>NC_141767.1:22935422-23247620 GCF_051362555.1 Lingula anatina
GTTCTATGTAAGTGCTGTTGTTGTTGCTCTTAAGTAAGTCTCACTAAATGCAGCTTTCCACTTAATCTAGGTTAGAATAGTCTGAGGCAAATTGTGTTTTTGATGAAATAGCATGATAATTTCATGAAAGCACATTTATTTCTTATACTGTTATTTGTGAGAAAAACAACACCTAATCTTTTATGTAAGTGACTTGGTGACTCATTAGATATTTTGAGGCATGGGGGTATGATTTCGATATATTTACGTGTTACGGTGTAATCCAGATGATTTTCATCCTATGTTAATTTGAACTTTTTCCTTAGAAAGAAAGCCTCAAAAGGCGTAACATAAACAAGTTTGAATGGTGCCACTATAGAAGAACAATAATTTTCAGTGAAAGCAAACTCTGCTCAGTAGGGTTGTTTGTTTTGGAAGGGAAAGGTAATTCAAGTCACATAATCTTTGGTGGTAATATTGTTATCAGTCTAAGTTAACATGACTCTGACTTTATCCAACACCCAAGCCTGTTTGATAACGGCCATTTGAAAGAGCTCTCCCACTGGAGAAGTTCATAAATGAGAAGTATTGCATTCTTACACTGGGAAGAAGAACATGCTAATCAGAAGGTACTTTTTTAATTTTTTGCAAGAACAGGCAATAATATACCTATGATGATAATCGACTGAGTTGCAGCTAGTATTTTTATTTGGGGTTATAAGTCTGTTGCCCGTGTGCACTCTGTCTCACTCTCTCTCTATCCATAATAAATATTACGTCTGAAAGGTACACTAAAGGTATTTGCTTTGATTTCATAATTTTTCCTTACCTACTTAAAACTTCATAGTGTTAAAGCCACACAATTGATAAGACTGTAAGTAATCTGATTATATTTACTTATCAGTTGGGTTGTAGCATTTCTATAGTAGTAGTATAGTATTAAATGGACTGCAGGTGAAAGAGATACGATTTATATACAATTAGATCACCAGTTCACCTGGGTCATTTCATGATGAATCACCTTGATAATAATACAATTTCTATTTGGGTGTCTGGACCAACTTGTCATGCGTCATTAGGTCTGCACTCAGTAAAAGGTAAGCACTTGTAGGAGAAAGTCTTTTTATTGAAGGTATTAGGACACTTTAACGTCATATATATGCTGTATATCAGGACCATATATTATGGTGTATTACATTGGATGTTTACACTGGCTAGCTGTATCCACATGGCATGTGTGTATGGTAATGCCTGATCACACGGAGGTGGTTTAGACTACCTGGTTAGAATTTCTGTACCACACATGGAATGTATTGTATTTAGATATGGGAGGCACTGGCCCACTGTAACCCATAGGCTGTGGTCCCAGTCATGTTGTACCAGCATAGCTTAGTGCTTCCTATCTCAGCTGACCATGTGTCAGTCTAATCCATTTGCTGTCCCACTCACAATTTTGTTATAATTATGAAAGGTGGGCTTCCAGAGGTGTGAAAAAATCTATAATGCTATCTGCAGAAAGTCTCCTAAACTTGACTATAGTTGTACCTTAGAGACATGAGCCACTTAGCTGTATAAAATCTATGGATATTAAATACTGATTATTAGACTAATTATCTCTTCTCCTCACTGGGCTCTGCTATGTAATGGTTAGTATACAGCATAGGGTCAATATATTACCATATAAGACCCTCACAATGATATGGACATGGTCTGGACCAGAAATGACCATCAACTGTACTGTGCTTATACAGGCAGGGTACAATGTGGTTAGGACTATAGTCTAGAGCTGGAGCTGGGAGGCATTGTGTGTAGCATGGACATTAGGTGCAATTAAGGCTGCTCATCACCACATCTTGTTCACTGGGTGCTGTGGATGTTATCACAAAGCCAGGATGTTCATATAGATGGCTATGCCTCATTGCTCCAAGGCTCTGTGTAATTATTGTGGTCTGTCTGCCTGTTGCCCCCTTCAGTAATGCAGCGTGTCATGCATAGTAATGCTGGATTTTTAGGCTTACATGTGCATGTCAGCAGATGAGGCAGGGGAAGGAATAGTAGATGTGAAATACAGAAGGAACATATTAATATGACAGTAGAGGAAGACTGGTGGTGTAATTGATTGTAAATTGGGTGCTTTTATCACAAAGGTCACTGAAGCTACAGGTGGGGAATTGTTATAGTGATGTATTAGAGGCATCAGATTATTTTCAGCTATGTTAATTGAACATGGATCTGCAAAGATATGAATATAGAAAATGATTATCACTGAATGTCTGTGAATTTTCTATAGCTATTGACAAAAGAAACTATTGGTCATTTCAAATATATAGGTAATGAAACTGTTCAACAGAAAACTATTTGTATTTCAATTATTGTCTAACATATTTGAATTTATGAGCCATGCTTCACTTGATATTTTCCATTGAGGCGTCAATATTTTTATCTATAAATTGATGCAGAATTTATGAGAACTTCATGTATCATGAAAATACTGCATATTGCTGCTGGAACTTTAAGCTGGTATTGAATATGTGACAATGATACGAGTTGCTTACTAAAAATCTTCTATCATGAATACTGTTACATAATATAGAACACTGTATATGTTACACTTGGTTTTATTTAATGGAGCTTTATAGTAGTCATACAGTGTATGTGAAGAACGTGTGCTGTCACATCCGATGTGGACATTTCAGTATTTTTGTTATTTTGCGATTGTGGTTGTTCGCATACATCTGACACAGAAGTGACTAACTGGGCAGTTTGTCCTATTTATTTAAATATCTTGACATTTGGATTTACCAACTGTACTCGTTGAGTGGTTTGTTTTTATACAATCTTTGTTAACTTTCTGTGCTAATTTAAATAACATCCACCAGCTATGGCTGCCTTTTATTTATTTATTTTATTTATCTTATATTAATTTCATTTGCTGTTATAAATATTTTTATGTACAGACACAGATGTGTCTGTACATATTGCCATCACCTGCGTCTGTCGTCGCCGTCGTCGCCGATGGTGATGCCGATGCCGATGCCGATGCCGATGCCGTGCACTTTCCTTGTAAACACGATAAGTGGAACACAGTTTTAATTTTTGCTTTTATATTTACAGAGCTGATGAATATTCATAAAACGCAGGTCAAGTTCGAAAATCAGCATGATCGGGCCATTATAGTAGAAGTTATGCTGTTTTTTTCACTTTTCAGCATATATACAACCCTGTAAACACATTTTAAGGAAAACCGTTAGGCCTGTTGTCATGAAACTCACAGGAGTAATCAATGTTACTAAAACGCAGGACAAGTTTGAAAATTGGCATGATTGGGCCACTATTTTTGTAGTTATGCTGATTTTTTCATTTTTCAGCATATATGCAACACTGTAAACACAATATAAGAAAAACAGATAGGCCAATTGTCATTAAACTCACAGGAGTGGTCAATCTTACTAAAACGCAGGTTGAGTTCGAAAATCAGCATAATCAGGCCATTATTTTAGAAGTTATGCTGTTTTTTCACATTTCCTGAGATTCAATTCTTAGGCATGTTAACAGTCTCATTATTGAACTAATAAGATACGTAAAAGTGTTTGTTTGACATTTCCTGCATCTTTACAATATTGTTAGTTGATTATGTAAAAATTATGGTAAACTTGTTATCGTGTTTTGCGTAATAAAGTGTCAAAAATGGAAATAAACTCATATCATTGCAGTTTGTCAGATTCAATCATTCACTATATTCAGAATCTCAGAATGGAAGAAATTGGACATTTAACACTGCTCTATTGATATTTTTCCCATCTCATCAATTTTCTTAGTTGATCATATAAAAATGGCAGTAAACTGTTAATTTTGTTTTATGTTAAAAATTGTTAAAAATGGGGAAAAAACATTTCAGAACAGTGCTGTCTTGTTTACATTTTGGCATTTTCAAGTTTTGACTTTGAAGTTCCATGGGCCTGAAGACCTTTGCTAATCATATTTTCTGAATATCCATAATACTAATATTTTATTAATAAAAATTGATGGTCATTATGCTGTTAAACATTATGTAATATTGCATCAAAATTTGAAAAAAACATATTTTGGGCACTGCTCCCATGATGACCATTTCAGAAAAACCATGTCACTTACTGTTCTCAAACTTACAGTAAAGAAACATGGGACTAAAATACAGCTTCAGTAGGCAATGCATTCTGTTTGGTAATTCTTACTGCCAGTTAAACAGTTTTTTTGTGAAACTTTTTTCACATATTGGCATTTTCAAGGTGTGACTTTGAAGTTCCACGGGCTTGAATACCCATGCTAGTCACATTTTCTGAAAATACATGATACGTATATTTTATTATTAAAAATTGACGGTCATTATGCTGTTAACCATTATGTAATATTGCATCAGAATAGAAGAAAACACAATTTTGGGTGCTGCTGCCATGATGACCATTATGGGAAAACCATGTTACTTATGATTACCAAACTTTCAAAAAAGAAATACAGGACTAAAATGCAGCCTGAGTTGGAAAAACAGTCTAATTGGCTTCTTTTTCTGGAAGTTATACATTTTCAAAGTGCGAACTTGAACTCCCATGGGCCTGAAGCCTTATGCTTGTTACACATTTTACTTACATTGGTATTACCTGTTGAGCATAATTAAAATTTGATGTTGAATTTGCAGTTTAACATGTACTTTTGCATCAGAATTGACAGTAGCCTATTTTGTGCATAGTTATTTCCTGCTTTTTGTCTGTACATTTGACAGCTTTGCTGCCTTGTTTTAATTTTATTTATTAATTTTGAAAAGTTAGTAATGCCTTTCGGCAGTCTTTCCTTATTCAGCTATTCTCATCTTTATATAGTAACACATGTACATTATAATAAGCCAAAATTCTCCCTTGGACACGCATCAGGAAGTCGTGCAGAATAGAAATAACAAGTTATAGCTGCTAGCCAAGGAGACTTTTCTGGAATAGTCGGTATTGATTTGTATAGAGCCTGGATGCATTACAGCATAAACAACAGGTAATTTCTTTCTCACATGCATTGAGATTCCCCTTAGAAACAATCAGTGTCCTCATAGGACTTTTTTATCACCGTTCCTTCATCATCTCTTTACAGCATCACGTGTATTGTCTATCATGGCTTGTTTGTCAGGTTATGATTACCTTTGTCAGCAAAAGTTGAGGTTTCCATCAGCATCGGTTTATCTGTGTCTGTTTGATTTGATCAGCTTGTTGGTGTACAAGATATCTCCAAAAGTTCCTTACAAGTTTTTATGACATTTTCAGGATAGGTAGTTATTCAGGAGGAAGAGAGGTAATCAGCACTTCTTCAGTTGAATTCGGGTCTCCTGATATCTGCAGAATACTCTCTACCAACACTAATTGTAAGGATTAATGCAGTTCTTTACAATCAGTGATTACATTGATCAAGTCCATATCTCATCAATGCTTTTGATTAATTTTTAATAAGAAATAATATCAGTATTATAATGTGAAAATGGGGACATTTTACAATCCACATTTTACATCATAGTCACCTTAGTTTGACCAGCAGAATAATTTGTAATAATAATGAAAGAAATATTTTTTAAAACAAACCAAGTGTAGACACACAAGCATGTGCATAGAAAAAGTGCACATGATTTTGTTTCGTCTATTTGTTTAAATGTATGATATAAATCTTTGTCACAGCAGGTGGTTAAATGGTTTCTTTATAAACTGGGTGAGAAAGCTTTTGAAACCTTGTTTTATTTGGTATCAAATATCAGGTGTGTATGTCGTAAATAAAGTTCCACAAGGCTTATATCCTTTGACACTTTGTCATGGAAGTTTGTACTACATGAAACATGAGTGACGTAAATTAAGCTTGTAAGTAGAAGTTTTTGGTTTATTTGATTAAGTAGATTGATTTGGAAAATCGGAACTGACTCATTCTCTTCTTGTAATATTGTATAATCAATTGGTCTACACAAATATTTTCTTCTTTATAACTTTTGTGAGGATAACGTGAATGATTGTTTATTGATAAAGAGATATAAAATGCTGATGCTTAATTGCTGCCTACGTCAGAGGTAGTTCGATATAATAACATGCTTACTGTGCCTTATTGTGTAAGGCTTTCACTGGAGCATTCAAATTTAAATAGGAGAGGGTACAATAGCTCTGCAGATTGTAAAAGGCCAAAGTTGGTCATATGTAAAGCAAAACAAAGCTTTCAAATCCTGGCGCATGTGCAAGAGGGCCCCCAAGGTGTGCAAAAGTGTCAACCTGGCAGCCGCCAACTTAGCAATATCCTACTGGTTACTACGTATGGCAGTCTTCAAACAGAAGTTCTATTTGTTTGCATCTAGTGTGGTCCAGTTGCAAAAGTTCCCGATATAATCCTCTTATGTTGTTATCCAAGTTGGACGCTGAAGGACGTTAATTGGATGAAGAGAGCTGTAGGCCGTCATAGGTGAGCTGTGTCCCAAAGCATCTTTCCAGTATCATTTAACAATTCATTAAGAGAGAGTCTGAGGGCAGGTTTATTGAGTTTAATACTTCACAGGAGAATTTGAATGAAGATTGAATTCTGCTTTGCCTGCCTTGAGTGGCTCTGATATAGTCTTATGTTGTCATCCTCGCCAAGTCTTTCACTAATCACATTGCCAGAGTAATGGATATTCATTCCTGTCTTTGAATTATACATAGAAAGATCCACTTTTATAAGCAAAGTGCAGCAAAGAGTGCGTGGACACTCTTCCACCACTGTTAT
Source organism: Lingula anatina (assembly GCF_051362555.1). Lineage (NCBI taxonomy): Eukaryota > Metazoa > Brachiopoda > Lingulata > Lingulida > Lingulidae > Lingula > Lingula anatina. Next base: position 22,942,155 of record NC_141767.1, read on the forward strand.
GATTATTGATTGGTATATAAAGTTTGTATAAAGCTCATTTCTTCTGTCTAATCAATAGCCCTGTTGGAAACCTTTTTTACTGTGTATGAAAAGTTAAATGACTTTAGCTCCAGTATTTCACTGTCAAGGTGTCTGCAGTGTCCTGAATGGAAGAGTAGAGTGTGGCTCTATTATATTGGCGGGATTTCCTGGTTGGGCCCCAGCTGGGTATCACTGGTAAAACAGCCAACTCAGAGTGTGAGTAGGGACTGATAAGGGATGTTGTACAAATGAAAGGGTCCACAGCCAAGGCCAGTTAATGAGGATGAAGTTAACTGGAAATGACAATTGGTAGCCATTATGGTTCAATACTGACAAGAGATTTCTTTGCCAACCAAGGAAGAGGCTTCTGGTGTCTGAAACATTGTTGCGTTGCACACCAAATGTCAAGTGAGTCTTAACATTTCAGGGGTACTTAGTTTATGTTCCCATGCTTAGATCCTCACAGAAGGGCAACTTATTTTGACTTCTGGTAATAGTTAAGAAACAAGTAATGCCTTTGATTTACTGGTAGGGAAGGGGTATTTATCATATAGAACTGTAGGAACATCTGGTGATTGATAAATCACAGGTAACATGAAGGATATGCGAGTGGGCTACTAAAAACATAGTGCATGCTCTGTAAAACTTGAGCAAACACAAGCAAATATAGATTGAATGCCATCATGGTAGAGGACATATTGTTAAGTAAATAGAGCTTTACTTCTGAACTTCTAGGTGGTGCACATGCTGCTATTCTAGTGTGTCAGTACTTATAAGAAAATGTCTAGGGTGTAATATTAAATCAGGGTCTTAAATTATATTATAAAGAAATCACAGCATGTAAACTTAGGTTTTTCCCCCGACTTTTAGGTAGACCTATCTATCCATATTTTTTTCCAAATTTGGTGTTAAACCTCCTCGTGTATGGGAAATAAACATGTAGCAAACCATTGCCAAGTTGTCTGCATACTTCACAGCCTAATGGGGAATTTGATGTAGTCACCCAGTCGGATGAAATGCAAATACCGCAATCAGGATTTTATTGTAGGCTAAATAATTAATTAGGTAGGTCGTCTTAAGTGTGAAGTGAACTAGCACTGCAAAGTAGAGGAGAAAAAGTGATTGTAAACGAAGAAATGAAAAAATGCCCTCTCAGTAAGTGAATCGCATATATATGTCACCATTTAAGCCTTAGCACTCTGATAACTTCTTTTGGTGTCATTCCAAATGGGATTTAAGAGAAGGCAGTCACCATAGTAAAGGCATAGATGAGGTTTTGTTAGATAGGTACTCAGGAAGTCTGGACTCCTGCACTGGCTGCATTGATTTTTCACACAATTCTGTAATCTGAGTGTGTTACTTCATAGCAGTATGGACATGGAGATGTACAAATGTCAATTATTAAGTAGTTAAAACCCACATGAATTTTTCCCCATTTATTTACAAAACTAGGAAAAATTAAATGTTTAGATAATTTTAGATTTATACGAAAGACTTATATTTTATTTGAAGAAAAATATTTTCATAGATGTATGATGGGCCCAGGTCTTAACCAAGTATAAATCATAAAAAAAATGATATTATCCATATATGTAAATGTTTTGTAAGAGGATTTCTCATTATTCAGACTGGGAGAAATCAATTAGCCATAGTCTATTGTATACTAGCCAGTGGCTCACCTAAGCACCAGTCCGTGAGAGAGTCCACCTGAGCCCTGGGTCAGTTGAGGCCAAAGCCTTTGAACTTAACTTAGAGCGCATTCAGAACAGATGATCCAGGGCCTAACTGATCTGCTAACTCAATATGGCCGACCCCACTTTAAAGCACTACCACTAAATTCCCTGATGGTCTCCTTGCCTCCACACATGCCTTTAAAAGGATAAAATCTCGACACCAAGGTTTAATTGCAAGGCCCCTGCAATGACAGCTTTTGGAGGCAGGGAGACCATCAGGGGATTAGTCAATGCTGTTTTTAAGCGAGTCGGCCATATTTAGTCTGCAGGTCATATTGTTCTGAATGCCCTCTTAGACTGTTAAAATTGGATAACTGATTAGGTAGTGTAGAGTTAGCAGTATTGGTCTAAGAACATTTTCTGAACAGATGGCCCACAAGAAATATAGTTGATATAGGCTGTAACTGTCACCTTTGAGAATTGGCTAGGCATTAAGACAATAACAGCAAAGTCTAGGGGCTTAGCTTAAAAGAATAAAGAGGTTATAGTGATCATTTAGATTTTATGAATCATAACTAAGCTGGCTAGTAATCTAAGTGGTCTTTACTGTGACCAACTTATTTTCTGAAACAGACCTCTGTTACAGCAGAGAATCATTTTCCTTTTTGTTGTCTAGTGATTCCGTTCAGGCAGACTATGTCTACAAATCTTAAACTCTGTAGATGATATAAGGTCTTTCATCTTACTGACATCAATTGCAAAGGATTCAGAGGATTAAGAATACCTACAAATTTCTTTCAGTGTGTTTGCATTTCTCATCAAATAGCTCAGTACAACGTTGAATGCTGTTTTTCAGATATAATGTCTTTTTGTAAAAAGATGTTGATTGTTATTTTTAAGTCTAGGACATGATAAGAATATGAAATGAAAGTATGTGTACAATGGCTATAAAACAGGACATTGACCTGTTGGTAATTGTCATCATTTGTGAATAAGGCAGAAAACTTTGGCATAACTCAAATTGAATTTTGTAGGAAATCGAGGAAACCCAACAATGTTATCTGTGGACTTGTGTGCCGACAGAGAAAACTTAAAATGCCGAATATCAGGCTTCTCCTCAAGCTTGTTCCTGACTGTCATTCTGTAAAAAGTCATACACAGGATGTGTAGGGATATCGTCAATGCAGGCCAATCTCGACATGAACTGCTGTAAGATTGGGATTTATTAGATGTGCTTGCACTGAAAGATATCCAACATTAACAAATCTTCCATGAATTACTGCTCTGTGCTTTTATGTCAGTACAGAAGTTGAGACAGTTCATCCACTCCACTAATAGCCTTGGCCTACCATTGCCCATGCCTTGGGGCTTTTCCCACCAGTTTTTAACCAGAAGTATGATTGAGACGTTGACGCGGCATGTACATATGGGTTACATCTCCGTAGATTCTCATTGACTTGTGCAATTTGCTTGAACCTAAAATGTGGTCAGGAGATTGTCTGCCAGGTCGGCGTTATGATATGTAATGCAGATCATCAGAACTGATTGGACTTCATTGGAGATGAGTCATATGGAAGGACAAGGCTTTTGGACTTGAAGACATCACAACAACCAGAAGACCAGGTGTTTTTTTATTTTTTTGCAAAACAATTTTTTATTATTTGTGTCATTTTTGAAAAGACTGCTGGTAAGAGACACACCAGGGAATATGATATGGTACTCATATCATTTAAATGTTGTTGTTTTTTTTTTTTTTTCATACTTCAACTGACTTCAGCTAATGAAAGACAATTTGGAAATTGATCTGTATTTCCCAAATTGATTATTCCTGGATATTCTTATTCTTCCATTGATTATTGCAGTAAAAGTGATGCAGGGAAATTGAAAGACTATCCCAGGGTAGACAGGTTATTTCCCATTCTTCAATTGACTACATCAAAAAGGGACACATCAGAAATTGCTGCTTTTCATAAGATAGAGCCTGGTTATTGATTAGATCATCTGTTAAAAAAGTGCTGCTTGTCATTTTTTTCTATCAGGCATGGCAAAAAAACTATGTGGTCACTTTTACTTGGACATTAACTACTTCAAGGATAACTAGGATAAAATGTTGCCTCGTGCTGTAGCAACAGATTCTTCAGAAAAACAGAACTCTGATTCTCTGGCTTGATAGATCTTCAAAAATGCTAAAGAGGTCAATAAGTGTGGAAAAGCCAGTTCAAAAGGACACTTCCCTTGGAGATGATCTTTTTAAGCGCCGCTTACGAAAAACGCACTCCTGTGGTACGCCACTGGAGATTAAAGCGGCAGAGAAAGAGGAAGAAGAAGGCTCTGGAGGTCTTACGCCAAGCAAGTTACATCTTTCCTACAGCTTTGCCTCGTTGTCTCAACTTAGGGTAAGTGTTTTTTTCATAAAGTATAGTACTTGATTAGATGAAAAAAAGTCTTTCAAACATTGATGCCACAGAAAGGTAAGTATTAACTTTCAAAAAGGTGTGTGTGTGTGTGTGTGTGTGTGTGTTTGTGTGTGTGTGTGTGTGTATTCATGTGCTGTGGATATGTCCATAAAAAAAAACGATGATATATTTTCTTCTTCCAGAATAAAATAAACACAATGAAAAAGTATCCATAACAATGTATTTTAAAGGCCAAAACTGGAAAATGAAAAAAAAATGCTATCTCTTCATTTGTCACAAAAGAATGAGTTTGCAGTCTGTTGATAATGAAAAATATATGCTACAGCTAGCTAGTTGCCTGACAGTCATGTCATGTTGTATTAGCTACATTCAATACAAGAGTTGATGGCCTTGATGCTGACAGGCAACAATGATAATCATCATGATGAAAAATCAAAACAACAAAATACCAGGGTTTGGGGGGAAAAAAGTGCATTCCCACCTTGCTGAATGATTGTCTTTCCTCAGAATAATTGTTTTATTGTCATTTGACTACTTTTCTGAAAAAAAAATTGCTATATTAATTTTTTTAGATCATGTAATGTAATTCTTTTGAACTGTGGTACCAGATACTAAAACATTGAAAAAGACTGATGTTGTGAGGTAGACTATAACACTACATTATTTACCGTATGTATGGGTTAAGAGAGGAAGTGGTCAGTTATGATCAGAAGAATGAGACAGAGAAATGAATTGATCATAGTTATATTATTGCGTACATATAAAAAATACAGTGAAAGAAACCTTAACAAAGCTCATGCAAAATAATACAGATATGATATTGTCATTGTGCTTTAGTCACTGTGCTTTAGTCAACCTTATTCCTAACAGATCAGTGTTTCATATCTGCAATATGATACCAAGTATTACCTTTCTGCAACTGCATATCTGTGAAACGATAATCAGTGAATGGTTAATTATAGCACAGTGCTAGTAAGTTGTTTTGTTGACAATGCCGTTGTAAGCCAAAACACAATGCCCCTTTAAATCCAGCTAGGTCATCCACGGACCTTGACACATCCGGTACAAAAACATCTTTATAATCCCTATTGGTGTATCTGTGGTGCAGTGTGACCTTTTTTATGAAATCTTTGGTTCATTTGAGTGTATGAAAAAGTTGATGTTGATTTATCTCCATTGTCTACTGTCTTTGTGTCAGGTTGCTTCAGCATGAGATGTTGAATAACTATATCTGATATGGTATGACCAAAAATGACTTATTTTTCTTTGCAGAAGGAGCTCAGTTTGTCCAAAACTAGTCTGTGTAGGAGGGGGAGGTAAGAAGAAGACATTTTAGAACTCCCAGCAACGAATTGTAGAACTGATGATTAACTTTTGAAAATTGGTTCAGAGAGACAATACCATGTTTGCAGCTCTTTATTAAATCAGTTGCGAGGAACTCAATAATTTTATTATTTGCATTTATCATATAATTCAATTCATGTGACAATTTGTGAAAGATACTCAACATAGCCATGCATAATTGATTAAACTTTGTATGTTGATGATATTGCATATTCTTTTCGATTTTTTTACACATTGCACATTAACTTGTAGTCCATTAACATATTGGACTGAATATTACCTGCGTATTCAACAAGAAAAGTGCTTCTACGTTGCATTTCTAGATCGGAGAGAGATTTTAAGCATGAATGCCTCTATGTTTTTCAGTCGGAGTCAATCTCGGAAATCCATTATTGCCAATACCTCCCCTACACTGCCCTTGAGGTGCCATTCTCCACAAAATGTTGGTAAGTAAAACTTGAAAATGGTGTACATCTCAGAAATGCTTTTGAGCGTTGAGGTATGTGGGTCCAGTAATGGAAGGATGCTAATGTGGTCTCACATTCAGAGTTACTTGCTGGAATGATACCATATGTAGGGGAATTTTTACACAGATTTATATTTTGAGTTTTATTTCAGAGGTGTTAGTTGGATTTGATAAAAAGCAGTGTGGCTTATTATCACTTTCGTCTTGTAAATTTGGAGCTGAAAACCTCGGTAACTTTATTCCTTCTTTTATATAGTAGCTATCTTCTCTACTTATTATGTAACTCGTGAGTAGTGTGGTTTTGTGGTTTTCAGGAGAAAAAATTGAACCATTTTGTGCTTTTTACTTGCGGTCTTGTTGCCAGTGTGATGTATGGCTTACCTGAAGGAAGATTCTTATGAAAGCCTTTTTTTCTTTATCATTTTATGGATGTTTAACAGATGTCTCTTTTGACTTCTGTTTTGTACCAAAATGCACACGGCTTGTATGCTGTCACTTGACAACAAGTTACCAGAAACCTAAATCTATCTCACGAGTGTTGTATTTATATAATTTCAGCATGATTGTGCATCCTTGTAATCTGCAGTGTAAAATCAATCTAATCCAGCCTTTGCCACAAACATTTGGATAGAAAGCTCTACCTAATCCGAAGTTTCAAAAATCTGGCTTAACTCACACGTCATCATGCTGCAGCCATTGTTTTGACTGCACTAGTATTTAAGTTGGATTTGCATTCAGAACATGCTTGACAGTCAACATGACGAGGCCAGAATGATGGATGTTGTATCAGTTTCCTACCTGGGTTTTCTTTTATTGGATCATTATACTGAACGAGTTGAGGTTTACAAGGAGTTCTAGTTTATGTGGTCTCTCCCCACGCTCAGTGAACATAGAGAGAACTATTTATCAGCTGAGGAGTGAGTATGAACTAGGTGGAGATTAAGCAGTATGCTGCAAGGTGTGCAACTAATAATTGGAGGACACTCGAGACAAGTTATGTTAAGAGACGAGACTCCTTTTTATAGTTCTTTCTTTGGAAGAAAAGATTGGAAGCCAATAACAAGCAGGAGAAGGAGAAAGGTTTTTCTGTTACGCACCCCTACAAAAGGTAAATGACACGTGGGTAATTCACATGTCCAAAGGCAGATCCAGGGGGTGAGGTGTAAGGGCGGCACAGTGGGTCAGGTGCCACCCCTCTTAGCTTTTAAGGTACCTCTTCTCCTTATCTCTCTCTCTTGAAAATGTATAACAAGGGGAGTGAGACTTAGGAATTTTTCTGTCCCTGTGGTCAATTTATTGTCTTCATCTACTTTTTTTTATTTACATTGCTTCACACAAAAAAAAATGTTTTAGCCTTGTGTCTGCCATTAGCAAAATCCTTGACCCGCCAGTGAGGTCTGCGTGTAGTTAAAATATCTTGGGGTATTTGTCAGGTCTCGTTGTAGTTTACTGATCTTAGTTTAGCACACAGGTGTTTGTGTGGTTAAAGGATTCTCTGTGTAGTTTGCAGGTCTCTGTATTGTTTGTCAGTCTCCCTGCAGGAAGTTAGATAACCGTGCATATGGTGCCGTGACAGTGTTGCCCTTGCTGCAGGTGATTAGTGAGGAAGGAGATAGGTGTATGAATGATGGCCTGGCAGTGTCTTTTATCTGGTGGGACTTAATGGGTTTGTTGTGTGATGGCATTGTGTGATTGTGCTGTGTTATGAGGAAATGTATTGACGGATGTTGTCCTATGGAAGATTTGGTTAGTTTGAGTTTGGAATTGCTGTAACTTTGGTTCATATTTGTATGTGCAGAGAGAGGAGATGTTCACTATCACTTTTTAATTTGAAGAACAACTTTTTAATTTGAAGAATGTTGAGGGACACAAATTTGGCATACTAAGAAGAATATTAATTACATGAATGCCAATGGTGAATTAATGTCTAAGCAACTAATTTTTCCTTTTTCAGTATAATTTTAGTATCTATAAAAATGCCACCTAATGGTTTTTGCACATGCCATGTTTAATTGCATAGAGATGTGCGAGTAATATGATTTTATAATGTGAGATTTCACTATATTCAGAATCCGATAAAACCTCATGCCTGCATCCATTAGTACTGTTAAGAGCCTTTGAAGTTACATGACTTTAATGCAAGAGACGTGTAAAAACTTTGACAACACAAGGAAGGAAGGAAGCACATTATTTCTTATTTTCACCCCCCATTAAAGAAGGAATTGATATATGACTTAACATATATCTTTTTTTTTTCTTTCAAACAGGAAGTCCACTTGATAGTCCACGCACAATGTCTCCTAGTCAACATGGACACTTTCCATTTGGCCCTGGGAAGAGGTGAGCTGTAACACATTAAAATTGAATTCACACAAATGCTGTTTTAGACAGAAAGTAGCCCAAAACCCTTTTATTATTTTGTTTCCTGAGACAAAGTAATGTATTTTTAATTAGTATTATGGTTGTCTTTTGAAACACTTTAGGCCATCTGGATATATTTTAGCCCAACCAAATCAAAGAGTGCATCATAGGATTAATTTTGATAATTGGAATGATATAAACCTTCAGGATTTTTTTAACAACATCTTATGATTATCTTTTTTTTTTTTTAATGGTGATTTATAGATGGTTGATTTGCAAGTCTTTTTCTTGTGTAAAAATTTACTAGCTTAGTCTAGCTTTGAACTGAAAGGGCATGTTCATGCAGTGTTTTCTGTCAAAATCTTTGCCAAGCATACATGCATATATTGACCCAGAGGAAGCTTTCACAAAAGTCAGCTGTGGGCATACTGGCACAGATATGTTAACGTGTCCATTGTCATTATCAGTGAAAAACCATGAAAATTTGAAACCATTTTCCACTTCAAATCATTGATTCTAGACATTGATTTTTCCAAAGGCTACCTGCAGGTCATGATGAGTGTGGAAGGTGAAACAAATACCCTTCTCCCTAGATTCAGATATTTTAATGGGGTTATATAGATAAAGTTAAGATAATTCAGTAACAATTTCATAATTCACTGCTAAGTCACTTCATTGGTTATTACCTCTATTTTATTTAGTCGTGAAGGTGGGCGTCGATGGTCGTTTGCCAGCTTACCTTCCTCTGGCTACGGCACAAACACACCTGGGAGCTCCAATGTGTCTGTGAGTATTAAATCAGCTCAAAAATGCCAACCCTGAGAAACAACTCTTGAGTCATATGTTCACTATTTTTTTAAAAAGCAATCTTTACAGTTTTTACCTTTGCATTAACTTTTTAAAAAATAGTGGTTGTTTGAATGAGTAGCATCATTGTATTTTTGTTTATATATTATTATTATTATTATTATTATTATTATTATTATTATTATTTAAGTGAAGTAACCTTCAAATGATCAATATATATCAAATTAGGTAAAGTGTTGTAATTGCGTCTCCTTAATGCCATCCATGTTAGAAGTCATCCACAATATTTTATTGATCTGTATTATCCACAATCAGAAGTAACAGTGTATTCTGCATCATATAGGTATTTACACAGCTATATAAACAAATGTCTCAGGTTGTCTGTAACATTGAATCCACGAATACTGTTGTGATTTCATAAATTGGATTTGAAAAGTACAGTGTAGAGATAAAGCTACAGCATGAAGCAGCTCTTGAGATTATGGAAAACAGGCATGAAAAGTTAAGATAGATAAATACATTTTAAAATGCTAAAGATCAAGAATTTGAGTATTTGATGAAAAAAAATTAGGCTCTCTGAGTCATTAGTATGGTCTGTATTTTCTCTGGCATTTGGTGACACCCCATTACCAAGTCACAAAGACATACATCATACTTAAAATTGCATTTAATGTAATTCAGTTCCATAAAAATGCTATTTTCAGGTTGATGTGCTTTTTGACATAGAAACAAAACTTTAATTTTAGAGCTCCCTTTCCTATAGCCAAGTTCAGCCGACTTGGTTATGATTTAGAAATCAAATTTAAAAAAATCCTTTGCTTATTTATTTATTCTTAGCATAAAATCTTGATTTGAGCAAAACTTGTTTTCCTAGCACAGACAAAAGATGCTACTGTTTACTCCAAATACAAGTTTTTTTTTTAATTCATATAGGTGACGCTCAAAATGAAACAATTTTCAGAATACAGGTAATTTTATTAAGTGTTAGGATTTACATTAAAAAAAAACTGCAATATTTTTGCTAACGAATTCACTAGTTTTCATTTATTTATAAGTCACAGTGTTCCTCCCAAGAGAAATTGCATCAGTTGCCATATCAGCCCACTGACAGAGAACTCCAGATGCTCACCAAACATTTTGACAGCAGTGAAAACATTGCAGAGGCAGAAGATGATGGCAGACTATCACCTGTAATAAGGCCTAGGTCACGCAGCCTAAGGTAGGGAAATTAAAAACTTTATTTACATTTAACTTCAGTGTCAAGATGAAAATTTTGAAACTTAATCTTTTTTTTTTTTTTTCGCATGTTTTAGGCAATTTCTTGACATCGTTTTTCCCCATTACCAATTAGGGACAGTTGTGCCATTATATTAGGATTCTGTCACGCATAGCGTTAATCTTATTGGAATGATCAATATGAAGTTGATTGGATATTAGATTCAAAGTGTGGTTTAAGAAAATTGATTTTGATTGAAGTCCTGGATTAAGGAAAGATTTTGATATTTTCACTTTGATCAGACGGAGTATGAGGTAGGAAGCTGCACAGAAGGTTGCATGCCAGTACATACACATGCACTCACTGTTGACTAAAATCTGTAGTAGTTAATAGTTCTTTCACATCTTAAAACACGTAGGAACGAAATTATATTCAACATGCTAACTTTTTTATATGTTGTTCATAAATCACTTAACTCCATACAATTTTGTTCAATAATCAAAGCAAATGCACATGCAATTTATTTTTTTTTTGAAATGAAAGTGCTGTAAAATGTTGATTGAGATGTCACTGTTTCTTTGCATTTGAAAAGCCTATCTTGGCTGGCATTAGAGTAAGAGCTACGTATGTTCTTTTCAGTGTATAGGAATGTTTTCTATTGCTATGAAAATACTTTATAAGCTTCTTCTACTTTTTTCCACTTGTGATGATTGGTTTAGCAATTTTGGCAGTATATATTCTATGCTATCTTGTTCACAATATTTGTGTTTGTCACTGATCAGCAGTAGTTGCACAGTGTAAAGGCAACATGGTAATTGTCTATAGTTTGACACCATGTACAGTTTGGAGCATTCAGAAATGGAAAAACTTCTCTATAAAAATAGTTAGGCTTGGACAATTTAGATAAAAGCTATACATTGGTCTGAATTGTATAGCTGTGAGATCTGTTACATTTTTTTATGGCAAGTAATATTTTTTCACAACTGTGTTGGTTGTATTGTAATTGATGCATGGCAATTTTACAATTATAATTGCAGTCTGTTTGCTTGTATCTTGTTTGAAATTTTATATAGAAAGAAATTATTTTTGTGTTGCGTTGAAGTATTACTTTGCCAGAAGATAACTTGCACGCCATTTCTCTGAATGTGAAACATAGTAATGTAGATACATATGTCACAGCTTTAACATATTCTTCTCTTTCTTACTTCCTAACCGAGTTAAGATCATAATATGATCACATGCCATTGACTTTTCCATCACTAGCCATCAGACTAGCATGTACACGATAGCATTCATCTATCACTGTTTGACAGTGTTACTGCTGTGCTGGCATTGTTAAAAAAGGATTTGTTTTCTCCTGTTACAGTAGTCCTGCCAAGTCTCCCGGGATGGAATCGGACATTATGATGATGAATACTGTCTACAAAGATCGGTTTCCAAATGTAAGCCACTGTGCGCAGAACTGTGCATTTATCTTGATCATTTCTCTGGAGAAATCACCATTTCCTGCTGATTTGTTTTCACCATTGGGCCAGAATTACTTGAACACAGAAAAGTCCCTAAAGCTTTGCTCCTTAAAGATGTAAAAATTGTCTCACAGACATGATAAAATTATTTAGAAAAAGAACTGTTGGTGTTAAAATTAATTGAACTTTGTTGGTTTTTTCACGTTGTATTAAAAATGATGTAAACTGATTTTTTGATATTCAACAGGCAAAGATTGAAATGGAGGAGCGACTGGATCGTTTCATTGAAGACAACAAAGTACTAGCTTGTAGCGAGGAGTCTGATGGGACAGCAAGGTTTGTTCACCATCAGATCCTGGAACTGGCACGGGACTGTTTAGAAAAATCTCAGGAACAAGTGATCTCGGTGAACTATTTCATTGAATTATCGGAAAATTTACAGACTCTACTGAATGATGTAAGTAGAAGAAGCACTTGTTTTGTAGTTGGGGGGGGGGGGGGGGGGGGATAATGTTCCTGATCTAGTGTCATTGTCTGAAAGTTTTTGTAAATAGAAAGCATGACTAGGATGAATGTTTCAAAAGGGAATTGATTTTACAAAATGGGACCAAACAAGATATCATTAATGAAATTGATTGCAGTCTTAGCAATATCATCATTCATGTTAATCATTAGCTAGTAATGTCTTTGGTACATTAATTTAGAATATCAAAAGAATTGTCGAGTTACTTCTATCATAGCCATTAGAATAACAAACACACATCACATGCAAGGACAGGAAATGTTTTTTTAGCATTCATGTGTTGTTTCATTTTAGTCAAGGGAACGTTCCCCTCATGCTGCAGAACACGCAGACCCAATGGTGAACAGGCTTCTAATTATAATCTCCAGGCCAGCCAGGCTACTGGAATGCTTGGTAAGGGGTCATATTGATTGGGTCATCATGAAGAAAAATTTAAGTCAAGATGATTCTGGGGGAAGAGAGAGACAATAACATACAACAAGCCTTCTTTGATCAATATTTGTAATAGTCTACTTCTGATGTATTAAAATGTTGGCATTCATCATCTAGTTCTATGAATTGTGATTATCAGCTTTTTTTTTAGTTCCAAGAGTGACAGTGTGATTATTTTGAGATTATTGCTTTTTCTAAACCACCAGTAAAAAAAGTCAAAAGTCTTAAGTGAATAGCTGATAATGGCTTTTGTCTTGTAGGAATTTGACCCTGAGGAGTTCTACCATTTGCTGGAGGCAGCAGAAGGACAGGCCAGGCAGGTGATACAGACTGACATACCACAGTACATAGTCAACAAACTGGGCCTCAACAGAGACCCTCTTGCAGGTCTGTGAATCCATTACCTTATACCCATTTCAAGCAGTGTGAGCTTTAGAAACTCTGGTTGTTATTTATGTCCAGAAAAAAATAATTAATCGTCTTAATCACTTTTTAGTGTCTTTTTAATTATAATATTAGTATTTATTTTAATATGGCTTTATAGGAGGATAAGTGGAAATGAAGCTACAAATCATTTAGAAAAACAGTTTATTTATTATTATATTTTTTAAATTCATATTCAGTCATCGTATATGGATTCATCATTGGTTTTCTGTATAGATTATATAAGTCCTTGCACACGAGTTTGAAATGTTCATCATTCTTCCATTGTATTTGTCTGGTGTTTATTTGCACTGGTGGGTTACAGGACAACTCTTTTGCCCACTTATATGATTATTGATAGCTTTATTTTAAAAAAGTTTTGTCATGCTTTCATTCCCATTCAGATATGAATGACATAGAGCTAAGTGCCAAAGAATTCACAGCAGAAGATAAGGATGATGAAAGTGAGAGAGAGGGAAAAGATGAAGAGAGAACTGGAGATGATGATCAAGATGGAAGCGAAGAAGTAAACAAGCCATTTTTTTCTTTGGTTATAAAAAAATTAAGCAAATTATATAAGATTCGACCTAATCAACATTTTCTGCATGTTTTCCTGAAAAACAGAAGTTTGATTCCCCTATATTTGCTGAAATGGTTTTCAGCTTTATAAAGTATACGGATATTTTAGAATGGAAAATAATATTTAAATGTTAAAATTGTTCAATTTAAAACATATGGTCAACTTAATGTGAGGCATCTTTTTGCAGTATGTGGAAGAAACAGAACCCAAAGAGGCCAAACCTCCATGTGAGGATGACTTTGAGACTATCAAACTCATTAGCAATGGTGCTTATGGGTGAGTTCGATAACTGTATATTGTCTGAGAGAACAGTAACTTGATTTTGATTAGATGTATACTTTTATGATATATTTTAAAAAAATTTGTTCTTCTCTGATTTTCTTTAGAAATAATTCTCTTTAGAAATAATAGAGATTGTATGTACAAAAAAATGAAAATATATCTATTTTTACCTTTGAAAAATGTGCAGTTTTAAATTTGGCCTTATGTGTACATTTTCCTGTGCAGCTTTTTTAAATTTCTCTAATTTGCTTTTCCAGTGCTGTGTTCTTGGTTCGGCATCGAGAGACAAGGCAACGCTTTGCATTGAAGAAAGTTCTCAAGCACAATCTAGTCCTACGTAATCAAGTAGAACAAGCATTTGCAGAGAGGGACATCTTGACCTTCACAGATAATCCCTTTGTTGTCAGTCTCTACTGTACATTTGAAACTAAGGTAAAAAAAAATGCATACTAAAATTGCTTTTGATAAAAATCAATATTTCAGAGTAATGGAAATATCTTCAGGCTCATTGGGTAATTGGTTGAATTATGCAGTAAGAATGTATTACAAATGATGTTTACCTGGATATTTTGATTTAATCAACATAATGATCAGTTTTTTTCCCAGAATTATAATATTCGCTGGTTCTTCTTTTAAAGATAAATGACTCATTTCCACTTCAGAAATACTTGTGTATGGTGCTAGAATATGTTGAAGGTGGAGATTGTGCCACGCTGTTGAAGAACATGGGGCCATTGCCAACTGATATGGCAAGGTAAGGGTTTCCATTTTCATATTTAATATGTGTTTGTGTTTCCATGCAACTGAAGGTTCATAGAATGGTAACTGGAATAAACAAAAAAAAAACAAAAAAAAAAACGAAGTCATGGGATTCCTTTGTAACATATAACATTTCGTCTGTGCTTTCTATTTTTTACGTATACCTTGAAATAAACTTTGGCAACATCAGTGCTGTAGATAATTATATAGACTTTTTACTTAGCATTTTGACAATACATTACTTTCCAGCTTTGCTTAAGTTAGATAGTTTTAGATATTCATTACCACTTGTTGTCATGAAGCAATGATTTTATAATCTGTTTGCAGGTTGTACTTTGCTGAGACAGTGTTAGCATTAGAGTATCTTCATAGCTATGGCATAGTACATCGAGATCTCAAACCAGACAAGTAAGTCACTTCATGTTTCTTTGTATTCTTTGATAGTGATATTTTTAGATTTTAAAAAGCAGTATTCACTGATCACTTTTTAAAAAGTTTTATGGGTATGAATAAATATATAGACTCATCAAGAATTGAAAATATTATGTTAAAAAAAGAAGATACACTCTAGCTGCCTGTACAGTTGCGACTGACTTTTGATGTCATGATCTATTTTCCAGTTTGCTCATCACATCAACAGGACATATCAAACTTACAGACTTTGGTCTCTCCAAGATTGGATTGATGAATTGTAAGTTGAAATGCACGTATATATGAAATGCATAGCTGAGTAATGCCTTTATCAGTTAATGAAAAAAGTGAACAACATACTTTGTAATATAAAAATGAACAGGTTTTTGAATGACTGAAAATAAACCAGTATTGTCCACTTTTAGTCCCATATTATAAAGTAATGAACTTACAGACTTTGATCTCTCTATAATTGAATTAAGGAACCATAAAATGAATCAGTCTGGTCCAATCATAGTGACATATAGTGACATCAGCCTCAGTATCCTGCCATTATTTTCCAGTGACCACCAACATGTATGAGGGTTCCATAGACAAGGAGTCCAAGCAGTTCAAGGACAAGCAGGTGTTTGGGACCCCGGAGTACATAGCTCCTGAGGTCATCCTGAGGAAGGGCTATGGGAAGCCTGTGGACTGGTGGTCCATGGGGGTCATACTGTACGAGTTCCTGGTGGGCTGTGTGCCTTTCTTTGGGGACACAACTGAGGAACTATTCTCACAGGTTATCAATGGTAAGTTGCTTTTTTTTTCTTTGTAAATTATACTTAATTCATGCTGCCTGTGATATCATTTCAATTTTGAGTACAATTCACAGATGATGCTTTTTATTGAAATTCAAGAAGTAATTACAGTAAACTGTTTTTTTCAGATTCCGCTACAGACACAATTAAAAAAGAAGCAGTTAACAGATCATTTTACATGCAGTGATCTCCAGTGGACCATAACTGACCAGTACATTTTACATTTTATTCCTTTCAGTGGACATAGAGTGGCCAGAGGAGGAAGAGTACTCCGTTGACGAAGACTCCAAGAATCTCATCATTTCTCTTCTACAGCAGAACCCCATAGATCGCCTGGGGACAGGGGGTGCACATGAAGTCCGGGAGCACGTGTTCTTCTTGGGTTTAGATTGGGATGGTCTGCTGAGACAGAAAGCAGAGTTTATCCCTCAGTTGGATAGTGAAGAGGACACGAGTTACTTTGACAGTGAGTTATTATCACATTTTTTTCAAGCTGTCAAAATAGTAAGAAAGTTTGTGCAGTAATTATTCTACTAAAATGTTTTAAAATGCAGTATACCTTACTTTGTGAAATTTTGAATTGTCTTTAAAAACATACCTTTGTGTTTTCCTTTAGCCCGTGTAGACAGATATAATCATGACTTGGAGGACACTGAAGATGATGCAGATGACATCATGTTTCACAGCTTTTCCTCCATGTCACCAAGATACAGCAAAGTGTATGGAAAGTTTGCACAGATGAGAGAGGTGAGGTGAAAGAACAATGTAGGAAAAATTGTGTTACAGTTACTGATATGTATATAACTATTACATACAGTAATAGTTATATACATATCACTATTACATACAGTAAACATAATACTAGGAAATGACCAGCTTAGAGAAATAGAGCTGCTGCAATGCATGGCAACTCAAAAACAATGAGTTGTGAAAAAGGAGGGAATGGATTTTTTCTCAATCCTTGCTGAAAGACCTTTTTTTCATAAACCATTACAGAAAATGTTAAAACTTTATTTTCAATTACAGAGAAAGAGACAAGAAGAGAAGGCTAGGTCAAACAGCATGAGCGCTGTCCCTGATAACACAGACAAAGATGTGCTTGGCAGGAAGAATTCAAACATTTCCGAGTGCTCAACAAGTTCTGTGGAGACTCCATCCAACTCCCAGAGGAACAGTATCTCAGACCTAGAGAAAGAAGTGCCAACTCTTGCTCTCTCCATCAAGGTGGATGAGGAAGTCTTCAGTTCTCCTGAAGTGTAAGTTGAGGACCCAGTGCCTCAGTTAGATTGATTTTTATATAATGTTAGGTTGAAAAGAGAATTGTTTGTGAGCATTTAACTTTGTATTTCTTAATCAGTTGTGAGACCACACATCCATATCCTTTATTTTCATTATATCTTAGACTATTTAGTTCATGCTGCTGAGATGTACATGTCTGCTGCTAATAACCCCCATGAAGAATACTGCATCTTGCATTCTGATGTCTTAATTGTTTATGATTTTATTTTATGTTTGAGGTAGATGATTACCAGTTTATTCTGTATTTCAGTACACCAAGGTCTATTGCCAGTAACAGCACCCCCGAGTCTTCACAGTGTGAGAGTGATACCCTGTCCCCCATCATGAGCAGAAAGAAGAGTACCCCTAAAGCTGTGAAAACGGACCCCATCCCTCTCTTCTCCATCTCTGCAGAGGAGGAGGAAGAGGAGCATGGTAAAATACATGATACTGGTGATGAGCCAAAGAAAGAAGGAAAGAAGCCCATTCATATCAAGCCTAAGAGGCCTGAAGTGAAAAAGAAAGGTAATATGATGCGGTTGCATAATGGGAGGTTATTTTTTTTTAAAGTATATACAAGTCATGAGACAAGTTCAGTTTTGTATCTGTGAAGGATATTACATTTTGTGTTGCTTGACATGGGTCTGATATAAACTATGCATATAAAAGATAAATTATTTCTAATGAAGGTGCCTTGTGAGACATTAAAATTATGGAGTGGTATAACTTTATAACTTTAAGTGCACAACAAAGCTGATAATATTCTTTGCAGCATATCTATGTAAGATATCGACTTTGCACATTATCATTCCTTAATTTCACTTGTCACAACTTTTTTTGCCCATAACAATAAAGAAAATATACAGATGTTCAGTGAACAACCCTGTGTAGCATGGATATTGCTTTGTATCACCATGTTTCAGCTATATTTGCTTTTGTTATGTATTACCGATAACATATTAAAATGCCATTTATGTTGTAATACTACAATCATGTGCATAAGTTATTGTATACTATGTCTTTTCTTTTGATACAATTTCTGAATATAGTCTTTCAGGTATAACCTTGCATTTCAGTCCAGACAATTTTTTAGCTTCTTATTACACATTGTTTCAAAGGCTTTAGTTATTGTTTAAGGAATGCATTTGTAACTGTATCAAAACCTATCCCTATCTTTTGGTAAATCCTGTTGCTTTGTCCACACATTCTAGAACCCACCTTCACCCCACCAGAGGTCATGGCAGATGCCCAAGAGGAGCCTAAACCCAAAGGTTATCTTCAAGTGGATTTATCTGAAGGCCCTCCAAGGTCGACATCACCACGATTGACCTTCAAACCCATGCACAAATCTGCCTCTGCTAATGCTCTTTCTCTTCATATACCTGCTGCAGGTGATTACTTTTATTTTGTCCGTAAGATAAAGGCATGCTATTCATCTGCACATAAAACTCTTAAGAATTGTGATAATTTTGCTTTTGCTGTTTTAATTTAATTTAATGTTTATTGGGTTTAATTTTAGAACAATAAGTTTGACATGGTCATATTTATTTAACAGGTTTCTTATCATCCTAAAAATAATTTTATACAATAACTTTATTCTTATTTATTCATTATGTTGCATGCTTATTCATATTAATGTCTTGTGTAAACAAATTTGCTGAAATGTTCTGACCTTATATGTTTTGCTTTTATGTACAGTTAATTTTTTCTGCACTAAGACCTGCACTGATTACATATTTTTTCATGTGCAAATTACATTTGCATGATTTCTTAAGTGATAACAAGACACCTTACCTTTTGCAGTTGCACCAGCAGGTATTGCACTCCTCTCAGCTTGTCCCAACCATTTTATATCATCATGAATTTTTTTGTATTACAGAGGAGTTGGTTTCTCAGCCAATCAGTTCTCCGGGCTCAAGCAGCTCAAGAGATGCCTCTCCTTCACGTGATATGTTGCCTGTGATTGGTCCTTTGCGTCCTGCATTTATAATCAGAAGAAGCCCTAGAGGTTATGGTTTTACTCCAAAAGCTATTAGGGTTTATCATGGAGATACTGACATCTACACTCTACATCACTTGGTAGTGGTAAGTATTCATGTTCTTTTGCATTTATATTTAGCCAGATGGAGTTTCAGGATGTACAAATATATAAGTCTTTGCTTATGTCACATCTCTCTGTTTTGTAAATTGGTGGGAAATCATTATTTCAATTGTGGTCCTTCAATTTATAATGGAAATCTTAAATACCATTTTTCCTCTTATTCTTGCAGCATGTGGATGACAATGGCCCAGCCTATGAAGCAGGTCTTAGACCAGGAAACTTAATTACCCATGTAAATACAGAGTGTGTAGTTGGCATGTTACATGTACAAGTGATAAAACTCATTTTGAAAGACCCTTCAAGGGTTTCACTGAGGGTCACTCCCCTGGACAACACAACCATCAAAACTGGTGGTCGTTATAGGGCACCTCATGAGGGAAAAATGACTCGAAGAAGTTACAAGAAAAAGCATCAAAGGGAAAGGAGTGGAGATTCTCACCACAGGAAACGAGGCAGAACTTCCTTATTCCGCCGCCTCAGCACAAAGAGAGCTCAAGAACAGAACATTAACTCTCCTATTACACCAAGTAAAACTTTTGGCTGTACATTGAACAGGTCTTTGTCATCAGGAGATAGTATGCCTAATTCTCCAACAAGATCAAAATCTCCCAGGTCTCCACCTATTGGGAGAGTCTATGTTGGGGCAGGTGGTGACTCTGTTGGGAATACATCTCAGAGCAGCTCATCTGGCTCTAGTGTACCTAACTCACCTGCCTCGTCATCACAGTTTAACAGACCAAGCTCTCTTCACGGACTCAAACACAAACTGGCAGCAGCGAAGTCACCACACAGGAGAAAATCTGTACATAATATCCCACTCTCGCCATTGGCGCGTACACCTTCCCCATCACCTATGGCATTGTCGCCAACACGAAGTCCAAGCCCTCTGACTGTGGTTCATGGTCACCACCAAGCTGGTAGTTCCAACACTACCCAGACGTATCCCACATATCTGAACAGTAGTCCTATTGCTACTTGTTCTCTGTCTAAGAAGACTCTCACAAGACCTAAGAGTACAGAACCTGGACAGGGGTCGCCAGCACTGCCTCGGCGGGGGGCATCCCCAGACAGGCTGCATCCAAGTGCAGCTAAGCAAACTAAAGAAAAACAGTCTTTGAACAGAAAGAGCTCTTGGCATGAGAAACGAGAGTATTTTGAATCTCTCTGATATTGGTCAGTTATTTTGCATTTCAGTTTTAACAATATACCGGGTAAGATACAAGTGTACTACGTGGCTTAATAAGTATTGACCTGGTGGTGAACCTATACAGATGTAGAATGTTTCTTCAAAACTATCCAATTGTTTTAGCCTAGAAACTAGAGATCAGCCAAGAAATGAAAGTGTCCTCACTAAGTGTTTGAAAATGATACTTGTGCAAATTTGTTTCTGATTCAATGTTGCCGTGTACATGCTTATAGTAAGTCTGGATACCTACAGAATACATGATGAATTGCATGCCATGGACAGAATCGGACTTTTGTGGTAATGAATTGTGTGAACTCCATATTTAAAATAATGTGACCAGACTTTCTTGGCATATTTGTATATTTAAATGGCTTTATCTACCAGCCTGTTGCACTTGGCATTCTGTATGAGTAAATATAAGTCGGCAAGAACTGGGACTTAAAAATTAGATGTTACAATGAAACGTCTGTTTTCCTGTGTGGGTTCTAGGAGATGGAGCCTTTCTTATCTGATGTGACTTGAAAACCCTACATAATAAATATCGACGCCAGAATAGTAAATGCAATTCTCTATTAAATGCTTTTGCAAGTTGGTAAATTGTAGCATTTTCTTTGTACACCAAATAATACTTGTCGTTTGAAGCCACAGAGCCAGGGTCAATATATATCATAGCATTGTAAATTATGATAAAGTCATTGTGACTTTTTAAACATCAAATACTTTCGGTTTTGAGAGTTGACACAAGCTTAGGTATGCTATTTGTGTTTACATGCATGTAATATTTTTCAAGAGACAATTTTGCTGGAGTGGACTTGACCAGATGTAAAGGGGGATTGGTTCTTAGATCTTTGAAGTTAATGTACCTGATAAAGTAACTAATGAAACTGTTACTGGCGGAGTAACTTATTGTATAAGATCTAGTTGTTTTTGAGCCGTAACCGCTGACTTTTTACAGCAAAAGTTCAAGGGGAGTTTGGTTTCACATTATTTTTGGATGGCACGCGTAGATCCGACAGTTTTAGTCATGACAGATCGTTAGGCTAATTATGTATGAATCACGGAATGAAACATTTACTATCATTATCACCCTGATGGGAACTAATTGCAAGAAAATGTGGAAGTTCTCTCTGCGTAAAGAACGCTAAATCTGCCATGAAACTGTAGTAGGAAAAACATTTGTTCCGTCCAGCATGTGGCAGAAACGTGCTAAATTGATGGCAATGTAACGAAGTTGCTATTAGATTTACAAGAAAACGGAGCATGGTTATTTATAGTATTGTATTTTAAGGAATTTTTTCTTGAATAATGTGTTACTTCAATTTGTACAGCAACTATGTTGAAAATATGTAATTATTTGTACAGCACAGCTTTAGGTATTGGACATTCCACCCATACTATACGTGTATGTTTGAGAGCGCATGTGCAAACGGATTTCAGGAGTTTAATGTCAATAAAATTACTGAATGTATAACGTCCGGTTTTACGTTTTGTAGCATATAACAAACCTGAAATAACCAAAACACCCGCCGTTATGAATATCAAATTAAAAAAAGTAAATTATTATTTTTACCTTGTAATGCAGAAAATTAAGAGTACCTGGATATTGAAATATTTACTTCTCATTCACTGTTCAGCAATGGTAGGATTTTTATATTTTCCGAGGAGTTTGTACACACTGAGGAGTATACTACGATGTTTTGGCCTCACCAAAAAGTAGCCCCTTTTTAGCGGCAAGTCTCCGTGAAAAGAAATGCTTTCTTTTCCAGCATATTAAATCAGTGTTTTGAAACACCCATTAACAGACAAAAGATTTCGCTCGAACGACCCTACAAAGCGCTTTCATGATTACTGTTTTAAAAAGCAAACTGAATTCCTCAGTGTACATTTCAATATGTTCATATGAAATATTAAACCCTGAACGTAAAATGAACCAAAATTTTTCCAGTAAACAAAGATATTACCCATTCTTCACGTCAAGTATTTATAAAAGTTTTGGGCACATTATACATGTACGTATATTATGAGAATTGTAGATCAATTTTCAGTATGGCAATTTGAAGCTTTAGAGAATATTTCGTTATAGTTCACCTGGAGAAAGGCTGCAACAGGTGTGGAAGTCGCTTTTGCGTTATCATATTGCTTCTTCTTTTGGATTCATGCCCACGCTTTAAAAACATACATCAACGGGCAGAATAACACGCTTTGGCAGAATTTTAAAATATGTTGAATTGCACATTTAGTTTTTTATTAAGATATCAACATACTCGTTAAATACTAGAATAAAGAATACCTGAAAATTAGTATGCAATTCGCAATTGCAGGAGCTATACAAAATGATAAGGCATACTTTTAATTCGAAACAGGTCCAGTCACTTGAACAAATAAAAAACGAGGAAAAACCGTGCTTATTATTGGTTCCTAACGGTTTTCGCAGACATCATTCCAACTCAGTTTCACGTTTGACCTAGATGTAAACTTAGATGTACAGAGTTGTTTCCAGATTAGTCCATCCTGCAGTAGCACACAACATGAAAGACATTCTGAAATGCTCTGGAATATCGGACTCGGTATAAAACATTCATGTTTCGCTATGTGATAACGCGAAACAGCAACGCAATTTGCAATTTTCTCTGCTTCACACATACAGGCCTTGGATACCATGCTTGTGTTCAAAAGATATATTTTGATTACAATTTCTAGGATTTTCACTTTGTTCAATATCGCATAGCGTTTACAGCATCGCTTTCAACATACTTCTAGGGAGGGAGTACAGGTGCAAACATAGAAACAAATTCAAACTTGTTTTCATCAAAACGTTATTTGCACGAGGGCAACGTTTTTGTATCAAATTGGAATTGCGTGTACCACCAACGTGCGTTGCAGTTGGCATCAAATCATTTCGATATTTGTTATTTCCGATTGAGATAAGATAGCAAGTGCACACCTCCCGTGAACCCCCTTTCCCGACATAGGGAGCCTGCACAGGTAAAACATACCTCAACTGATATCAGGTTGCAGCCTGCACCAGTATGCGGAACAGTCCATAGGAGAGTTTGTTGCTGTCTAGCTGTAACGAAAGTAGTTTCTACCAAAGCAGGTGTTGTGGTGCAAATAATTAAGGCTAGTATTTCGTTTTAACCTTAATTTTCGCAAGAAGAAGCCTTACTCAAAAAGACAGTGATTTTAAGCTGCTGTGACTTAAAACCGCTACTACTGCTACCGTTATTTTGAATCAATATGGCGGCAAGTCTGTACAAAGATCGGTTTCAAACTAGCGGTGACGATGGGTGGGTTACTAGTAGGAAATCTACTTCTGTGTCACGCCGCTCGAAAACGACAGAATTCCCATCAGGCCAGCGTCGAACGTATGAAGTAGAAACCAAAACTACGACTGATGGGGGATTAACTTCAACGACAACTACGGAAAAACGCTCGTCTATTGGGGATAATAAGTGGATACGTGCGCCGGCGGCTAAAATTGTCACAAGAAGCAAAACGGAGGCAATTCCTTCTATAAAATTATCATCGGTTGATTTTGGTGCAGATACACGTAAACGTGGAGCGCAAGACGACTTAAATATGAGAGAGACAGCGACTTCGGGAGCACCAAACGTCCGACAGTCGCGTGTGCATCAAAAATTTACGAAGATGTCAGAGCAAGCTTCGGCGCCCATATCATTTGGAGCGACGTTTGATGCTAAGAAAATTGTGCGAGAGCAAAAAGAAGCTGCTGAAGTTCCCTCATCTCAGCAAATTGCCTCAGCTTCTGCTGTTCAACAGGAGCTACAGCAATTTACACAAAAACACATGCAACAAGACACGCAACAAGGTTTCGGAGCTTCCTATGGTGCACCGGATAAGCAAAAATCCAGCATGAAGGTTACACTGACCAGTGTGAAGACAACGGATACGCCTGACCACCGCATTCAGCAGGTGACAACAACCACGTCCACTGATGGTCAAGTGACGCAGCAGCAGAGAGTTGCCAGGTATGGCAAAAAGGTAATGCCAGACATACCACCACCTAGCAACGCTTTAGGAGGAGTTTCCTATGGCGTTACTACGCAACAACAGGTCCGTGCACAGCCTCCGCCACCACAGGCCCAGCCACAGGTAATGTCAACCGAGACAAGTTTACCATGGCAACAACGAACTCAACAAACCAGACAAATCACCCATGTCTCCGCCCCAGGACAGCAAGGCCAACCACCTCAGCTTCAACCAGTTACTCAACCACCAGCTCCACCAGCAGGCCAACCACCGTTGCCACCTTGGCAACAACAGCCACCACAACCAAGGATTCAACCACCCAGACAGGCCCCCGTTTCTCAGCCACAGATGACGGGCCAGCCGCCACTGCAACCTTGGCAACAGCAGCCAAAACAACAGCCATCTCAGCCAGTTGCCGGCCCCGGCAGAACTCGTGGAAAGGGCAGTGATATGGCCTGGATCAGGGCACCTTCTCCGGAGGAAACTGTATCACCAGCAACTTCCGCCTCTACAGCACAGGAAGAAGTGACAACATCAGTCAAAGCTACAAGACAAGCGTTTGCAGCGGCGCCTCCATCCGGACCAATGTCGATGGGAGCAACCTATTCGGTTGATATGATTAAACCAAAGAAGCCACGAGAGTATAAACCACCTCAATCTCCAGTTGCTGAGCCACGCCCAGCCCCTGAACTCGCCATGACATCTACTACATCAACATCTACCACTCCAATGTCTTATCAACATCAGAGACAGGTTGAACACGAAGAGAGGTTAAAGCAACAAGAGGAGCAGGAGCATCAAATGCGTATAGAACAGTTGCGACGACTGAGAATGCAGCAACAGAAACCCCAGGCTCAGCGCCAAGAACAAGTTATTACATTGCAGCAAAAACAGCAAGTAAGTCAAGTTCAGCCCCGTCAACCACAACCACCATCCCCACGACAAATGCCACCGTCCCCAACAGGTCAAGCTCCCATGAGTCCACCTGCCCAATTACCACCATGGCAACAGCCGGCAGGTCCACCCCCTAGAGCACCTATGCCACCACCGCCACATATCCTTCCCCCACATATAAGGGGCCCAGTGCCACCTCAGCAGTGGCAGCAAGGTGCACCACTCCCACCTCCTCAGCAACCCCCTGCTGCTGCGCCACCGGGAGTGCCTCGTGGTTATCGGCCTGTGAGGCCCCCTGTTCCGATACCACCTGTTGGGCCAAGTCAACCAGGTCCTGAAGTGAGGCCTGCAGGTGGTGATGCCAGGCCACCATGGATGCAAGGACAGGCAGCTCCTCCCCCACCAACAATGATGAAAGTTCAGCCGGCACCAGGACAACCTAGCATCCCTCCCCAAGGTCCCCCAGGTGCGCCTACGCCATTTAGACAGCAAGGTCCACCTCCTACTTCTCCACCGGCCCCTGTTTCACAACCAGCAATGCCCACGCAACCCAGAGGACCCCCACCACCCCAACCCTCACCACAGCCCGCTCCTACACCAGTTATCAGACATGTGCCCGCACCTGCACCACCCGCGCCAGAAGCAGCTCAGAAACCAGCAATGGTTGTACTTAAACCTGCCATGAAGGCCACACCACAGCCACAACCTCAAACACAACCCAAACCAGAGCTGAAAAAAGTTGAACCACGAGGGAAACTTGGTGCAGCAAAGAACATATTTAGCGCAAATGCAGAACAGGCTCCAGTCTTTTCTTTCGGATCATCTTATTCGGCCTCTGACGTAAAAACTCAGAAGGCTGATAGAAGTAGATGGCAGCCAAAGACAAAACCTTTATCTAAACCACAACCAGGACAATCATACGCTCCTGAGCCTGCCTCAACGTCGGCTGCGCCTGCGCCTGCTACCAGACCTGCTGAACAACCTACCAGTAAACCACAACCCACTCCGGAAGTTGCCCCAAAGCCAGCTCCAAAGCCAGCTCCCAAACCTGCTGCCAAGCCAGCGCCTGCATCACCCGTTATCCCACAAGTTGCACTGAAACAGAAAAAAGATGCAGGATGGATAAAACAAGCTCCTGTTACAGAGCAAGTGACATTGAAGAAGACATCAAGGGTTGAAAGAAAACAGGAAAAAGGCGGTCTAGAAACTGTTAGTCTCAAACCCCTGTCGCAAGACGAAAAAGAATTAGGGTCAATCAAAAAAGGAGTGAGTCGTGGTCTTGCATCAAAATTCCAAACGTCAGAAGCAACCCCTATCTCTTTCGGTGCTACATTCACCCCAGGCAGTTCCAGAAGTACCAGTAAACAAGAATCTAAAATAGTCCGAAGACAAGAGAAGACAACCTTTGAGGGTGGCCAAATGAAGAAAGACATCAAGGTAACAGAAACGAGCAGAACTGCATCAGACGCTGGGGTGAAAGAAACAACTAGGACAACAACGACAACAAAGGTCCAGGCGTCCCCTTCGTCGGCCGTA
This sequence comes from Lingula anatina, assembly GCF_051362555.1. Classification (NCBI taxonomy): domain Eukaryota; kingdom Metazoa; phylum Brachiopoda; class Lingulata; order Lingulida; family Lingulidae; genus Lingula; species Lingula anatina. The sequence goes on from NC_141767.1 coordinate 22,969,121, forward strand.
CAAGAGAGATCTAAGACTGAAGTCCAAGTAAAGAGCTCTGCTGTTGGTTCCCGCACTCGTGATCAACCAGTTGAGATGGAGACAATCACTGTTGGTACAGTCGATCCTATTGTTTTGGACGTAGAAGAAGCTAAGAAATCTTCATCAAAAGTTATTCTATCACCGTCGCCGAAGGTGTCGGTCGACATTGCCCATCCCCTTGAACAAGCCACTTCGACAAGGAAAATCCTGAAGGTTACAACCCGCCATGGAGAGTTAGAGGAAGCTCCAGCAACACCGACTACACCAAGTACTCCTAAAACTCCTCAAACGCCTCCTCTGACTCCTCAACAGCAGAAGAAAAAGCTTGAGATGGAACAAAGAAGAGCGGCCCGTGCTGAAGCTAGGAGGAAAGCAGGGGGTGTCTCACAAGAAGTAAAGATGGAGACTGTCCAGGTCCAGCAGGCACCCACTATCCAAAGTAGTGGCCAGGAAGTAAAACAGGAGACCGTCCAGGTTCAAGAATCAGTGTCTGCGCAGAAAAGCCAGGAAGTCAGACAGGAAGTAGTCAAAGTTCAGGAGGCACCTGCAGTTCAGTCACAGCAGCAAACTCAGCCACAGACGACAAGCTCTTCCATGCAGGTGATCCAAGAACAGGTGCATATAACACCAGCGGCGGAGGTAAGCACAGGTGGTGAAGTCAAAGTCCATGGTGAAACGGTTCAGGTTCACCAGGATCAGGTAAAAGTTATGGGACAAGACACAGGGGGGTCGGCAGATTTCCAGATCCAGGTCGCTAAGGGCGGCGGGGAGGTAGCACAGTCCCAATCGGGGCAGGCTGGTTTTGAGATTAAGTTCCAAGGTGGTGACAGCAGTGGCAGCGGAGAAGGTGTGCAAGTGATGTCGACATCTGGCGGCGGGCAAATGCACGTACACAGGGAAGTCACAACGACCGTAGATGGCAAGTCGACAACTACTGTGCAAGATAAATCGTTTGCAATTGAGCCTGGTACCATGGTAATGGACCAAGGGGCACGAGCTATATCTGCAGATGAATTCTTCTCTGCTGGTAGATCAGCGATGGATGAATTCGCCCAAGCAGCTGCCTCAAAAGTCCAAATTCAAGAACCGAAATCAACTGTAGAACAAGTCCAAACCCGCCAGACCATGTCGACATCTGGGGACGGTCAAATGCACGTGCATAGAGAAGTAACGACGACCGTAGATGGAAAGTCAACAACAAGTGTGCAAGACAAAACCTTCGTGATCGAGCCTGGTACTGGGGTAATGGACCAAGCAGCTGGTGAAGATGTAGAGAGCCACCAGACTATTGAAATTGAAGAAATTCCTGAAGATGAAGATAAATCCTATGAAACCAGTGAACAAAACGAAAGTTTCACGATTTCGATATAGATAAGCTCTTTCGGACTTCACCTGTTTTTTGTTTTGATTAGAAAAGCGTCTCAAATCACATTTCATACGTTTACATTTTGGTACTATATTTTGTATAAATACGATGTGAAGAAAATCAAACAGAACTGGTCTTCATGAATACTTTTTGAATTTAACCGAAACTGAAAATTTTGAAAACCAAAGATATGAAGTGCGGATCAAAATATAATTGGGCAATGGCAATGGTCTTACGTCTGCAATGTTGTTTGTTTGTCAAAATCATATTATGTACATTAATCTTCACATTTATCATTCAATGATATATTTATATGTTATAGCTTTTTATTTTTGCTCATCATATGGAACACGAGCATTTAAACACTATCCATAATCTTTTTTACTCGAATAACCGGAAATATTAAGAAAGTGAAAGGAAAATGGTGAACAAAAGTACTGCTTCTGTTATAAGAAACACTCTCATATAAGACTTTTATTCTGCCACACCAGCCAGTTAGGATTTCAAAATGAAAGGAGAATACATTGGCCAAAGTGAATGGATCTACAGCAAAAGAAAACATTGGATGGCACAGGGATTGGATATTCTTGAAAGCGACGACCAGTAAAACGTTCTTTTGTAAGTATTATTTTTTCCAATTTCTTACTATAATTGATAATATTTATTATATAATGCAGTGTAGTATACATGTACAGTGTTTTGGGTACGCTATGTTGTTTAACATACACAAATCGAGGAATGTGTATTTCCTCCACGCTCATAAATTATGGTTTTGTACCTGTAGCGCCAATCAATTTACGGGCAGAATAACCTTCTAGATTCGACCTTCCAGTAGCGAAGTGCCTCTTTCATTCTCGAAGACTAATGGTTTCATCTGATAGCACGTTGAAACTTGAGAGCACCATATGGGAAATATCCAAATGTTCCTAACTTCTCTCTTATCTGCAATACCGATGTATTAATGCATCAACATATTGTTATGATCATATACATTTTTTAATATCATTTTTAATTTGTTATAAACACACTTATCTCCTCTAGGATCTGTTGTTTCATAGAGATATTCATTAACTCTACGGCAATGCTTCGTTCTTTAATCGGTTTTTCATTCAATATTATTATAATTTTCCGTCTATATAGATATGACAGTTGGGTTGATATGGCGAGTGAAGCATAATATTTAGTAGATATGATGTTGCTGTTACTCAACCCCGATGATGGATGACTAAAACCTTGCGTCTGCCTTCGTTTATGTACCCAAATATAGTTTCCCTTTGCAAGGCTCGCCAGCCGTATCTCTTATCACAAATCAAGAATTTCTAGGATCTTACTCAGCAAGACTAAAACACATTAGAGCCGCAAATGTGCTTATCCTGCAGCCACGCACCTTTAGCGAATTATTATGCCTTACATATCTGTGTAGGATCGCTGACTTTAGTTAGCTATAACTTATGTGTATAAAATTGTTAAACAGCATTAGGCACTGAGTATGTTTATATGGCTTCAAAATGAACCAAATTCATAGATTTGACTCAAATCATGGTCATTGTAAGTGGCGGGCTTCAATGTTTTGGGTTTATAAAAACTAACTTTTAGAGGTGGGGAAAATAGCCCGGGACCTGGATTTTTATCTCCCCCCCCCCCCCCCGATCACCCACGAGAAAAATAATGGGACAACATATATAAGCCGAATATGTCAAGCAATGTACAATGTAATGGAATTTAGGAGTACATCTGGGAGGTTTATATATCAAATGCTGTGAACAGATGAGATTTATGTGGTTCAGTATGATAGCAGTTCACCTGTAGATTTAACTGCTACACAGGTTAATTGGTTCGTTTTTTCGCATTTCAGTGCTTAGTATTCGAGAAGCCTGGCTGAGTTTCAAACTTTCATGAATGGCCATGACTGGACATGGTAATGGTAAGTTTTAAATGTCTCTCATTTTTAGAAATTTTATGAAATAGTTTGTATTTGGTTTCTTAATATAAAAGTAATCGTCAAACAGAAGAGGCTCCGTTTAGCACAATATTGTGTTATGATGATTATTTTGTAAGTTTAAACATGACCCAAAATTTGGTCCTTGGTTGATTAATTACAAGTATAATTGCTTGCTGTACGTTTTTTTAAATTAATTTGTTTATAAATTTATTCATTCGTTTATTGCAAGTTTTCTTTTTCAACTCATTTTCCTAACGGAATACTAACTTTAATTATAAACATCTTTCTTGTTTTACTTTACTTTGGGAATCCGTCGCCTTTTTACTTGCTTTACTTTCCCTTTGACCTTTGCTTTGATCATATAAGTGAATTCCAGACTAGAACACCTAGTTGGAATCTAAGTGCTGTGCCGAATGCGTGTGAAACCATAGATATCACATTATAATCGGTATATTTTCCTTCTGGTATTAGGAATGGGAGTTGATTATTATCTGGAAAAACTTCGGTGCGTTTCTGGCTGTCTGGTGTACCGCCTTCTGTTGCCAAAACCGCAGGTATGCAATTGCTTGGCTTAACTTATTACCTTCGTATATTGTGGCCATGTTTGGGAAATCATACCGGCAAACGGAGTAGCGGTGTGTCCCAGCCTTGCGAGGTCTATAGCCTATCCACTCGTGTAAAAAAAAACCTTCAAAACATGATGCAAACAAGCAGTGGTCTAGAGCAGGTGTTGTTCCCACTTTTTCTGTGCCTCTTTAGTTGATCTTATTCATTTTCGACATGTCTTAAGCGCCCGCCAAATCCAACAGTATTGCACTTTATTCGCTGAGGCTATAAAATCCAATGATGAAACGAGATGTCTGAAATTAAAAAAAAATTGCCGTGGAAAACGCATTTTGGGACAAAATTAGTAATAAAAGCTTGAATGAAGTAGGGCTTTAAAACGTAAGTAACGAAAGCGGGATCATAATCCGTTATTTGAAGTATCTCGAGTCGCCCTATGCTCCCCATGGTGTACATGCGTCTGCAAGCATTACCTGGATGTGCAGTAGTTTTCACAGAATATTATATTGGTTTTGAGTTGGTAAAATCTGATATCTTTGTCTAGCACTGTCTGAATGGGAAAGGGTAGCAAAGTCGTAAACTTTTCCCCTGGCGCAGTTATATTTGCTTTTCTTGTTTTTGTCTGACCTTCTCTGCAATCTATTTTTCAGCGCTAGTGTGGGTGTGACAGGATAAGCTGCCTATCGCTGTGGATTATCGCAAGGAATACTTCAGTTCGCCATACTGTTGAATCTCTAGCATCCACGACCAGGTATTTCCACCGAAAATTGCCGCTTTTGGAGGGTTACTCATTCTATCTCATCAAAAGAACTATTTGTGAAATTCGACGGGTCTTTTACAAGACAGACTTCAGGACGATGGAAAACAATGAACAGGAGGTGCTATTGTGATCAATATAACTGCCCCGAAATTCACCAAATATTTATTTATGTTCTTGAAAACATTTCCGCGACGATGAAATAAAAATTCCATGTATCAAACGGTCACCAGATCCAATTACCTTAACATATCTCTGTTGAGCGTTAGTTTGGTAAAGCTAATAAGGATTATGCAGTTAATGCAGCCCATAGTTTGGGTAAGAAAAATGTGCTTCAATTGTTGCCCGACTATGAAAAATATGCCTCAACTGATGCCCGATTATGCTCAAACCAAAGACTTAAGACAATAGTGAAACAGTGAAAATAAGAAAAGATATAGTTTTTGCACTGCTTATGTTGTACGTTAATTGCGGCTAATCCAACGTGATAATAAGTTCTTTTTATAATTCTTGAGTCGTGAAGTTTGATTATACGTGTTTTATTGTTATGGCATTGAATATTACATAATATGAATTTTATGAGATTTCAAATAATAGCTGCAGATATTTCAGTTGCTTTTTTGAATGATTGCAACTACAACTGTATTCTTGTAATTTCATATTTTTATGTGTATAATAAAAGATGTGCTTTCCATAATTACTGTTTAGAGAGAGAGAGAGAGAGAGAGCAAGATTACTGTTCAGAGAGAGAGAGAGAGAGAGAGAGAGATGGGGGGAGTGGGTTGGGTGGGGGGGGGGTGGGGGGGGGGGGGGGGGAGAGAGCACCGAAGATGTTTTTATTGTCTAAAGGTTGAAAAGTCCGGCCCATGGCGAAATTAAAAAAAATCCTTCATAGGGGCAAAGGACCCGCAACTGGCAATCAGACATATTTCTTCTTGGAATGATTTTTTTCGTCATTATCATTAGCCTACTATCATAAATGGGATGTGAAAAGAAAAGAAAATATACTTTCGACTACTATTAAAAGTGTTTTTATGACGTACTCGTGCAAATGCCAGGTGTCAACAGGCGATTTGTATGCCATTTAAGTAATTTCACGTAGGCTTTAAATACCTGTAATTGTGGGCCCCCTATTCATTTGCAATAGGCTAGATTACGCTCTGTCACGAATAGACTAGTAATAGGCCAATATCCATTTAATTCTGAATCTAATTAATTTTACCGTAGGAATAAAAGCACCTCCATATAATGATTCCATAAAAATTTGTTTTTCATATGATTAGATAAAAAACATAATCCTGTTTGACGAGACACCAAGAACATCTGTTTTTCTGTAAGGTCGAAAATTTTACAACAAAAAGGGAGAAAGCCTCCTCCCCTCTTTGGATTAAACTATATCAAGTCGTTGATCTTGTGCGAACACTGTTTGTTAGTTCTTCAGTTGTCCTGTGGTATGTACTCTTGGTTGCACCATCTGTAAATAATTTGTTTATAGTTGCGAAAAAAAAAGGCTTGTCTTGGTACAAGGAAACTGGTTATGTGTTATCGACAGCATGTTATCACACACACTGGCTCTGACAGCACGTGTTTTGACAAAAACGACTTTACAAGGTAGATTTGGCATTAGTAGCAATTTAAGAATGGTTTTTCATAATTATATAGAATATTTGTATATAATCGAAGGTGATGAAAGGCTGTACTTTGTCTGCCAATTATCATTGTAAAACTGTATTGAGAAATGATGCTTCTTTGGCGCGTTTAATCGCGGAAGTACATGTCATGTACTAGTATATCATACAATGTACATGTACATAATAAGTAACATGTACTTGTACGCGTAACGTTGAGTTATTTTTTCTACAACTGGGACTTGCAATGTGTCACAGGAAACAGGTGGGATGACGAAAGAGTTTTAGCATGACTTTTTCTCACAAGTGCTAGAGACTTGAAGTTTAGTACACAGGTAGCCACATACTACAGTATATCATATCTGAGTATGAATTAAACCATCTGTTCCAGATTAAATGTTTTATCAATCCCCAGTGCAATTCCATGTGCTGCTTGCCCTGAGCAACAGAAGTATACTCATGTATTTCTCTTGGTTTTGAGGTCATTGTTCTGGTGGCAATCTCTTCAAATACTGAAGGGTTCATTTTTACAGAATGTTGGGCATTTGTATGACTAGAATTGCTGAGTGGTGCCAGTCCTGGAAAATGTCCAATATATTCTACAAGTAACCAATATGCTTTCTCTGAGTTACACTTTCTCTCCTCTTGCACTTATTGTCCATTTTGAGGGTTTTTTAATTTCGTTGTTAATTTGGTTGGGGCCGTAGCAATAGTCCGAAGGTTCAATAGTCCGAAGGTTCATTGGTCCGAATGTTCGCTATATACCCTTGATTAAAAAATCGATGAAAATGTTTCCTTTTTTCGGACCAATGAACCTTCGGACTATCGAGACGCCCCCGTTAGGTTATGACCTGATCTGATTGTGGTTGCCAAACTACCAAGTTCTCTCATATTTCACTTGTTTTTCTATGTAGTAACTGGTCATTCTTGAATATATGTCACTTGACTCCACTTCCCACTTCTATATGCCATATTTGTTGATGGGAAGGGACTTGAAATTGTAGTTTATAGGACCCCTTTAAAATCTAGCTAGAACTTTATTTCATCCTTTTACTTCTAAGTCTCTTTTACATATTAATTGCATTTATTCCAACTGTCCTATTTTTATTACAGTACAATGGATGCCTTGTGTAACTGGCTGAGGTCTAAGGACCCTCTCTTCAAAGTTGCAGATCAACTGCTGGGTCTGGCCAACTTTCCAATAACTGGTAGAGGCATCATAGCCAAGGCACACATCCCAAAGGGATCACTTCTTCTGCAAATACCAAGAGAATTGTGCCTGAGCCAGGAGACAGCTAGGATGTATCCTCCCTTGAAAGACATTTTTGCTGCTGTACCAGAGCTTAGTTCAGATGATGTGATTGCCCTGTGTTTGATGCACCAGAGACTGCAAGGTGAAGAGGCACCTAACTATGAGCACATCCGCCTCTTACCTGGGATAGACCAAGGGGCAGAACCCTATCAGCAGACAATATTCTGGACAGATGAAGAGCTGGATGAACTGAAAGGGTCAAAGATCTACACCATTACCAAACAACTTCATTCTCAGCTGAGATCAGACTATAATAACATTGTTGTCCGTGTGTTCATGAGATTCCCAAAGGTTTTACCTCTGAAGTCATATTCCTACGATATCTACTTGTGGGCACTGGCAACTATCTGGTCTCGTGCTATGGACTTTCAAGTGAATGATGAGACGGTGGGGCGTTACATAGTTCCAGTGGCAGATATGTTTAACACTGATCCACACTCTGAGGTCTGTCACTTCTACAATGTTGCCAATAACACCATTGGTATCATGGCTAACAAAGACTACCAGGCCGGTGAGCAGGTGTTCATTAACTATGGGGAAGTCCCTAATGCTCGTCTGCTTCAGCTGCATGGGTTTACCATTGAGAATAACCCTGGTGAGGTGGTAGAATTGTACGCACCCTTAAGTCCTCAAGTTGAATGTTTTAGTAACAAACTTAGTCTACTGGGAAAAATGGGAGTAAATCCTAACCAGCCTCATTTACTTTCTGCATCCACACCACTTCCCCCCAAATTGCTTCCATCATTAAGGGTTCAGTTTGGGACAGAAGACATCCTAAAGAAAGTTGAAAGCGAGGCACTGTCATTTGACAGCAGTGTAGACCCAAAATATGAGGGTGAAATTCTGAAGTTCCTGGAGTCTGGGATACAGGGGATGCTGGCACAGTATCCCAAGGACTCTGACACAGATAGCGAAGAAATGGGAGATGGTAGTCAACCTCAGTCTAGAAAGAAAATGGCTGTTATTTTGAGGCATGGTGAAAAAGCCATTTTAGAGAAATCGTTAATAACTGTGCAGGAATTGCTTGAAAGTCTGTGATGTTGGAAGTCCACGAAGACTGACTGGTTATGTCCAGCTTTGAAGTCAGACATTTTGAAAAGAATAGTTACATTTTATCTTATAAATGATATTTTGGGCATTTACTGCCAAATCACATTGCCAAAACAGTTTTCTTTGGAGCATTATGTAATTTACAAATCCTTAGATTAACTGAAAAGCCTTATTTAAAAAAATCTTTAATGTGTAGCTATTATTTGTTGCTGGTAGTTTGCAAAGAGGTTATGGAGGGGTAAACAGCAAACATCATTTTCAAGTGACAATAATCACTGGCATGGCAGTCATGACAACACAATAAATAATCTTTAATAATAATGTTTATTAATATTGTAGAAAATGTTTATTTAATGGTTTATAGATTGGATGTGTAAACAAATTTCTGCAAGAATAGGTTTATCTCAATTTTCAATAAGTGGAATTCGTCTGTACTGTGAATAGGTGCTTGACATAAACAAAATGTTCACAGAATTAAAAAATACCTAAAACATGTATCTTATGCGTTGTGTTTTTTAGTAAGATTGTGCCTTTTCACGGCATAATTATATATGAAAAACCTACAAAAATACTTACTACATAAAAAATACCAAGTAATTAATATTCACATACAGTAAAATGGCATTAAGAGCAGGACTACTAAATCCAGCTACTGAGAGAATTTCAAGAAGTCAAAATTATCTATTTCACAGAACTGATAATTTACCTAGAGAACCTTATTTTGAGGTAAATACAAAATATAAGAAATGTTTTAAATTTGGAATAACCCAGTTAATCAGATGATTTTTATAATCATATTAAAATATCCAAATTCTAATAATTTTGTTTAATTGTATTTTTGCATTAACTCGTCTCATTTAAAACAATATAAAGAAGTTGAAACTACTTTCTGTTCTGTCATAAATCAAATCTTAAGCAAGCATGTAATATGGTTTGTAATAATATTTTAATTAAGACATGAGAAGCATGATGGAAAAGCTGAAAATATCAAATTGATTTGTGGATTCTTCCAATATAAATGTTTTTGTTACCTGAAAACGTTCATTCCTTGTAGAGCACTGTAATTTGGGAAAATCTTCAGGCCTACAGAGTACTATAGAAAGTAGTCATTCTATGGAAGATATACAGGTTAATACATGACGGGGGCAGGATCCTTCTTTACAATAAACTACAATTTCAAACAAAATGAAATGGCACTGAACACAAAATGACTGATAAAAGTCCAATGACTAAAAGCAGTTTTCCTCACAAATGACTAGTGGAAATCAGCACCTCTAAATAAAACTGATGAAATAATAAGGAAAAAATCTCAAATCAAACCACAGTATTTCATAATTATGACTAGCCACTATAGGTAAACCAATAAAAATATTTTGCTCAGTGCAGTAATAAGCTCTGTGTTTGCTGATTCAGAGAAAAAAAGGTGTTCATCCCTCAATGGACCCTCTTTTCCCATTAAAAGTAAAAAATTGTGTCAAAAAACATATATTGAGTGTACTGATTTGAATAATGCTACAGCCTTGTACTACTTTTAAAAATGGACACAATATACATCTTGAAATATAAGAAGCAAACTCACCTCTTCATATTTTGAAATAAAATTAATTTCAGTGTAGAATAACTGTTAAACATGATATTTGCAGCAGTAGTGTAGATTTGTTTCACATCTTAATCGCAGAACACATAAGTGGCCTTAAACGGCCAATTACTCACGAGATAAAAATTTCACAGCTGGCATTCTTTTTCTTGTTGCTATTTAGCAAAGCAATGATACAGCTTTAAACAACACGAGCTGGCAGCTTTAGGTTACCTACAAGCATGATATATGATGCAAGTTGAAAAACCTGCACATTATGAGGGTGTACCAATATATTAACTTTGTGCTTCGATGTAGTAATTCCTGAAATCACACAAAGATACTGCAGCATCCCCATTTAATAGTACTTGAGCCATTTCACATCAAGTGACATGCTTAACTAATCCAGTTAACTTTCTCAGGTCTTCACATGCAATAATGCTACTGGGGGTTTACTGCCTTTCATAAATCCTCCACAAGCTTTCTGTGTAGTTAACTAGTTGACTGTGTCCAGTGCAGAGGCTCTGTTCAGGAAACTCCCTTACAAGACTGTGAGCACATTCAGAGCAGCAGACTAACAGATCTGTATAACAAATATAGCGACCCACTAAAAGCTTGCTGCTTAATTCCCAATTAGACACTGAATAGATTCCCCAATTATGCAGAAAGCATTCAAGTGGGTCAGCCATATTTGATCTGCAGATCTGTTAGTCTGCTGTCCTAGAGGCACTGTATGAAGTTGTCTATCTCTCAAATTGGACCAGTCCAGTTCAGTATAACCCTTGACATGAAAAAGCCCTTTTCTAAAGTTAACAAATCTTTATAAATTCTACAGACTAGCCTAAAAATACTGCATCACATTTTTCTTTCTTAAAAGAAAAAAATACTTAGCACCATATATTCAATCTTTAAAAAGTTGGTCTACAAATTGAAAACTCAAAACTTCGAAATAGCACAACAGTGCTATCAAGTTCTCAGTCCAATTATCCAGTATCTTCATAAAAATCTGAAACAAAAGCAAACCAGTGTTGATACACAATATATTGTAACATTTCATTCATTCATTTGAATACATATCAAAATTTCCATAACAGGAATCAGTTATGTAAATATTGTTCTTGTTTATAATAAACAAGTTAACATCCATGTTTTTATTTTATATTACATGCAATTTTACAGATGTTTTTAGATTTGTTCATAGCTACAAAATTTACATGAAGTTACGAAACATAAAACCTTCAATACTTTTCTTGTTCGTATTTCTTTCTTTACCTTCTTGTTCCAGTTCCGCTGTTTCCACATTCTGGTATTCCTCACCAGCAGATCCACTGAAAATATACATTTAACCAGGTCTAATACTCAAGCAGTGTTTGGTTAGGAAAAAATAAAGCACACTGAAATAACAGGAAAATAGTTTGTTGGGTTCATTTTGTAGATTCACATGGTCTTTATGGGTGCCTTCACAAAGAAAATGTTGCACTAGGTAATTCAAATTACTCTACGGGGACTCTCACTGAATGCAGTCAGAGAAACAGATTAACAAACCTCCTCCTGGCATTGAGTAGAATACTGAAAATCTGGTGATTAAAGGAGTACATTGGAAACAAGAAAAGGTATGTTAATCTGTTTATCTGTTAGTGTTAACTACTTACTAGTACAATGATAGTTCCATTTTAAACACACCCTACGTTAAAATGAAAGGCTTATAAAATTAAAAAAAAAAAAACATGAATATATGTACTTGCACACATTCATGCACAAATACACACAGCCACTCGTGGGTGTGTGTGTAGATTAAGATTCTGAAGAAAAATTGAAGTTACCCTGAACTTTCTGTGGCACTGGTAGTACTGCTGGCAATACTCAGATTGTAAGCACAATCCACATTCATCTGCATGGTCTTTTCATATATATGAAAAATAAATTAAAATCAAGTTTTGGTTAACTTATTCTATTGTCAATTACAGAAAGCTAACTGCTAAAAAACAGAACCAGACATTGTCACTATGGGGTAGCTTTTGTTAATCTTTTGTTTTTCACCAAATCATTTTTAACAACTTTCCTTCAAATATTTATAAAAACAATCCAAATTTACCATTTTTCCTGATCCGAAACAATGCTTTTTAGTTATAACAAATTTCTTAAGAATCAATAAGTGAAAGTTCTACACTAGTATAAACCCAGCCGCTAATAATGAGATATGTTCAAGTTTTTAAACCTTTCAAAAGTACAAGTTTAACATGATTAACTGAGCCTTTGAGTTAAAAATACCTGGAATAAATATTTTATTTACCCATCATAAAGGAGACATTTTTATCACTCAATATGGAATGTTAGAATAAGACATTCAAAAGATCTTGTGTTAAACAATTTAATCCATTTTTAAGACAAACATTCAACAACAAGAACATTTCATCATGCATTACAATATGAAGAAAACTAAATGACAATTTATGAAATAAAAATTGTGCAATCATACAGGAGGATGAAAAAATTTCATGATAATAATAAAATATTTCTTACATTTCTGATAGACTCCGTATCTATGTCAATACTGCCAGAATCCACATATCCCACTGGAATAAAGCAAAAATGAGGTATTAATGTAAATCATAAAATGTGTTGAAAGTCAATGTGCCTCAAGCACTCAAACTTTTGACTTCAAGGTTAAGATTTATATCCTTTTTTAAGTTTTAACTTAAAAGAAACAAGCTTAACAAAAATGATAAACTAGCCAATAACAGGGAAAAAACAGGCCGTGATTATTACATTACTTTTCCCTCAATATCATACACAAAAAGTATCACTTCATTATTCTTTGCAGTCTGCAATTTTGTATAATAAAATGTAAAAAACAATTTCTTCCAATAAAATAAAATTACACCATAAATGAAGAGACCTTCTCAAGCAGACATAATACAGATCAAGTGCCTCATCATGCTAGAAAATTGTAATACTTCACTCTGTACAACCTACAATAACTCTTTTGAAAACTGAGTGAAGTTTTCTGCTTTATCTTCAATCAAAGCAGGGAATGGTAGGTTTTGACTACCATTCTATTAAGTGTGATCAATTCTCATTATCTCTGGACCGAGTTTCACAGAATATGACTGATGTTGAAAATCAGTCTTAGCAAAGATCTCACCTAACCAAGCTGCATCTCCCATAAATGTTTTATCATTATTCATTATTATTATTATTATTTCATTAATTTATTAATCAAAAAAATTTTTTGAGGTCTTTACATTACAAAGACATGTTAAGGTGAGTCAGCTACATCCAATGTGGACATCAGTCATTCAGAAACTGTTCTCAAATTATTATCAGTATTGGCTTATATTACCAGCTATCCACTTAGTAAAACCGGCCTAAGTGTTACACTGACCAAGCACAGTGAATAACGGTCACATTCTTCCATGGCTACTGTATAAGAAATATGATTTAACTGACTGTTATCATTACAGTTCTCATGATAATGAACGCAGGCCAAGAGGTTGGGAGATCAGGAACTACAAAAGAAATACTCTATTGGTTGGAAAAAGCAAATTCGGGATCAAAATTTGATTTATATTCTATAGCAGGTTGAGTCAACAAAGGAGGGTAGAAAGGTCCTCATTTACAGAAAAAGACTTTAGAAATGTTGGCTACAAGCCTGTGATCATACATTAGTACCTTTTCCGTGAATATCCTTTGCCAGCCACTTTCCTGCAGGGTTGTTTTCCATGCGAATAATAAACACCTTATCATTTTCAGCAAGAGCCAGATTCTTTTTGTCTCCCTTTTGTGCAGCCATAATAGTACCAGAGTTAATGACAGTTTCTGTGCCAGTGAGCTAAATACATTGAAAGTGGGGGAAAATAAGGTACACAAAACTATAATTAATTACAATGAAAATACAACAAGATGCTGCGAGGTGAAAAAATACTCATTTTTATGCACAAGTACTGTATACAAGTTTTAATAAGTAAACAATTTTGCTCGGAAGCAACGTACATGTAAATGCTTCATTCTGAAGATAGTCACAGTGTAGTAAATAATTTGATGTCTATAATCATATTTCTCAAAAAGTATTGCTGGACAATTGAAATTTTACCATTTCTTTGTCAAAATTGCATACAGTACCTGGTAAAAAATAAGAAAAGACAAAGCAATTACTGCTTAAAGTAGCACTGTCAACACAACTGATACATGGGGTCATCATTAAGGTCACACAATACAAGTACAACAAACTTTTGTGGCATGCTGTTTTAGCCAATAGTCATGCTGGTGAATATCAAATTAATTGACACAAAAAAAACAACCTTAAACAAAGCCTGAACAAATTCTGAAAAATATTTGGATAAAACATCAAAGACAACAAAATGCATATCATCAAGTGACAACAGTGCTGTTATTTAAATATCTATGCAACACTTACATTAAACCTAGCATGGAGTTCCTTCAGTATCTTATGTTGCCTTTTCTGCTCTTTCTCCTCTTCTTTGTATTTCTTGATTCTATTCTATAATAACAGAAAATTGCTTTGGGTGACCATTAACTCTGATTACCAAAAACATGAATGAAGTTTTGGAAAGGATCTTAGCTACTTGAAAAGATAACAATTTTTATGATACTGAATTCTTATTGTTTACTTTGTTTATTCTAATAGTTCACATGGAATATTTTGAGATAATTCATTTAACTTTCCTAACTTAAATGGCTGTGTGTCTGGAAGTAGATTGTTTACTTTTATTTCTTTGATACCACCTTCTGAAAAACAATACATTTCTATTTTCTGTGCATTTATATTATCAAAGCTGTGAAAAGTGAGGAGTATTTTGAGAATCTGTGACATGTATAGTACACTATTAGCTACTCATGCTCATGTATCATAGAATGGTCCATTAAAGTGGATAATCCATAATAACATTGTATGACTCTTACCAAGAAATTGCTTTTTTTTTTAATTTTTGGTTCATTTTCACAAATTCAAATGAATAATTTTAAAGTGGTGTGGAGCAAAAAGCAGGACTTATCAAGGAAAAGAGAAGCCAAGTTTGTGCAAAGCTTAAGAGTATATCTTGACATATCATGTTCATTGTGCATAAGAAATTGCCACACAGGAAACGTGTTTAAAGGCCAACCAATCAAAATGAGTCACAGTTATATAAAAACAGATGCTTCAAATTTTAGGCAAAATAAACATAAAGGGACATCATGTACATCTCACAGGAAAGTGTAAAATACCCTTTATCTGCAAATTAGATCCTTGAGTAAGAAAAGGTGAAAAAGCTTTTTATATTGTTTTCTTCTCTTGTTTAAACAAATATTTGCCTACCTTCATCAAACCTAGTCTGGACATATAAGTCTAACCGGGTTAGAAAAAAATGAATAACAATATTATTTTACACAACAAAAAAGCAGTTTCTAAATATGATTTTTTAAAGACCATGCTGTCCGTTTTGTTTAAAGTTGTGAATCTAAATAACTAAGGCACATACAACAAAAATAAATTTCAGTTAATAGATACTTACCTTTTCTTTCTTTTTGTTTTCTTTGTCTTGTTTTTCTTTGCCCTTCTTTTCTTTTTCTTCCTTCTGTTTTTTCTGTTCCTTTTCTTCCTTTGGCTTCGTCTGTTCTTCCTCCTGTTGTTTTTCTGCTTCTGTGGTTCTAGAAAAATTATCACCAAAGTCAAATACTGTGTAAGTTAAAAAACATTTAATCTAGAAAACTTGGTGCAAAATTCAATTATGTTATCCAATAATTGTAAAAACAATTTTCAGTTGCAAACTTATGAAAATTTTACTTGGAATAATACTGTGGTTGTTTTCTTTGAAATCCAGCTAACATTTTCTTATCACTGAGTTTAAATTTTAATGTTTACATCTTTAAATAGTAATGGGGGTATGCGCCTTAGGGCATTTTCATACATAAATGACATCACAAACCTCTCCATGCCATCAAGCTCTTCATAAATTTCATCCATCTCTCCTTCAATAACAGGTGCTTCAGTTTGCTTAATTACGAAATAAAAAATTTAAACAACGCATCTTTCTCGTATTTACAATCCTATTTTCACATTCAACTGCTCCTTTTAAATATGCAGTCTCAATATATGAAGGCTTGTAAATGCTTTAAGATCACTTAATTACAATATCAATTTTATTAATTACTTATGTTATGAAAGATTACATGCTATACTTCGAGCATGTATTTGAAAAATTTTTTTAAATGTATATAATACATATATGATTCAATTTCATCCATAAATAAATATAATAGTCACAACAACAACAACAACACACTTACATTATCATCATATGGTTCAAATTCTTCTTCTGATTCATCTAAAAGGAATTCACACTTACATTTATTACACAAAATATGGACAACAAAATATATTTCATTCTTTTATACAAAAAGGTCATTTTATTTTTCTTGCCTTGCCAGATTTATAACATCATTTTTGACAGGCTCACGTAATCTCACATTGTGAATTCATAACAATCCTACGTATCTTGTACACTGAGCATTAGTATACAAATATAAATCCACTATATACCTTCTTCTAAGATTGTGTCTCCTCTCCCACTGTGGAAACTTATAGGTCCAGCACTGCCCCCATTGTCTTCACTGCCGTCTACATCCTGGTAGATCTCATCAGGACCCAAACTGTCTCCTAGCTCCTCCTCTTCCTCCAAGGTTGGGCTGAAAATTGAAAAGGAAAATAATTAAATAATTGATTAATATATTGGATTTGACAAAATACTACTCTACTAAAAGTGGTCTATCAATTACAATCTATACTCTATACTCTAAACTCCCCCTTTCAGCTCTAATTTCCCTTTTTTAAACTCAAAAGTTACCGTAAATAAAATACATTTTTCTGGGTATGAGATAGGTAAAACAGGATGTTCCTTACTACCCCTGACTGTCCAATAAGGCAACTCATACTAAATTTTAAACTACCATTGAGAAAATTCTACCTTTTCTTTTTGTCAATTCAAATTTGGTCACCACCAAAATATAACTTTTATGCCAAACAATTACAACTATGGTTCTACAACAAACATGTAATTTTCTTACATTAATGACACTGGTCTGAAGGAATCTGCCTCTCCTACATCATCATAGACTTCATCTGGGCCCAGTTCTTCTTCTATTTCTGAAATGCAGACAAAACAGATACAGAGGTACATACTTTTAAACAGGAATCAATATATCTTATTACTGTTTTAGAACCTTATGAAATTTCGACATTCAAATTTTACATTCTAACAAATTTATAAAACCTATCTATTCTACAGATTTATGAACCCATACTATGCTATGCACTGTGCCTGTGCATGTTTCACACTACGTCTTCAGCTGTAAAATGAAAACAACTGACAACAAACAACACAATTTGCATTTTCTTTTTTTAAGCAAAACAAAGCAAAACTGAAAAATCCACATATTACAAAAATTCATTTTCCCTTGCAGATCAAAAGTCCTTTTGTTACAAACTTTTAAAAATCTTTTCACTCACAAAAGACATTTCAATGTGCCAACTGTCATCTTCATCGGTCTCCATGCAATATACAGGTGGCGTGGTGTCACTGCTCAAGAAAACTCAGAGCTGTTTCCTCCCCTAGTGCTGACTTAATGACACTATCCCACCTCCGTCACATTCATACTGATGCAGATGGCAAATTTCACATTAAAATATCTCTCATAAGTAAAAAGATTTTTGGTAAGTATGTGATAAAAGAGCTTTTAATCTTTATCATTCACAAAATTAATGGAAATTTTCAACATCGCTGTTTTTCTTTTTTCTTTCTATTTATTTATTTATTTATTTATTTATTTATAATTTTTTTTTGGAGGGGGGAGGGATGTCCCAAGCATAGCATACATAAATATCAATATTTTCATTGATAAATGTACTAGTAAGTACATTCAATTAATACAGAGCACGCCACCTGTATATTGCATCGAGACCGATGAAGATGACAGATGGCACGTGGATTTTTCAGTTTTGTTTTGTTTTGCTTAAAAAAAGAAAATGCAAATCATGTTGTTTGTTGTAAGTTGTTTTCATTTTACAGCTGAAGATGAAGTGTGAAACATGCACAGGCCCAGTGCATAGTATAGCATGGGTTCATAAATCTGTGTAACAGTTAGGTTAGATTTGTTAGATTGCATAATTTGAATGTCGAAATTTCATAAGGTTCTAAAACAGAGATACATCATTCGACTACCAGCTGAGAGGCATGCAAAAACGGCTATGACTTGGGTACCCCCGGGAGGCAAGCGCAAACAAAGTAGACTGAGGATAACCTCGAGGAGAACCTTCCAGAATGACCTGCAAAGAGGCATCATCAGGTGGGAGGAGATAGCGAGGGCCGCTGCCGACCGGACAAGTTTGAAAAAGTTTGCCGCCCAATGTCCTACATTGGACAAGAGGACCTAAGTACTAAGTAAGTACCTTTAGAAGACCAAACTATTTTCTTTCCCTTCTAGAACAATCACATGATGAAATAACCCACATCACGGTCATGTTTTTATCTCTGCAGCTTAGACTGGGTTCCCATAAACCCATCATGCTAGCTGGATCGATCTAACTCTGAAGGGATTTTCGCTAAATTGCATTCAGTTTCAGCAGCTTAATGTCTGTCACACCCACTGAAGCTGCTAGGGGGTAATTAACTATCATCCACACTTAAAATAAATACAATTTGGTGAGAGTCCCCTCAGAGATAGATCGTTCCTGCTAGTACAACAGGGTTATGGGAATGGTCCTTTAGACAGATAAGCATTTACAATGCTTCACATTGTTCTGCAGATAAGCAATTGGCTAGAACATTCAAGTCCAAAGTCTAAGATCTATGTGACTTATATTATTCAAAACAATCAGGCACTATTCAGTTTAAACTTCCCATAGCTCTTTTTGTCTAATTTAGATCATTAGATATTATCTAAAAAACACAAAAATAACAAAACACATTAATATTGAGTCTTTCCTGCCGGTCTCCACACCCTGAAATTAGTCATATTCCATGGAGAGGTACTCATGTTGACAACTGCATTGTTTATTCATTACAATCCTATATTAAGGAATGAGGAAGTAGAACATGGTTCATTACTTGACAAACAGTACTCAACAGGATGCTGCTTGTATTTTTTCAACAGTTAAAAGAAACTTCCTACTCATTTTCAGACCTTCCCTTTTAATTTAAATTTCTATGTTGCATTCCCAATTCTTTCTGTTAAAAAAAAAAAAACATAGGTACATGCATTCTTATTTAAAAGGATCCAGTTGAAATATTATTTATATAGATCTAGATCATATCACTTAAGCTGATCATGAATATTTCAATATGTTAGGTTCACCCAGGCAGGGAAGCATGAAGTGAGAGATCAGTGTCAAGCATGCCACCGTAACAATCACACAGCTAATCAACAATTCAACACTCCATGCACAAGGCTTGGGCAAAATATAATTATCTTAACATTGCTATCAGCTTGCAGCCAAATATCAGTTGTGCCAATAGACAATTACTGTACGTCTAAAAATTTTGAACAATGTGCATGACTGCAATTTTTGCAATGACAACATCATGTTTATAAATATGCTTATATAAATATCAATTAAATGTAACACCAACAAACCTTTTGGCAGACTCGGAAGGCGTCGTTTGTTAATTTCTTCTCTTTCCCTCCTTGTAACTTCATCCTCAAACTCCCTGTGCTTGCTATGGAGCTGAACATGGTCTAATCTTGGTGGCTTGGCTGGGGGCTTCACACCAATTGATGCAAAGGAAGGAAGAGCAATAGACTCATAGCCGTCTCCCTCTGAACCATCAGAAATGTTATTTGAGCTTTGCTTCTCATCAGTTTTTGTTTCTGATGCAGTCTCACATTCTTTTGGCTTTTTGTAAGATCTTGTAACTTTCGGTGGGAATTCTGAACTAGATTCCTTGTGGTTTATATCAGTTTGATCCTCCAATTTGGATTTTGGACTTTCAGGTTTATCTGAGTCTCTATCATTTTGTTTATTATCTACATCTTTTTTTGTTTCGATGTCACTTTTTTCTGGTTCATTTTTAATATCTTTTAAAATAGCCTTCCCCTTAGGAGCAACTGCTGGCTTAGCTGGGAGTAAGGGTTTACCATCATTTTTTAAAACAACATCATTTTTCTGAAATATATCTGGAATCTTTAACTGGCTATTCCGTTTGTTCTTTGATGTTGAATCCGAGTCCGGAGACACAGCTTGTGATGTTTCAGTTATTTCTGTAGAAGATTCCTGTCTTTTGAAAGAGTCATTTTCATTGACACTATTACCTGTCTTTTTCAAACTTTTAAGCCTTGATGCAAGTTCGTTATTTACTGATAACTCAACTCCATTATTTTTTGTTGAATTTGCAACTGGTTTTGCAGGAAAAGAAGGTTTGACTGCCAAGCTAGGCTTCTGTGCTGTTAATGGCTTAGGCCCAGTTGGTTTAGGTGCTTTCCAAGGTTTTGGTCCAGTTCCTGGTTTTGTTTGACCAATTCCCTGCTGGTCAAACATGGACTTTAATGCACCAATGCCCACTGGCTTTCTAGATTCTACTCCCTAAGATGAATAAATACAAAAAATAAAAGACATGACAAAACAAATCAAGAAGTACTTACATCATAACAATCACTATTATATAATGAATACGCTTCTAGATAACTAAAACGCTTCACAAGTACATATTACAGTACGTAAATGAACTTTAATCACTTCCATACTGGTAAATACACATATACATAAACATAAAATTATTTAGAGGTCTACCATCTCCATGAGCTATAGTTTATTACTTTGTAGGAATGTAATTAGGTCCTCATGTATAAAACATGATGTTAATACACCCCAAAGTGAATAAAATATTTCACTCTCAAAATTTAATGCTTTACTAATAAATAAATAAATAAATAAATAAATAAATAAATAAATAAATAAATAATATAAAACACCTGATACACATCACTAAGGCATCAGAAGATCAAATATGAATAAATAAAAAAACTCATGTACCCAATTTACTTATTAAGTAGAAGTCAGTAGGCCAGCTACAGCTAAGTGAAAGCTCATAACAGTGCTAACTTTTACCTAAATCTTGAATACAAAAACAGTTCCCATGTACACATACCGGAACAGACACATAATCTCGCCTGTGCCAAGTGATTAAAAAACGTCACAAGTCAAGAGTTTCCTGAGCAACATTATCTGATAAGATTACCAGCTTATCCCCAGTATTTACAGTTTCTTTACTTAAGGTCACTATGGGTCTAGAATGCCAAAGTTATTGACTCTGATATGCATGAGGCTATGTTAACATTTATTGCAATCTCTCTTCTTGTTAAGAAAACATTTTATGAACAATTCCCATATTCGGATCGATCTATCTCCCTGGGGAGTCTCACTAAATTGCGTTCAACATAACTGGCTTAACTGTCTGTCTCGTCTAGTAAAGCTGTTAGGGGGTAATTATCTTTACCCTAGCTAATTCGGTAGGCGTGACAGACATTTAAGCCTCTTGAGCTGATAGCAATTTAGCATGAACCCCCAGGGAGTTAGGTCAATCCAGATGGATTAACATAAGTATGGGAACCCAGTCTTAGATATTGGAAAACAGTTTATTAAAGTCAGTACTCTTGTAAATCTAATACCACCATGTTAAAATAATATATTGTCACCTTGACAAGAAACAAGCATATGGGATACATGACATTTGACATATACATATATATTGTAAGTGGTTCCTTGTTAAAATTCTTTTAGGGCTTTGCTCATTCCTGCTTCTAATGCTTCAACTGTAAAGAATTTGACATGCTTGTTTTTATGCCTCTTGCTGGCATTAATCCTGCTAAGATCTATATTGTCTTCATTTATGAAATGTTTAAAACACATGTTAAAGCACAGACTTAAATTCATTTGCTTTTTACTTCCCTATTCTGGCCAAACAATTTAGATACTAAGCGCCTTCTTTTGAACTCATTCTAATGGGGGTGTAATGATGTAGGCACAATATATATATATATATATATATATATATATATATATATATATATATACTATCTTAAATTTAAGACTTGGCATACTAATTCTGTACCATACACACAAGTTAACCAACGTCCCTACTATGTGTGTATAGCTACTGGGCCCATATTAAAATATTAAAATATTATTCAAATCAGACTTTGTATTTTTTCTTTCGTAGTCCAGCAGTGAATAAAGTTTTTTTTCATGTTCCCAACTATTCCCCCCTCTCACTTTGATTACAACTGATTATCTGTCTGACCGATGGTGATTGTTTTGCTGTAATCGCAGAATTTACGGTCTACGAGGAAAAAAAAATTCTATCAATTTCCATAATCCCAAGGGCCAATGTCTTTAGAGTCAAAATTTGTATTTCTTACACAGTCCCCATTTAATACCAGTATGCAGGAGACGGGAGGGAGGGCACCAGTAGTAATCGGAGTTGACAGCTACTGAGTCAGTTGCCGAGTGACTCTTCTCTCGTACTGTACATGTAGTATGCTTTGCTAGGTGTATATCCAGTCCAAGAAAAATGGAGAATAAAGGCTGAGATCAGTTCTATAACAAATATTAAATATCTGGGAAATGGAGAAAAATAATCACAACCAAATATTTACATGTAAGTATACTGAGTGTATGGCCCGACTGGCAGTAGCAGTAGTAACAGTGATGAAGTAGAAGAAGTGGTGGAATTACTATATTGCTCCTACTACTAATACATACGGGTTATAAAATAGTAATGTCACTACGAATATATTCACTTGAGACATCACTATTTCACTACTAGTATTAGTAAAACAGGTAGTAATACAAAGTCAAATACAGTAAGCGTTAAAATCTTTTCAAGTTCGATAAACTATACTTACCGACTGGGACATTCTTTCTTCATCAATAAAACACACTCAGTCGATTGTTGTTTTTTAAAAAACGTACATATATAGCGGGCGATGGTCTAAATCTTAACTCCAACAAACTTTCATGTTCACTTCTAAAAGCCGATTGCTTGTTTATCATACTTCCGGGTGCAGAGGACACGGTTGCGCGTAATACTTCTGCGCAAGTGGAGGATTTGTGGCTTGTGACTCGGGCATAGGTCTGCGTAGGTCCGTTATGATCAGTTGCCATTTTACAGCAACAACGTCTGTTATTGTAGAATATCGCGCCTCAACAGACATAATAATGATTATAATAAATTTTAGGTCTTTGGTGCATTCAGCGCGTTTTATCGGTGCAGAATATCCAAAACTATCTGAAAAAAAAACTGGCCACAAAACAAAATTACTCTGGCAATAAAAAGATTAAAAAGAAAAAATAAAAATAAATAAATAAATAAAATCAAAGACAAACATAGTTAAGCAGCACTAATAGGTTTAGAATAATATTTTACAATAGATCTACACTGTAAATCTTTGCAAAAAATTTTCTTGTAAAGTCTTAGAAGAGTCTACCTGTACAAATGTATTTTGCCTGGTCGTTTGTAGGATTTAATACAATTTTTATGGGTTCTGTTTTTTGGTTCACCCTGTAACACAAATAAGAGAATATTTGCAACCCGAAGAACGTCGATGCTAAAAAGTAGCAAATTGAGTATGGTTCCATTGAATCGACCTAATAATAATAATAATAATAATAATAATAATAATAATAATAATAATAATAATAATAGCCTAATCATAATAATAATAATACAGGGGCGGATCCAGGATTTACCTCCCCCCCCCTCTCCCTTGGCGTGAGGTTCGGGGCCTGCTGAAGGGCCCCGAAATTTCTTGGTAATTTAGAGGGCGAACGGTGGCATTTGAACTATGAACTATGATTCAGCCAGTCAAATTTCTAATTGCAAGAGGGGGACCATTGGTGCGATATTTTTCCGGAATTGAAGGGGGGGTCACTGCTGTGGATGGCGTTTGAGGGATTTTCAAGCCCATGGAGTGTACCTTTAAGGTTGAAATTTTTGTAGTTACTTTTAAAGAAATAACTCATCATTTGTTATCGTTAATAAAAATCTATTAAGTGGCATTTGAGTTTATTTAAAAATAAAAAAATCATGTTTGATTTCATAGATATATTATTAGATCTCTTGTTAATAAACGTTTTTAACACATGGAAAATAATGAAGGTAACGAATACCCAGCTTACACAGAACGTTTTGATAACAGGGTTATATATTGGTTAGACCATCAACAAGTGTTAAGAGAACGTTATTCTACACTGCCACTGTCACCGCCATTGATTCGAGAAACGTTGCCAGCAAGTTCTATTAAGGTATATAAATTTTGATGAAATTTACAAATTATACATTTTTGTTAATTTTGGCAAAAATACATGAACAAAGGATTTCATATTTTGCATCACTACAATTTGCACAACTTTAATCATCACATCTAGTATTAAAACGTTCTAACAGTGTTATAAAAATAAAAAAATATATGTGTCGGTTATATTTACCAATATAGCAAGGCAGTAGTTGCGCCATACGCTGTCGGTATAACGTTGGGCAACAAGCCTGCGTCATGCCCTGTCTTAACTACACCTAGTGGCTGATTACAAATTGGGGTTGGGGTTAGTCGGCGACTTGAACGATGAGGATTTAAGAACCCTCGGGCAGTCGGTACCTACCCGAAAGAAAAGGTTTTAAAAAACCTATAAAAATAGACTTCATTTATGTAATAAGATTTATCAAAATTATTAAAAAGGTGTTTTCAAGTAATCCTGATAGTTGATTGGCGTTTGTGATGAATTACTGGATTGTTTTAACTTCATTTCAGAAAATTCATTCTAATAAATTGCGTACAAGGTCAGCCAAAACAGGAGTAGTGAAAAGGTTTAGCAGTGACATGATTTAAGCAAGTATGGTCAAATAGTACGCCACGGTCATCTGATTGACAAGTTGGGGGAATACATTCTACTGGAGGGGTAAAGTGGAAAAAAACCACTCAATCTGAGGGTTGTCAGGTGGGGCGGGTCCATTGCATTTGAGGGGTGACAGGTGGGGCGAGTCCATTGCATTTGAGGGGTGACAGGTGGGGCGATTCCATTGCATAAGAGGGGTGACAGGTGGGGCGATTCCATTGCATAAGAGGGGTGACAGGTGGGGCGATTCCATTGCATAAGAGGGGTGACAGGTGGGGCGAGTCCATTGCATATGAAGGGTGACAGGTGGGGCGATTCCATTGCATTAGAAAGGGGTGACAGGTGGGGCGAGTCCATTGCATTTGAGGGGTGACAGGTGGGGCGATTCCATTGCATAAGAGGGATGACAGGTGGGACGAGTCCATTGCATTAGAAAGGGGTGACAGGTGGGGCGAGTCCATTGCATTAGAAAGGGATGACAGGTGGGGCGAGTCCATTGCATTTGAGGGGTGACAGGTGGGGCGAGTCCATTGCATTTGAGGGGTGACAGGTGGGGCGAGTCCATTGCATTTGAGGGGTGACAGGTGGGGCGAGTCCATTGCATTAGAGGGGTGACAGGTGGTGTGAGTACATTGCATAAGAGGGGGTGGCAGGTAGGGTGAGACTTGTAATTATCCCAATTTGGTTCAGAGAACAGGAACTGAAAAAATTGTTCCGTTTTTCCCTCAGAAATAATTTTTTTTGCCAATTTCAGCCGTATCCATTCAATTGTTGACTTGATTTAAGCTTACATCAGAATCATCCCACATTTTCATTATTACGTTCAAATATCAAATTATTTATACTAAGAATAGGCCGCCAAATTAAAACAATTCACGATAGCAAAATTCAAAACCCGTCAAAAAGGGACCCTCCCTATATAAGAATAGTTCCACATGCTAAAGAACAAAAGTCTCATGTGAATTTTTTTAAATCCAGGATTGCAAATTTACATAAATTTGAACTATAAAATGTAGGTCGTTGGAAACCATTTTAGATATTTTATTTCAGTGCGCTAAAACAGCTTGGAGGGGTTATTTAGAAAATACTGGTCATTTTACAACTATTTAAAATTTAGGTATCACAGAAAACCGTCAAACACAAAAACATCGACATTATTTACAGATCAGATTGAATTTGAAAGTCCTCGAACACTAAAAATAACTCATTTTCCATTATTATTACTACTATCCTTATCATAATAATTTCATAACAAAGTGAAAAATAAAACGCCAAATTACAAAGCTTTTTTATTGAGTTTTCATATAATAGATGTACGAAGGAGCGTGGGTTCCTGTGTATGAAACAAAGGCTAAACTTTATAGCTTGCTTTCAGGCGGATGCTGTGCAGAATCTCGTTGAGCCCCTGAAAAGATAAAATAATGTTCATAACTTTGAACTAAATAGACAGGCTCTCTACATTCTAATATTGCATGTAATATCACAAGGCAGAGGGCACATATAAATGGAATGGCGTGCACGTTTATTTACTAGTCTGATGTTCAGGTTCAGCTAGCGCAAAACCAAAATTATGATGTGGAATTAGTTAATGATATAACTAATTGAGGCCTCTTGTTAAAAAAGTAACATTGATAGCACAACCCGTTTCATTTGCAGAGTGGGTGAGGTTATTGCTGCGACCGTTAATATATTCCTCTTTGTATTAAAAGTTATAACACGTGTTGTAGTACATGTTGGCGCATTTTAGAGAAAGATCATTTACAAATTCTCTCCGAAAATTATAACAAATATAATGCACATACACGACACGGCACAATGGAGACGACAGGCTGTGTGAAATATGTATCTGTCAATCATTGTGCAATGAGCACTCGAAATCCTTGGATCAGAAGCTCAAAACGGTGACAAGCAGCATCCAATTAATTAATTTGGATGGTAATACTTACATTTGAACACACACGACATTTTGAATTAGGTCAAAATATTCAAAATTAATTGTCAAGGCCGGGGCATACAAAATGTTCAAACAGAGGGTTGAAAAGTGCAGAGGATTTCAAGCAACCTTAGGTTATCATCAAAAGGCAGATGAATGCGCCGTTTATCCTGAACATTTGGAGTTCCAATGCACCGTAAGCAATAATTTCTACCATTCTGAGTGACTTACGAGTAACAATGGGAATATAGTAAAAGGATTCATGTCATAAATATTTGTCGTAAATATTTTTTCTCACTCTTCTGCGCATTTAGTATGTAATGGCTGCGGTTGATGAAGAAATAGTGATACTCACAAACATACATTTGCTTCCATGCCTTATAAAAGCTCGACCTTCTATCTGCACCACTGTTGCGTCTACACCCGCCTCTGTCTAACTGCCAAGTGAGCATTCGGGAAGACAGCTCGCACTACGATGAACAACTTGTTGTTATGCAAATAGCATGGTCATGGTGGCCTATGGTATTGACATAAATGACTTAGAGCTAGGATTGCATGCCCTCACCAAATGCTGTTACTTCGTCATTAGTTTATAATGTGGGGATTTTTACCTCCGCCAAGGAGGTTATGTTTTTGGTTCCGTTAGTCTGTCTGTCTGTTAGCAACATTACAAAAAAAGTTACGGACCGATTTTGATTAAATTTTCAAGAACCGTCAGAAGTGGGCCAAGGAACAGATGATTAGTTTTTGGTGGTGATCCGGATCATTAATCAATCAATAATCAAAAATAAAAAAAAACTAAATCATTGTAGAATGAAGGGGTGAAACGGCATTGGGTGGAGACTCTGCTGCCTTAGCGGTGGTCTGCGCTCTCGGAGTGTTTTTCTAGTTAAAGAAAAATACATTTTGTGCACTGCTGAATCATACTTCGTATTTCATAGATCTCTTGGGAAGTGAGACTCATTTTAGCAAGTACATTGTAATACGTCACACTCACACACGCTCGCGGGCGTGCGCGCGACAGTGAGCGACGCTAAACCTGTCCTTCCAAATTTTAGAGGCTCATAAACCACACCGTTACCACAATTAAGAGACCGTTAATAACGCTTTTAATTTCTTAGCGTCTATGACAATCTGACTGTCCAACCGCCCCCCATCACGATATCATATCATATAATTTTCACTTAACTGATAGAGAGGGAACAATGGTTGTTTTGCATTTTGACGCAAAAATACAAATTTGTAGGCCTACGTAGAGGTAATCATTTTACCTCAAAGTATGTAATATGCCTTTGTCCTACGAACGTTTGTTATAACTCTTTTTTAAAGTGTTACATGTATCTTCAGAACAACACAGAGGGTAAGAGGATCGCAGAACATCTTTCGTTGAGCATATCGGAAAAAAGGGACAGGAGAGGTACTATGTAAAAGAGCTGAGCAACTACTGTGACAAAAATTGGGATTTGGACTGCGCTGAGATCGACGTCCCTATTCTGGAATTTTTCGAAAATGTTTTAAACCCTGCCGTGCGACCGAAACACCACAGTCCTGCCACCAGCGCCGCCTGGGAGTGGTTGGAATGTGTCTTCTGGTCATTTCTTAGATATGTCATAGTGGTAGCCTACTAGTAACGATTATTTGTGTTTATTCAAGGCCGACAGGTAACACCGACAGTGTACCGTGAGAGTGGTGATTATACATGTAGCTATTAACATTATAACTTATCTACATGCTTAATGCAGCCGGAGTTTCATTCTAGGTCTCAAAACTTGTTTGCACACATTTGCTATCGCTAAACTTTATATGATTTTAGATGACTGGCGATTTTCGTGGTTTAGACAAAGCGAGCGATGGAAGAATACAGAGACATGCGAGTATCCATAGCAACATTTTTTAATGAAGTAAATGATATTCAGTTACCTGCGCGATAATTGTAAAGACTGGTTTATAAGTTAAAGTAGTTCACACATGATGGCTTAAGAACATTGCTGTGAAATATTGAGCAGATTCCTAAACTAATCGCACATATATTATACTACATGTACAACTGAAGTTATTCATAATGTACTTTATTTTGATAAATAACGTACAGAAAAAAAAGATATAAAAAGTCAAGATAATGAAAACGAGAAAAGAAAAGAAAAGTACTTTTAAAAGAATTAAAAAAGAGTGATTGCACCGCGTTCTATATTCTCACATTCAAGACTAAAGGAACTAAACGTGTATAGACAACATTCAAGATTATCCAAGAGACCGCTAAATGTATCTCTTTATATACGAAGTACATAGATATATGTATACAAACTAGGTCCTATGTCTCAAAAAGCTTGAATTATTCTAGCGCCCCCGACTTCATATGTGTTCAACATAGTATACAGTTTGAATACCAAGTACATATGTACACAAACTAGGTCCTATGTCTCAAAAAGCTTGAATTATTCTAGCACCCTCATCTTCGTATGTGTTCAACATAGTATACAGTTTGGTGTAAATAATTGAAACGTGATCACAGATGTGGCGTCGTATCAAGCTATCAAATATTAAAATATAAGCATGGAAAGCAACGTGGCATTTCACAATACCGACTAGCCTTGAAGAACTGAAGTATATTTTAGCTGTTCTTGGCTGAAATAACCCCTCCGACAGGTAAGTTTGTTGCTTCAAGAGTTTTCGGATATATAAACATAGAGAACAACGGTTATATATTCTGATTACTGTAATAAAACTTAAAAATTGATGCTGTGATTCTGTGTTTAGGGTAGATGTATCACGTTGAACTGCTAAATATAAAATCTCGTACTTTTCTCATGTTTCGTAATGACGTTAACTTAGCATGATATAATTTACTTGTATGTTGCATTTTCGACGCAATTCATTGTTTGTTTTTCTTTTATGAAATATTTTCAGTTAATTGTGTAGTGTTTAAGATAAGTTAACCGTTCTTCTACACACTGGCTCGTTTAGAAGTTGCACCTATTTTCTGAATTTCATATTGTTAAATTGATTGTTAAAATGCAAATGTAAGCATACCCTTATACATTCTCAAAAGAGTTTTTTATTGAAAAAATATCAACCGAAGTAGGACAAAAACATTTCGGGGGCGTATTGAAATTAGTTGCCACGTTTTAAGATAGCAGTCCATTAATTTTTACGCAATGCCTTATCAGTTTTTCTTGTTACTGTCCTTTTTCCAGTCATCATATATATAAACGGCAGGAAGACTAGGCATATCAGTGACGGGCGGTCTACCTGTCAGCCCAGCGGTCATGGGTGTGCGAAGAAATTTTACTTCCGTTTTATACGCGGCTAAGAGACGGCCATTATTGATAGCCTTCGTGTTGGTAACAGCTGTTACTTATTTCATAGTGTTCGATCCATTCAAGTCCACGCAAACTTCACTACGCCTAGGTGCCAGAGACACACGGCCACGAACGTATGTTCACACGTTTAATCTAGGCGGACGAGTGTTCGGTAACGAGAAAAACTTTAAGGATGTATCTTCGTCTGTTACGACGTCGGTCGTTTTTGAATTTGGAAGGGAGAGCATACGATCGAAATTCGATATGCAATTTGTTGACGACGTGTATTTAATGTGCCCCGCGATTACCTACAAGGATGACGGCAACATCCAGTTGATTATGCGCATTTGGCTACTGCCAAAGTTGATTGAACTAAGGAAATTAAACTCTAGACTCATGAAAAATTACATTATGGGTCAGACCCTGAATTCAAACTACGACCCAGTAACATCTCCAAGAATTTTAGGAATACCAATCCCTATGATAGGAGAAGTTGGCGGACCTAACGATCCCAGAGTATTGCATCACAAGGGGGTTTCCTACGTTCTTTTTAATAAATATCTACCTACCAACAAAACCTGCGAAGGAAAACCAACCAACGTACAGATTTATCTTTACAACCTAGAAACCGATGAATCTAGGCTGTTGACGATTGAGGGGGATGCTCAGAAGTGCCGTGAAAAGAACTGGGTCTCGATGATCGTTGACGACAAAGTGTATATTGTGTATTCCCTGGATCCGACCCTCATATTACAATGTGATTTAGCCAAAGCCCACTGTAAGGTGGAAAACACAGGGAAGTCTTTCCGAGAAGCTTCTGATGACGTCCATTCAGACAAACCACTGCTCCGAGGTAGCACGCCGTATGTCCTGTATAAATGGCCATATTACATCACTCTGGTGCATACGCGATGGGTTAGCGAATATCATTACGACAAGAACTTTAACTACTTAATCTACGCCATTCACCTTCTGGTCTTCAATGCACAAACCTACCAAATCGCCTACGTCAGCCAACCTATAGATATGAGCCCCGAATTCATGAACCGACATATGCCATTCTTTGGCCACATGCCCAATTCTTTTATATACCCGGTTTCTTTGATTCTAAGGGACTCTGACACTCTCCACACCGGGTTGCATTTGAACGACAGGGATTCGGTCATTGCCGAAATTAAAGGTCTGGATAATATAATGAAGGAGGTATATGCTTTTGTTAAAAACGACGATAAGCCCACTCCAGGCTTTGTCAGTGAATACATGGCGTCCATGGATTTGTGGAAGAACATCAAAGTGCCAGAGGAGGCAAAGGCACCGGAAGTTCAACAAGCTATAGAAATAGAAATGAAAGCACTTCAAGCTAAATTAAAAGCGAAAGGTATTGAATAATAAAACTGTAATCATGGTATTTTATACCTATGTTCATTAACCGCTTTTGTTAGCATAATAACCAAAAAGAATTTGCTTAGTCTCTTTTTGACAGTAATGTAAATTAATGTACCAATGTTTTTTAACCTTAGATTTCTTTCAAGGACACGTAGTTGCCAGGTGGTTGATGTTTAATGTGCGTAGGTGCTACCCGGGGTGGTGCGTGTAAATAAATTGTAACATTGTTAAAGCAATTTCTTGGCGTGTCATTTACGATATTGCTGACGCTATGGAACTTCCTGAAATCTAAAAAACGGAAATAGGTAATGGCGGCTAGTGACAAAGTATTCATGTATCTTTTGAAAGGATAAAAAGAAAGACGCTCTGAAAAGAACTTCGTATTAGTGTAGAATCTGAAGTGATAACTGCTAATAAAACGAGCCGTGTTTAATTATATTAGTTATTGATTGGCGGTTGTGATGACAGCCTCTATGAAGGTAGTTACTAAACCAAAGATTTTTTTCAAAACCAAGCACAGGTACACATTTTACGGAAGAACTGAAAGGTTATTAATCACGTGTATTATGTGTTTAGAGTAGTTCGTTTATAATTGCTTTAACTCGCCTATACACAAGGTAATGGTATATGCATATTAAAAGCAAATTCTAGACGTATTTCATCCTTTTTATGTTCTTTGCAGGCAACTTGGCCCCTATATATAAATGTCTTGTTTTATGCAGTGTCACGTATGTGTTTCCTCTGTCTTCACCACAGTTACTATTAGAACCTAAAACAGCATGTTGCACTTCGTGAATAAAAGATTATTGGTATTAACCAGTAACAATCCTGAATATGAAACTGAGATAGGAAACATACTGAAAATATCTACCAGTTTAATTAATTTATTCAGAGCTCAGGTAGTGCTCCCGCATCTTTACAGTGCAAATTGTTTCGCTGGTCGATGTCTGTCCCTAATTATAATTACATGAAGACACAAATAAGAAATAGAAACAGTAACCAATATCTATGCAATATTTTTTCATCACAACATACTGTTTATGATTTAGGATATTAGTAACATATCATGCACTTTCACATTATTCAATGTAGATCAAGTTAATTCTAAAATTTACACCTAATATTGGCTTTTCAGTAATTTCTCGTTTAAAAGTTTTTAACGCTGATAGTAACGATAACCCTCCCTTGACTGGTAGTCTGATACCGAAGAAGATGTGCGAGTCGCCGAATTGATCTCACAAAGTCTCGTCCCTTTCGATGATGCTCCACTAGACTGAAGGTTAAAAGAGGCACATCCTGGCGTTTTAACACAGAGAGCAGCACAAAGTATCGTCGAACGTACTTGTTGACTTTTGATAACGTGATTGTTTAAGGAAAAATTTTCTTCTGATCCGGTATAATGTTGTGATCGCTCTGAAATAGTTAAAATAATATAAGGAACGATAGATGTAGGCCTATATTAGTTCATCGAAAGGACACTAGGTACATGCCTTTTGACTAATTGATTGGAACTATAATATGTCATTGGTGGAAAATCCTACATGTCTTCAGTTTGCCTTTAGGAGACCTTCCGGAAATATGCAAATAAAATATATATATTCAAAATCGTATTGTGAAACAAAGGCGGCGTACAAGGCTTGAATTCGACCTCGGGCTTCTCTGTATCTACTGTTACTGTATAATATCTAAAACAATTACGTTTTGAAAAAAAAAGTAATTTACCGTTGAGGTGTGTATCTTGCATATTGTTGCATCTTGTGGGAATAGTACAAATCTCTGATTCTGAAGATACCCCAGAACATGCGGCTCCCCCATCAGGAGGAGGATTGGTGCACGTGCGAGAACGTGTTCTGCTGCCTAGTTGACAGGTGACCGAACATGGGCTCCAGTTTTGCCAATCAGACCATCCACCATTGACTGGGAAAAGCCAAAAGTAAAAATCTGAGATGATCATCAATTCTTATAAACTATTTTCTTGTATAAAATTCTCATCAATGCATAATGCTTTGATTCAGAAATTCTTATTCTTTGATTGTCAGTATAGAACGCCTACCGATTACATCCGTGGCCTCTTTGTAACAAGCAAAGTACTTGTTTTCTGAACACTGATTGTTATACCACCGCCAGTCCGGCGGCTCCAAGGAAACACAAGATTTACTGGAATCTGCGAAAAGAAAAAAATTACGGATAACTTCTACAAGAAAACAAAGTATTTTATTTACTTTATTTTCTTGAAAACAGGCGGGTGCTGGAAATTGCTTACTAAATTACGTTTCTAGATAATTTGCTTAGATAAATA
Source organism: Lingula anatina (assembly GCF_051362555.1). NCBI lineage: Eukaryota > Metazoa > Brachiopoda > Lingulata > Lingulida > Lingulidae > Lingula > Lingula anatina. The sequence goes on from NC_141767.1 coordinate 23,003,138, forward strand.
AAAATGAGACTGAAATAATTTCAGATGTTATCCGACACTTTTTATGTGCTTTTTATGTTTTTATTGAATGATTCGCTATAGCGCCGATAATGGTATTTTTATAGACTATAATCCGCACGCACCAGTGTTATCTGGTTGCCCTTTCGCCCAATTGGCGTACCCAAGTGAAGACATGGTCCCATCATCCCAATACCCAGTGGTTGTAGTAGTGTCCCACTGTAAACTGGTCCATATCCCAATCGCACATGCGCTGCCACTTGAAATTGGATTTTTAAAAAATTAATAAAAGTAACTGTTTTTTTCTTAACCGAATAACCAAGTTACAGGATACCTTAGCTGTTTCCAAAACAATGTTAATTTTCCAGTCTCCAGTCCTGATTTAAATCGGAAACCATGTATTGATTTCTGCTAACATTTTGCCTAACACGCCTCAATATGTGAAAAAATTATTCTACTCACCAATAGTTAATAATTTTCTTTTGTACGTATTCCTGCTCTTCTGTGCTGTTAATAGTAGTCATTCTAGAGCCAGGACGGAAGGAGGTACACATTGATTTGGCGGAATCGTATTGTCTTTCCGATACTTTAAACCTGTAACACCAGTATGACCAGTTCTCAAAGCCATCGTCGCAGGTGCCTGAAACTGAACACAACATCACAGCAAATAAACGAAGTGCAATTTGTTTAAAAACAATGACTGTTCGATCTTGGACTTACGCCCACAAAATGCTCTGAATATACTTAATGTTCAAAGGAGCGATTACACGCATTGAAATATAGATGGGATTGTTTTGCTTGGTTATCACTCTGTGAGCTGTAAAACGTTGTGGATCGTCTGACTTCGTAGACGCGCAGTAGTAATTAATTAATAGAAAATCATTCTTTTTACACTCCAATATTGTAATAACTTTCCCCATTATAACTTGTTTAAATTCATTATACTGAACCCAGCCAATACATATGTATGATAAATGGCACTTTGTTTTTAATTACCGTTTACCTGGTAGTTTTAAATCGCAATCAATACATGGAATGACAAAGTGATGAAAAAACAGTACCGGTAAATATAGATATCATATAAGAAAAACTGGGTTGCTCAAGCAGACCAGAAGCACACAAAGAAGACAATGAGATATCCTTTTCGTCAAGTACAAATATAACTTGATAACGAATATTAATTAATACATCAGAATTTAATTTCCGCAGCGATCGACGATCCTGCATGTTTCTGATCAAATGCCGTCTACGAAGTTAGTGAAAACAGCTGAAAGAAACAAACCTAGAAAAAAAATGAACTGACGCCGGTAATCCTCCTGTGTTCGTACGATAACGGACGTTTTTGTCTACAGAGCAGCTCTAAGAATTATATTATAACATGGACTGCAAACCTACATTTAATACAAGGACTGTACTAGGTTATGCATCTTTTGTTATTGTGATTATTCTATGTGGTGCAATCACTCATATCCCATTAGTGGCAAAATGAATGAAAACAATTTTAGCATTTGTTCATATCGAAAAAAATGCAGAAAATTATCACCAGATGGCTAAATCAATCAGAATAAAGGGTTTGTGCTCAACAAATAAAAAAAATGCTATTATTTGCAAAACTGCATATGCTGCGAAAGAACAAATTAAAATACATATATCGAAAAGAAAAAGATAGGACAATTGGGTCTTTTAATCTAAATAGTTATTTCGAATATTCTATTTACGGTTTTTATCCAAGAAGTGATTTAGTCGTAATTCTTCTGTAAGCTGACAACGATTTTGCTTTTAACTGTATAGGAAACCACAGGAAAAATGCGTTGAGTCCATTACATCCATTATACATGGTGTCGTGTAAAAAAAATTGTTACGGTCACCTATATTTTGCAAAGATTTTTTGTATCTTATATACACAAATACAGAACAGAACAAAAATACAGAAGCGTTTTTTTTTATAATTAAAACGAAAACCGCCTTTAATAAGTATAAATGTATTTGCAACTCACCACTGTTCAACACCCCGTTCTGAACACTTGGGCAGATAAACAGCTCTAAAAGTAGGATGTATAAAATCATCTTCTTTTGTTTGAACATAATCCCACTGCAGGAAACGGTGTTCAAGTCCTTGGACAACCTGAAGCTTGTGGCGTCTCTCAAAACAATTTATAAAAGATTGCATTGAACTTTGAACCGGTTGTGACTCAAAAATGCGTTAGAAACATTTTGCCACAATTCAATTTGTCTACTCTCTGCGTCTTTGAGCATTTATACACACCGCTGGTCAAAAGTTAAGCAACACATTTTTTTTTCAAAATATATCGATAACATGAAGGTCATTTGTAAACATAAAAAGATCACAGTTCCAAAGTTTTATAGGTCTCTAATGGTTTAGACTTTCAGGCATAAAATTCCCAAATCTATCAATTCAATTAAACATTATTCATTCGATTTCAAAATGGTGCCACATTGGACCAAATAAGTAAGCTTACTTGTCGTTTGTGTCTTGGTGTATAGGGTTGTTGGGCGTGGTGCTTTGGATTGTAATCCGTTCCTTAAAATGCGTCTAGCGTTGTCTTGACAACATTTCTAAAGAACATTTCTAAAGAATACCAAACGCTTGTTGTCTTGGAATTTACTGGGACAACCGACAAGTGTCCTTAACCTTACATCAGTGGCCCAATTCGTTTCCAATAGATTTCTGCGACAAGCAATTCTAAGCTATTTTAAAGAAGTCAAAACATCGGAAAGAAACGCAGAGATGCAAGTTTTTGAAGCAAATTGATTGCACTGCATCCGAGAAAAGATTGCAAAAAACAAACTCTAAGGTTACAAAGTGCATGGTGGCAATAACATGTCTCAATGAATAATGCCAGTCTGATACAAAGAATTATTGATAAAGGGTTGAGTTTGTGTAATTCAAAATGCAATCAGGACAGTTTAAGTACTTGAAAATGGGGCTTGGTGGCCTTAGACCAACCTCAGTTTGAGAAAAACATGTTTCTCAAAGTTTAGTCGCGCCAAGGGGAAATTAAAACCAATCAAGATTTACTAATTTTAGACTATCACATATCATACTTTAGTTTCGCAGATTAAAATAGATGCCTATCAACAATTTTTGTATTCTGTTTAAATAAAGAGGTTGCTAAGAGTACTAGCAGATATGACCAAAGTTTTTTTCCTTTGTTTAAAAGATGACATTTTCCTTTTAAATTTGTGGAATGTGGTTTCTTTGTGGAACAGCCCATATCAGACTTGAGGATCATTTACCATTGGCTGTTTCAAAAAGTCCTTGAGATTATGTTTACTTTAATCAAGGCTTTGCACTTAACACTTTATCTTCTGTAATAGAAAAATAGTTTCTGTGTGCTTGAATGAACATTCAATCCAGTTTCTATATACCTTCAATTAAGAAAAAGGCTTATCGTTACAAGTCTCTGTATCCAGGAAATGAAAACCTTATCAGGGTTTTACCAACATGGGCGTCCAATACGTAGATTCTAGGCTTTTGACTCTTAAGCTATACTAGACTGCTTATTGCCAGGTCATACATAACTTAAAGGAAAAGACGGCTTTAACTACAGAAAATGGTTCGTTTTAAAGTCACTCCCAAAAAAGCGTAGAACTGCCAGACTACGGAGCTTTGTTAGTATCATATTAACTTTTTTCTATTTTCATTTAAGTTTTATTTTATGGAATTTTCACCGCGGTGGAAATTATTTTCACCGCGGTGTAAATTATTTTCCACCACGGTGTAAATTATTTTCCACCGCGGTGTAAATTAATTTTCACCACGGTGAAAATTAATTCCCACCGCGGTGTAAATTATTTTTCACCACGGTGAAAATTAATTCCCACCGCGGTGTATATTATTTTTCACCGCGGTGAAAATAATTTTCACCGCGGTAGAAATAATTTTCACCGCGGTGAAAATTCCATAAAATAAAACTTAAATGAAAATAAAAAAAAGTTAATATGATACTAACAAAGCTCCGTAGCCAGACAGTACGTTGACGTCAAAATTAAGATCAGGCATTATTTGTTCTTAAATAAATGGGTTCACGTCGCAGATATTACTCAATCATTTGCTGGCTCATAATGACGGTAATCGTATCGAGGTTGATAATCCCCGTACGCTCCCTTGATAGTTTTGTCGTTGAGCTCACAGTCCCTTTGGCCGTTCTCGTTCGGTGCAGTCTTCAAATTAAAAGATGCGCACTTAGCCTTCCTGAAACACCTCTGTGCGCACTGCACTGCCGTTTTCACGCTGGTAATTTCTAAAACGTGGTTTTCTAAAGCGTAATTCCACGCAAGCCCTTTGTACCTTAGCGAAGGTGACACTGCAAAGAAAAATACTGATGTGATAAGTTAATGTTGATTTAGTGAAATATTTCTTTATAAAAATTGACACTGTTCATCAGTTCCACCCGTCCGAATATCTTTATTTCAATAATTAAAATCTGTAACGTAGGCTATGATTTTAGAGAATCGAATATATGATCTACGAATTCAATGATATCTGGTCACTCCAGAAAACATTGCAAGGTAATTGAGTATTTCATAACCTTATCGCTTGAAGTTTTATTGTTTGAACGTACAGAGCATGCCGGACTTCTCTTGACATTTTGGTGAAAACTTGCATTTTAAAAATGTGTCGGGAGTAGTTCAGCATCTTTGAATTTGAATTTCAGTTTGAATTAAAGCTATTGTCATGGCTTTCTTTTTTATTTGGAAATGTGTCGAGTGAACAATACGTGTCCGATGAAAACTGAGTAATTCATGGTAAAATTCAAGACAATTGCACACCAGTAAGTCTTTTAGATAGTGCTTAAGTGCATGTAGTATATTCCAACAACAAACGAATGGACATGTATTGTTTATGCGCACATGTGGAAAAATGATATTTCAAGTCCGCTGAGCTCACGCAAAGTGTTGAAAGACCAAGGTTGTGTTTAGAATATACACATACATGTACATGTAATTAATCCCATACCAAAATGACTTTCATCCATTGGAATTTATCGTTATTTACGGTACATACACCACAATGGTGTGAATCGAAAAAATTTTAAGAAGTGGCCCAGTACTAACAGTAATTAAGTTGTTCTTATACACAAAAACAAATCTGCGTCACTCATACATGTACTTACTGATCGTTACTGTAGGTGCTACTTTGCAGATATATGCATGATGCTCTGCGCAGTTTCTTTTTTGCCAAACCTTGCTGTAAGGTACCATGAGCGTGCACTGTTTACTGGTGTCTAAAGACAAAACAGAAAAAAATACATGTTGCTGGATGAAATACTTGGGCTATGATTAGAAAACAAGACATCAATACACATCCGTTATTAATGATGACCACAGGTAACCATAACTTTACGCTGCAAAAGGTAAATAAAACAATTAAAGTATAAAAGAATGCAGACACATACATAAACCCACAACCGTGAATTGGTACCTTTATTTTAAAAAAAATGAAGTAGTAATATGAAATTAACTGAAAGGTTTAATCATGAGCTTCAATCAAAGACTGTTATACAAGAGCCATTGTTATGCGCGTATAACACAAGAGAAATCACCTCCACTTGGTTCAAATGTTCCCCAGTCGGTATATGTGACCTGTGACCCACCAACACCGTCCCAATGACTGCGCCCAGACGAAGAATCACGCCACAAACTGTTCCATGTCCCTTGAGCGCAAGTGCTGCTACCCCGTGACGAACTTGAATGAACATTTTAAAGACAGTTAATACCCATCTGTATATTTTCTTTTACACCCGTAAGTTTTGTTATTCTGTTCGGGTGTGATATTTGCCCTACATGTATGCTTGCAGATAAATCACATTCAATGGTAAACTGGGAAAGATTATCTTTTAACCATTGAGGTTTATTTCATGAAATGTATTATCAAAATTTCAAACGACGCCTAGAGATTAAAACTTTTATCATTATAAAAAATTTAAGAAATACGTCAAAACATTGTTAAAAAAATCTTTATTATTACAATACCCAGTATTCTGTAAGTTGAATGGAACTATAACTACAAATGATAAATAATCATATTGATAATACTTTGACACGTACCATTGTTCCTCCATCCTATTATACAGGTAGGTTTGCTCCAGTGAACTGTGTACACTAACCACCTTGGCTCCGCTGTGTCTATTACATTCAGTCCGTGCCTCTGAGTACGACAAGGCCGATCCTGGTAGTGGGGCAAGGAGGTAGCACCATCCGTTCCAATACTCAAAGTCAGGCGGGCAACTGCCTAGTGATGTATACCAAAAAATGCGGTTCATAAGTTCAGTTTAGGAACCTTGTTTATTCATTCTTTCCAACTTTTGGTATTTGAACGTCCCAGAGGTTCATCAAATAGTTGTCGACAAATTGTTACAATCACCCACATAAGTATAAAAAAGACGAAATGAAGAAGAACAAGTTTCCCGCTTGAAGAACGTTCTAACAAGAATCAGTATGTTATGCCAATGTTTGCTTACCTGCACAAAAGTTTTCCAACATGAGATGTAATAATAAAATGGCAATCACTTTCTGCAACATTCTGCTCATGTTGTGCTTCCTTGGAGGCCCACTCAAAATGATATTTTTCATATATGATATTACTATTTTATGAGCAAAACTGATATTTATCCTTGCGTTACTCATCAGCAGTTAATGAATAAATGGATGAATCTTCACTCGAATGTAGTAGACTTCGAAAACAAAGTATGCGAACTGAAGAAAAGGTTTATCATTTACTCTTTTATGGTCACTCTTTGCAAATCAACAATGGCACCAAGGATCATTCGGTACACTAACGACCATTATCAGTCGTGGCAGAAAGTCCTTCAGTGTCCGAGACCGTGTTGAAAAATTGACGTTCAACAAAGTGTATTCCCATGGTTCCCTAGGATTATCAGGACGTAGCAAATGACTTGTATACATGTATGTTAAAAGGAGAGTTGCGGGAATAAAAGTAAGAGATAAACACGAATTCAATATATCTGTAAACAAAACTTTTGCAAATTCATAGAACCATATCTTGTTTGGGATTTACCAAGATTTCAAAAGTGAAATTAGACAAGCTGTGTGGGTCCCTATGCTTACAAAAATGCATCTTGCTTCAGATAAACCTACTAGGTATTCCATAATTTTCAAAAACAATTTATATTATAGAAGTTTTCATTGGTAATAGAAATTCATTATAAATTTGTAACAATAGCTGAAAGGACCTATTTCTTGTACTATAGATCAACTTCATTTGTCCATTGCCAGTTGAAATCAGTTTGCTCTGTCCTCTCCCCTTCTATACTTGTCTTTTACTAGGTAAAAAGTTCATAGAAAGGGCAGGCCAGTAGAAATCAATATCGCACATAGAACTGAGAGACTTTAAAGACGTTATCTAATGTTTTCGTCACCATGGACAAAACCGTTTGTTTTGTACTCTTATCATGTCTGATCATGTGATTTGAAAGAGAAACAATCAAAGACACCAACAGTCTGGAAATAAATATGTTACAATGCACTAAAAGGGTCTTATCCAATAACAAGAGTGGAATGCCCATTTTCTTGAATTGTTTCATGAAATAATCAATTGCCCTGTCATTTATAATAGGGGGTACAGACAGGGGCGCAGTGCATGTAAACATAAAATGGTGAAATGAGGCATACTGGTCAGTTATTCTTTCCTTAATGGCGGCTAATGCAAATAAGAAACAAATAGGTGATACCAGTAGATCATGTAACTATTCTTTATTTCGTTGACAAAGCAAGAAATCCATTGACAAAATTAAAAAGCTTTATTATTTCGAGAAAGTACCTTAATTAAGTCAAGAAATCAGTGGATAAGTTAATAAATTCGTTGTGATAGGTGTGACATGAATGCGTTTTGCATTTGTATTACATATACACAGATAACTAGGGGAGACCGGGGTTAGTTGGACCCCGGGGTAAGTTGCCCCCCCCCCCCCCCCATAAATTTATGACAAAGTAACTATGGGGTAAAAGAATTGATCACATCATTTTGTAAAGTGACCGCATCCCATAGTGCTAAGAAAGCGTCGGCAGTGAGTCCAGATGATATAATTTAGCATCTTAAAGTAACTTTATTAAAGAGATTTGATGGGAGGCCAACTTACCCCGGGGTCCAACTAGCCCCGGTCTCCCCTACCCAAGAATAAGCACAATAACTTTAACAAAACATACCATGACGTATATTGTAATAATTAGAAGGTTTAGAAGAAGATTCTTAAGCTTAGGGCGCTGCTTTGTGAACAATCACAAATGCTTATTTCTCGACGCCGTTTAGTATTGTAAAACTTTTCTACACTACAAATTAAATAACGTTGGTCTACATGTACGTTATGTTATACTGAAAGACATCGTGTGCATGTGCCTTATAACCTGCCACCTGGTGTCACCTGTGACAATCACGTGACAGTGAACAGCACATGTCTGTTATACCAAGGAATTTTATCACTAAACCTCTTTGGCTATACTGAGATCGATTTTATGAAAGTACTGAGATTCACATAGTAGTTTCACGTTAAGGCCAAACTGTCATTGGCGTTAAGCCTCTTAAATGATAAATTGATAAATTGAAAGATAAACAACTGAATAGATAGTTAGATTTACAAATAAATGAATCAAAATCTAAACTACTTCCCTTTATTCCACTGAGACTGGAAAAATGTAAATCGTTAAACAACAGTTGAATAACGGTCGTTTTGTACGAATGTTAAATCTCTCTCTCACATGACCCACACAACTCTAATTGAAAGTTCATTGTTTTAAGTAATTGATAAGTTTCGCTGGTGTTTTAAATCTATGCAAACCAACCACTTCTTCAAATAAATTTTCTTGTACAGTAAACGTCTGTATTATCGATTTTTGTATTACTTTTATACAACACAGACCTTTGTTTCATGGTTTAGAGGTTAGGAGCATTTTCTTTGAAATTGTGCTGTGTCAGTTTTTGTGATTGTTTTCTTTCTGGATCATTACATAAGAAAATTACATAATTTATCGGCAAAATGGAAAATTGGATAACAATGAATTAAACAAAGAGTCGTTAGTCAATATCATGTAGCCAAGAAACGCCATGTGTTGACAAAAACAACTAATGTTGGAGAATAAAGGACTCGTCTTTGCAGGCGGTAAATCCTTTTCCTATATAGCTTACAGGGATAACAATTTTTCATATGAGATTAACAATTCCACAAATAAGATATTGTAAACAACACAAAAATATAATAAATTCCATTTTACCAAAAAATTTTATCTCAATTATTCTTAAATCTGTTCTTGCCATCGGGTTCAACTATCAGAAAGTATGGGGGAATCAGTTTTATGGCGCTTTTCCTTCCAAAATGAAGAGTTGTCATCCCCTTTTAAGGCTTAATTATATGTGACATGAAGCTTGATACTTAGTCATTCGAAAAATAAAATGATGTGTCAAACAAAAGACGTCAGTGCCATGTAAACCGGTGAAAACACTGTGCTTCAAGGTGGTCAATATCATCCATTGAAAACTTGAATAATAGCATTGTTAAGTCACGGCGGAAATACTGTGACTGCATGGTCAATTTTTTATCGATTTCCAATACAAAAAGCAACCTGGAAGCTTGTACAGCATTTTACATTCACTGTCGCGAGACCGCTAGAACCAGAGCGGTACGGAAAAGGAGGAATCTCTTTTCTTCTGGCAATTCTCTCTCAAAAACTGATTCTGAACCACCCAAAGAAGACCTGAATAACCGACGGTGAAGACACTAATGATGGCAGGCTACATGTCATTCCTGTTCACGGTACTGTTAGCAGTTTCCAACGTCGCAGCTCAGGGACCACCAGGTAATGCTTCTTTAACGATCGAACTAGGATTTCCTTTTTTTTTATTTTTTTCCTTTTTTTTTTTTTTTTTTTTTTGAAAAATATCGATACTTGATTGATGAAAACATGTTTAGTTAAAGACGCTTTATAACTGGAAGACCATTTTTAGCAATATAGAACGACCTGGAAATGTCTTAATGTGGAAATCTGTAACTTTTTAGATCACCTCCCTCGAGTTTCAAAGACGGGGTTTTATCATATGTTGTTTGTATAGTTAATCACGTTTCTTTCAGCTTTTTTTAAAACATCGATGTTTATTACAATTTTAGTGTTACTAGATAAAGATTTCTGAACACCGTGATGTGGAAATAGACCATTACATATATAAAGTAGACAACATAGTTAGATACATACTTTTTAGTTGGGATTTTGTAACTACAGCGAAATTTTATATGGTACTTTCTACCAGAAATCCTGAGATCTGAGTGGAATTTGTGATTTCCTTTTTTTATTTTCCCCCCTTTTTAGGAAAAATATTGATACTTGATTGATGAAAACATGTTTAGTTAAAGACGCTTTATGACTGGAAGACCATTTTTAGAAATATAGAACGACCTGGAAATGTCGTAATGTGGAAATCTGTAACTTTTTAGATCACCTCCCTCGAGTTTCAAAGACGTGGTTTTATTATATATTGTTTGTAAAGTTAATCACGTTTCTTTCAGCTTTTTTAAAACATCGATGTTTATTACAATTTTAGTGTTACTAGATAAAGATTGAGAACGCCGTGATGTAGGAATAGACCATTACCTATATAAAGTAGACAACATAGTTAGATACAGACTTTTTTAGTTGGGATTTTGTAACCATGGCGAAATTTCATATGGTGTTTTCTACCAGAAATCCTGAGATCTGAGTGGAATTTATATAGTTTTATTACGCACTGTAACTTCCTCGACACTTCTTATACATGTAAGAAACCATTTGCATTGTCTCTATTTGTCCCCAGAAAAAGTGTCCTTGCTAAATACCTGTATCACGTCAGCTACATTTTCTCTTTCAGCGGGTCCAGTAGTGAAAGTTGTGGCTTTCAGGTGTGAGGGTGCCAGAGGAAAGGCAGCCATGTTGACCCCAGGGGCCACTTTGGGGGTAAGCTAGGTTCCTTATTATTTGAAAAGGCAGAATTGAAAATGAAGGGAGGGGGGCTTTCTGAGTGCTAATGTATATGTTCCGCCAAACCTGACACAGTTGTGAACAAATGAAATCTAAGATAGATAGTAGAATTGAGCAGATCACTAGTTTGATTTTGAGTGATTTTTTAAAATGAATTTTGAAACATTTTTCTCATGAATCGATAAGAATATGAACAATGAAATAATCATGACAGTTTTCGATTTTTAAAAAGCTCTCTATCTATTTTAAAGGTATGGAAACCAATTCTGTGGCATGAAAAAAGTGCCATTTTCTTAATTGCATTCATGTTACTTTAGTTGCAACAATTTAACTATGAAAATAATTGCAATGGAACGACTTCTCTCTGTTTATAAATGTGGAAGAAAATGTCTCTATGAAAATTTCTATAACACTTTTTTCGTAGTTTTGAAATACGTATTTGTTTACAATTACTATTTTGGCCCACAGCTTGTACATTTTTCGGGCATTTTAACCCAAGAAAAAAAATACTTTTGATCAAAATTTTTCGAAAAAAAGGAAACAAATCCAGATACTTCGAATCATACACACATACATGCACATGTCCCCATAATTCCCAATATCTTTACTGAAAAACTGGGATGAGATCACAAAGAATAAATAGCAAAAAATATCCAATATGCCTGTGATTTGGACCATTACTTGGTCAAACGCTGGTCCGTAGATGTAGAGTCCATGCTTGATATAATGTCGTAAGATTGACAATGACCGAAAATTTAAAGTTACATACACTATAACGGCAAGATGACTAGATCTGGCAACTCTTAAACGTATTTTTTCAGGATATCTGCTCTGGTGGCCTAAACTTCACCGTGAAAAATGTGGGCCAGGTTGACCTGTCTCCTCAGGCTCAGGCCAATATTACATTCTACCTAAACGAGGCGTGCCCGTCTGGTATCAAACAGTGTAACACTTCCCTGGGCAGGATTATGGAGGCTAGTGCAACAGGTAAGTTATATATTTTAGTTAAAACAGGAACTGCTCCTTCAATGAAAATCCAAAATAGCTTCATAAAAATGACAGAATTTTGTTGTCTTACATGCGAACATATTGGGTCTAATTTCTATAGGTGGTTGTTATTTTGGTTAAAGATTATAGGAAACAAAATATTGAAAATTGTTAATGAAGGTATGTGTCTTCAAGGCCAAACTATTCATCAAGCCTTTTCGTTAGTTGTGGTTTTATTCTTCCTTAAAGTAGTCTAGGATGATATAGCAGACGTTCCCTAAAGTGAAAAAACTTGGCATGTTGAAATTAAAAGATGAATACAGTTTGGACCAAATTTTGTCTCATTTCATCTGATTAATGCACAATCATTTCTGATATGTACAAAATAAATAGATAATTAATTCGTCTAATAGACATGATATTAGTTAATTCCATTTTGTCACTTTTTCTTGAATAAATTTACCCATTAGCTGATTTTAAACCTGAATCCGGCATCAATTGATTGTCATTATGAGCTTCTCAACTCTAGCTGACCAAATGGAGGTTAATCGATATCAAATGGCGCTAGAAAATAAAACATTGATTTTCCAACTATTATATATCCCTTTATGTGTTTGTGTGTTTGGTTGTTGGTGTGGAAGCACGGAGTGTTTCACAAATATACTTGCGTTACATTGACTGCACTTTTGCGTGCCACGTAAGGCAAAACTCGAAACAGTACGCCTAGTAATTCTGCATCTTATGAACTCCCAAGACTGAAAAGGAAAAAAGTTATAAATCACTTGTCAATTGAATCACAGCTGCTTTTTATTATAATCACGGTCGATATTTGTTATTGCAACATTTTAGCCACATCTTACTATACTCACCTCTAAAATTATCTCATAATAAAAAGTTATTTCAACGGGATTCAATTGTAAATAGAGAACACCTGATCGGGCACCATATGTATTAACTGTGAGTGTAAATGTCTGAGACAAAATATAGCCTATTCGTGCAGAGGGAAGGATATTAAATAGGCCCGTTTCCACTTTCAAAATTAAATTCCTCAACAATTTTCTGATCGTTTGATGACGCGTTTTAGGCTTATTCCCATTTTAAATCAGACCAAGTGGAAGCAGACGCAAAACAGTGACAGGGGCCTATTCCCTTTAGCCATTACTCCCTGTGGTTAAAAGCTAGGACGCATCAGTTTCATGGGCACTAATTATAAACAATACGCAGCTATCGTGCACAATAGCATCTCATTTGTCAAAAATCTATAGCCTCCATAATGTCATTGTCTTGATTGATTCTTTTATTTGCAAAATTTTACCGTGACTAACAACATAGAGAGTGTTTGGCAGTCAACGTTTGTTGCTCTATCTTTGGCATTCAGGTAAAACACGAAGAAATCAATACGTATCAATTATGCAGTTTTCTGCATGCATAGGCCCCTGTACTGTATGCCAGTTTATTTGTCAAGCGCAAAATGACAATATCACAGGTTTAATAGGAAACGAAAGATTTTATTGACAAGATGATATAAAATGGAAACAAATTTATGTATCCAGGACGACAGATGCACCCCCTTTCTCTGTCTCTCTCTCGGCAACATCATGCAACTTGTGTTCTCCTGTCCAATCTCCATGTCTTAGTTCTACCAGTGATTTTCTAAATGGTAAACTCTGCTTTGCGAATAAATATACCGCACGGTGTGCCCGCGACATTAAGTGTTGCCCAAATACTTGACTTGGCATTTAAGTACTTCTGAAGTAATACAGTGTGTGTCTGTTTCTGAAATATGTCTGTTCCCCTGTGAAAAATTGTCTCAATTAACGTTCACTTACAGTCTAAATCTATTCTAGAACATTTGGTGTATTATTTATTTATTTATTTATTTATTTATTTATTTATTTATTTTTCTAATGTTGTTTGGTAATGAATGCAACAGTTTGAGAACTGTCTTGGGAAGCCCTTCAGAATTCCTAGAACAGATTAAAAACATTGTTCTAGGACTGATTGAGAACTTCAAGTGAGCGTTAAATGAGACAAATTTTCGCAGTGGTTCACTTTATCATCTCACAGTAATATAACTTAAGTACAACTCAAACGAATTACATAAGCCAAACTACATATTATTTCAATAGTTTGCCAAAATCCACCTCCTTAAACTATTACAGACCATCAGTAGTTAACTAGATCAGAAAACCTTTTATCAATACTACATGTAGCACTGGCACCGGCTGACTTTCAATAGCAAAAGAACGGGAAACGAAAATTCCAAATTGCAAACGGATTAGGTCGACACCTCACTGTGGGGATCTGTAGAATGTACCGTAGATCATGGATAATGCAATTGAGACTGTGAAAAAATAGCAAAATTAAATCTACATTTTTGGTATTTTCCAGCACTGAGCAGCCTTGCAGTGAACGCTACCGCTGACCTGGATGTCTCCGCCGTCAACTTGGACAGCAGTAATAACCTGGGGCCAATACCCTGTGGACCAAGTAAGTACATTGTAGCATTGGCGGTTAATGTATGGTTTATGGGCACTTTCGTACTGGCAAATACAGGATGACATATGACCGATGACGTTAATGCTTGATGCTTTGATAAATCTCAACTTATAATGAGAAAATAAAATATAAAAATTGAAGAAATAAAAAATATTCGAAAAAATAGTTTTTCAAACAAATTTTCATTGAATTTATATATTTTTTCAGCGTGTATAACTGCCGTGGTATCAAATCCAGACGGTCTTGTTTACCGGTCAGTACAGGTCGTTCGCAAGTGTAACACCTCAGGTAGAGTGAATTTGCTTTTAACATGCCAAAACCTAAAAATAATTTTAGACATTGCACTTGCGTTTTAGGTGAATACCTTGTTTTTAACAAATATCGTAAAATTTAAATAACGTATATTAGATGTATGTGTGATAATTCTGATGGACATTCAGTTATTTTACTCTGTTAGCCAAATACAGTAAGAATTACGTAGACCTCATTTCAACTTTGAATTACGGCCACCACCAGTGGTTGACGTTTTATTCTTTTTACATTCATTCCCAGTGAGGCTTTGGAAAATGCATAAGTGATCTTTCCGGGGTTTTTTTACTTGCATACTGAAATTAAGGTTCCTCACTTTTTTCTGTAAATCCGTTGTTCATAATCTTTTAGGTGTGGATCTAAGTATTGGTTTGAACCTCCGCGGTTTTGATCCCCGAGGAAATGCCTCCCTACGTCTGAGAACCGGCAGACCGCTGGTTGAGCAACTAATGGAAAGAAACATTCGTATGAAGGTAAAACAGTACTAAGCATATCTGAATATGAATAGACCTTTATGAAATAATTCAAGGAAAAGTCATTATATAATTTTTATTCAATTTAATGAATTGCTTCTTGGATGAAATACCATTTAATGTCAAGCAATGAAAAGAAACGGTGAATCAAACAACTGTCTTTAACTTTTCCAAATGGTTTAGGTTTCAGTAACAAACAACGGAGAAAGAGACTTGCTCCATCCATCCAAAAACATGCCATATGGCGTCTGGGTGTTTCTGCGCAAGCGCAGCAGGCGCCAGGCGAGGGAATGCATGGAAGGCATGCAAGGAATGGAAGGGATTGACGGCATGAGCGGACCTACGACCAACACACAACAACGGCCACCCCGGAATGAAACTGAACGTGCGCGGGATATGGACGATTTAGCGGCTGGACAGTTTGGCTGCAATGGTGACGACATGGATAGCGAAGACGTCATGATTGGACAGATGACGTTCCGCAGAGGTATTGCAGAAAGATACCAATTATAATTATAATAGAATTAATTTGTCAGACTCAGTTAAGGGTTAAAACGTTTTTTTTTTAATAGCAGAAAAGTATTTTCATTTATTTGAGTTCTATGGTTTCTTTCTAGATTTGGCTTTATTTACTTATCTACTTCGTTCTGAATTTAGTTGGTGTTGGGCATCAATTGAAAATGTAGAGGAGAGAGGGGGGAAAGGAAAGCTTGTCATTGGAATGATTATAAATATCTTCTTATTTAGGAATTGCCGCAGGTGAAACTGTTAATGCCACAAGGAGACAAATGGAGAGTATTACCTTGGAATCTAAACCTGGACAAATCTTAGTCTGTGGTGAGCTACAAAATTATATGTAGGCCCCTATATTTTGTCAGGAATAAAAGTCTACACGTTTTATATAATGCTCCAGAAAATAATTCATTATTATTATAATAATAATAATTATTATTATATTTTCGTTAATTTCTATTCCACAGGATTAGCCGAGTTGATTTTCGTTGTTGATCCTACCCATGCTATCAAAGATGCGAATCGCTCTGACAACGTGTTTAGGATGCGCGTAAATATTACGTGCCGTGATGAAGGTAAGAAATATATGTTAATGAACATTTGGAACAAAATTGAACGTTTTGGACAATAAGATCTGCATTAAGGCTGTATGTTTTAAGGTAAAGCTGTGCACGTAGATATTCCTTACCAGTTTCTATACATTATTTATTAAACGTTGCTCTCTTTCAAAGATTTCGAGAACTTCCAAGAGGGCTGTGAAGTTATCCCAGACATTTCTAGAAATGGCCACCGCGCCTGGGTGCGTTTTGTTACAGCCCGCAGCGCACGAACCATGGTGATGGAGGTAAATTATGACATGTTTAGGTCAAAAAATAGTTATCAATCTCAAACTTCGCGTTTTTACTTTTTGAAAATGGCCCTTTATACTAATTAATTTCAATCACATAAACTTTACTTTTTATACGTTTGAAAGGTAACAATGAAATACTTCTATTTCGGCCTTCTTCTTTATGACTAATTTTTGAAGAAAGATATGATACAAAGCCCCAAAAATTAAAAAAAATATTGGGTGCATATAAGTATTGGTAATATTTGAAACAGTTTCGTTCTTGTTCCCGTAGGACGTGTTGTCGGGAGTTTGGAAAAATCTGGACGGCCGTGAAGTCATGGACTTGGTGAGGCTAGCTCGCACAAAAGCCATGGCCAAGGAAATTTTAAGTATTGCCGACGAAGATGGAGAAACAGACTGTATGTGTGACGGGGCAGACGATCAAGATGAAGTCAAATTTGAGCGCATGCTGGAGGACGTGATGGCGGAAACAATTAATGGAAGTAAGCTCATGGGCGACAAATTTGAGTTTGGTGATGTTCCTGGTGATCAAGATTTTGGGGGTCTACTGGAAGGCGTGTTTAGTAGAATAACGGGTAGTCAGTTCAGCACCCATATGCAGAATGCTATGAGCGGCTTTGGAGATATGAGCACATTTAGCGGAGTCAGTGGTATTGGAGACGCGCTCAGTGGTGTTAGCGGAATCAGTGGTATTGGAGACGCGTTCAGTGGTATGAGCGGAATGAGCGGTATGGGTGACATGTTCGGCATGGACGATCTCAGCAGGGACAGCAAGTCACCAGCCGAGTTGCTATTCAAGGCAGTCACGATGGGAAGGGACAAGTTTGCAAATATAACCGGAATTGGAGGTGAGAAAATGGGGATTTTCGGCTGTGTTTTTGACTTGATGCGCAAGATGGAGAGATTAATGAACGACACCAATAACGCAGAGGAGCTGCCGGGAAGAATCCTAAATCTGTTCTTCGACATCGACAGCGATCAGTGCCCTTCCGGCAAGAGCGTCTATTCCCAACTGCGCCCTTGCTCGAAATTCATGCTGCAGATGTACATGTACCTGAGCGCAGACGACATGGTGGATGTGGAGGTGGCGAAAAGAGACTTCTGCGGGATCAGAAAGGCCACTCAAATGCTGGCCAACGGTGGGAGTGCTCTGGCCAACATGGATCTCCAGGAGTTGGAAGACATGATGGTCGACATGAAAAACGGGACAAGTAAGGGATTTAAATTTTTCTTAGAAATTAAAAGGAGTTTTTTTGATATAAACGCTGTTTGTCTGTTTTTAAGAGTGACCATGCGAATAATAATTTGATAATAGACTAAAATTTAAAATATAGTCAAAAATATGGTAAAATTGATTGAAAAACTCGTTGTAAAGGAATTGATTAAAATCATTTGTCAAGGCACCTTTTTATGTCGCCTTCACTCAGTCCATTTTACACTTCAGAAAGTGGAAAGAGGGGCGAACTGTTCAAGGAATTGGGACTTGTTGCAGAAGAGGGTGGAGGTAAGCACGGGGTGTCTACTGAATAATACTGGAGGTTTTAATAGCTGAATCATAACTTGACTCAAGGCAACTCTTCATCTCATCACTCCAAACATTTACTGTTTTAGCAACATTTTCATGAAAGATTCATATAATTCCAAACAAACTCAATATATTGATTGTGTTTTTATTAATCAGCTTTTGGTCTTTATGTAATAAGATTTGTCTACGACCTGAGAATTGATTATCCAGAGTGTATTTATAATCGTTTCTGTTTCGGTGATAAATCTTTTTTTTTTTAGAAGCAGCTGTGAATGCAACACCATGCCGCGAGGAGATGGACGATGCCAATGCTATGGATGACATATTCGAAGTGTCGTGGAGAGGTATGTAAAGCTTCTAGGCTCGGTGCATATGGTCCATTCAGACTGCGGAAAGATAGCAGAAACTACCAAAATCTTCTTGATCATAGATTATTTCATTTTATGCTCCCCCAAATAAAAATAAATAAATATGAATAAATAAAAACCTTGATATGACAACCACCCCTTTCCAGTCTTCATTTATTGTGTCTGAAATCAGTGATCTTAACCAAAGATTAAAAGCTGACACTGAAGAACGCAATAATAATCTGACGTGCCAGTTGCAACCATTCTTAACATTCAAATTTCAGTTAAAGACCGTATGATTCAGTACTGTGTGAAGAGCCCATTCCAAGCCATGGATCGCCCTCAAGGTATGAGGTGTAAAACAGTAGCCACGTGCGAGTGTAGAAATTGCGACAACGGCAATGGAGGTGGCTATCGTGGAAATGGTGGTTACGGGTTTAGCGGTAGTGATGGCGGTTACTACGGTGGTGATAGCGGATATTTCGGTGGTGATGGTGGATTCTTTGGTGGTGATAGCGGATACTTTGGGGGTGATGGGGGTTACGGTGGCTACGGTGACAGTGGAGCCGGCGACAGCGGCTATGGTGGTAGCGGACCTGGCGATGGTGGATATGGCGGATTTTCAGGGAAAAGAAAGTAAAAGAAAATGAATTTGGAAAAAAAAGTAGTTAAGTTTAGTCAGTTCGTGGATTTATCGAGTAAACATTTAAATAATTTTAATTAAACTTAAACTATTGATCTTTAAAATTACTAATTACTTTCTCTCCCAAGCTTTTTTACTCGTAACAAGAAACTGAATTCACAAAAGACCTATCTTTGTATTACTGGGTAAAGAAAGTGTTTCTTCAAAATGCGTGTAAAGCGCCGACTCTAAACTTAAAACTGAAGACGAAATGCGAGGATGAAACCAACAGTCACACGTTTCCACTCTTTTACTTTTATAAACTGCTTTTCTTTTAAATATCTTTATATGGTTTTCGTCAGAATACTATATATTGTGAAAAGTGGTTGAAGGGGTCGAGCATTTAATACTCTAAAGATAATTCCAGTTTGAATTTTTAAGACAGTGGTGTAAAGTGATAATTGTGCTGAGTTTTTGCAAACTGCTATTATCGTTCCAGCATCTTATCTGTGATATTATAACCAGACTCTTTATATGTATATAACAAATTAGGAGAGGTGTATTTGTAGGATATAACTGATTGCTTTCATAACAGAGGCAAATCGCAAAGCCATATGCAAAGCCGTCATTTTGTTTATAAGGCAATTATAAGACATTAATTAAATGGCAATAATATTGTTAGTGGTAGGAAATACCTAGTTAGCGCCTGCCTCTGTTATGGAACCAAATGTATATTTTGGTAATTTTACTTATATATTCAGACTTACTATGAATATTTTTAAGTAGGAATTTTACATGTATAAATATTATGTACTTAAACTGAATTTCTCCGAAGCTGTGTTAAACTGCTCAGTGTATAATGTAAGTTCTTTGTATTCATTGGGAGCAAACCTATGCACAAACGCAACTGAGAAGCAATTTACCAGTGTTTTACACGTGACTTACAAGACTGATTTTCATCATTTTTGAACATATTTAATAACTGATTTCCCATAGTCTTTTGTCAAGTAAACTGAAGGTTCAAATGAAAAACAACAAAGCATTCTGGATAATTTGCAAGTTGATTTATATACAACAGTGTTTTCTTATCTCATTATTTACAACTTCTATCATGAACATGGAGCACTATGCATACATCAATATTCATATATAACAAATGGTAAATGTATATATTTGGACTGTATGCATTCAGAACTACAAGAGTTCAACAGTTAATTGGCAAGTGCATTTTACAGCAGCTTTACCACTATACCCTATAGTATAATCCTCTCTCCACTGTCTAACAACTGGCTGAGGCCACACTTCACAAATCAATATTTTTTCCTCAGCAGACTGTACAAATACTGACTTGGGTGGATATTTACAGGCACAGTACATATATGAATAAAGAATTGTTGACACATGCATGCATTTACACTGACAGTGATGAAAGGAGCTAATTTTCAGAAGTCATATGGGACATTTCACATATTAAGCTCATGGAAGAATACTTAGAATGATAAAACATTTCATAAAGAGCCAGGTGTAAAAAAGTTGTTGGTCAACTTTTATAACTTTAATTCCTCCTCCAATAACAGTTAACATCCACTACAGAAATTGTTCTTAGGAAGGTCAAAAGCAATTATTCTTGAAGTTCGTTTTATATCTTTTTGTTCCTGGAAAAGCACATTAATTGCACTGGCTTCAGAAGATACTTAATATCACACACTCTTTTCATTATAGCAATTTGGATTTTTCCATCCTGGTAATCCTTGCGGAAGCCCTTTAAAAAGTTGTAAACATTTTCTGTAATTTCTGAAAGTCCAGACTCCCTTTCAAAGCTTTATATTAACATTATATATCTACATGCAAGTCTTATCTCACAGTTAAACATCATTAAATATTGCACCTGTGTAAGAAGAACATATTAACAATATGAATGGCTCTATTTTTTTTCCTCTCTCTTTTTCTTATTTTGCACTTTCAAAATGGGTCCTATGTCAACATTAGGTATGTATTCATACTATTTATTTTAAACATTCCTATTAACTCCCTGTGAGCTAAGAAAAACATCCAGTAACTGTTACACAGTTCAAGTGATGACTTTTTTCCTAGCTGAGACTTAATGGAAAAAACACATTAATAACATTTTCACAAATTAAGCAAGTAGCACCTTGTTTACATGAAGTCTACAAAGTTGGACATTTTAATTTACTTTCTTTTCATCTGTCCCCTTCACTTTAGGGTAATTTTTCCAGCCTTTGTATTCATTTGTTTAAATCATCAGTTATACACAAACAAAAGGAAAATGAGTTAAATTTCATTAACAAAGTAATTTATGAAGCACCAAGACAAAACACTACAAAAGATTTACAGTCACAATATTCATGAACGACATATCTAGCATGTAGCAGCTACATCAGCATTTCCCATCCTTTTATCAAACTTTAGTATCAAGACAGCAGCATGTGGCAAATTTTATGTGGCTTTAAATACCTTGTAACAAGGTATTGGACGAGGAAAAGTTTCTCTGATTTAGAATTATATTACATGCCGATTGGGTTTCCATCTAGGTCCATTTTCAGTTCATGACTGACAAGGTTCAACGCAAAAATCCTTACAGCAATTCACAACAATATTTGACATTTTCATACTCTCCAGCAATCACTACGTATCCCATGAATATTAAATTCATGGCTCCATAAAGTTTCTTTCAACATATTGCTATTTTCTAATACTATTCACTGGTTACAGTGAGATCTCCACATATAACTTGTAGTTTGAATGTGTTCCAGCTAGCACACTGTAATCACATACTAGTATCTCAACTACAGCATTTTTACTGTGCGGGTCTTTTCAATGGCCATTACAAACTACTAATCAAATACACTGAACCAAGTGCAGCAGCAAATTAGGGAAAGGGATATTTGCATTAGCCCATTTAAAATGTTTTAAAATTCTATCCAAAACACCTGTTCTGGGACCATATATATATATATAAATATATATTGACAGTTAAATCACATTTTCACCATAGCTGAACTGCATCAAGACAACCAACTATGCCTCCGAGGAGCCAGCATCAGCTTTACTTAATTTTATGGCTAGTTCCAAATCTGCCTGCTCTTGCTCTAATTGTTTTCTTCTGGCCTCTTCTGCTTTTTTACTTTCCACTGTTGCCCAAGCAAGCTGTGCATCTTCACTCTTTCCAAACTAAAACATACAAATATTAAGAAATACAGCCAACTGATCGACTTGTTATTTTTATGAGAGCAGTTACCATATAAATGCCTGTTAATCTCCTAATGCATTACTAAACTACCAGTTAGATATTTACAATTTTTTCATTTACATCATAAAAGGCTGATGATAAAATGTAAATTGTGGGGCTCATATTTATAGTAATAAGCAATTGTTAGTGATAAAACAAATGGCTTTGCTTGATCAGATTTTAACATAATATTATATATTCTGGATAGTGTGGATTTGCACTCTTCTACTGAAAACTAAACAATAAATGAAGAACTATTAATGACAATGTATCACTGCAAAAGAACATAATTCTTCTTCAAATAGGAAGAAATGATATGGTCTGAATCTAGCAAGCAAGCAGTAAAATGCTACTTCTTTGACTCTGTGAACCAAATCAACAGACATCAGCAGCTATTAGCACAGGTGACTGTGCCTGTTAAGAAATACAGTACGATCACTTTCAAATAAACAAAATCAATAAAATCTACTTTAAAAAAAACTAAATAAATAAATAAAGTTATTTCAAATTTTACCAAATATGTTGGCTCTGACTCCTCAAACTATGCAGCAATTGAAGAAAAAATTATTCAATCCCACAACTCACCAAAATCTACCCAAAGCTTAATTCATTCTTATTTAGTTTATCAAATAAGTTATTAAATTGACTTTAATTTCCACAAAGGCTTAAGCACGTAAATTCATCCAAATACTCAATTAAATATATATATTATCTCAACAAAAGGAGAATCATGATCTCACCTTCCCAGGGCTAAAGTCAGCAAAATTAGCAAATGCATCCATTCCACCTCCACCACCTGAACTTGCAAATGGGTCCTGACCTCCCGTGGAGCTGGCACCAAAAGGATCAGCACCCTCAAATGGGTCGCTGGAGAAGCCCTCGAATGTATCAGTCTTAGTAGCAGTTGCAGCTTTGCTACTAGTTCTAGGTGGCGCTGGTCTGGGAGGGGGCTGGCGCCGCTGTTTGGGAGGTAATGCTGGTGTTGGAGATTCCGACTTGGAGCGGGACGTGGGGGCAAAAGGGTCACTGCCAAACAAGTCTCCTCCATCCTTCTGAATTACAAAGTTAAGAATGGAGGCTAGTATGCATTGACGCAATTTTTGCTGGCAATGTAAATGCTGCTAATGAAAAATTTTACTTATAACTTACTTCACTCAGTTATAAATCTTAATCTGGTGAATCTTAACAATGAACACAAAATTTAAATATGACAGTCAACTTTTGTTATTATTCATTTAAACTTCTGTGTATAATTGAAGCACAACATTGTGGTGACTCACCCCCAATCCCTTTGAGCTGCCACCACCACCACCGCCACCACCAAATGGATCAAATGGATCGTTTGTAACTGTGAAAACAAGGAACAAAAAAAGTAATTAATTTTTCTTTTTCTTCTTCTTCTTTTTTTTTGTGTGTGTTAATTTAGCAACCAGCACGTCACATTTATGCAGTGATAAATTTAAATTTCATATGTTATTACTAATGTTTGTTTTGATCAGTACAGATGGGAACTTTTCAAATTACCTGGAGCAGCTGATGCTGGTCTGGCTGGAAAACTACTGCCAAAAGGATCACTGGAAGCTGAAAGGTAAAGATGCATTGCAAGGAAATTTACTAACCATGTCATTTCCACTACTGAAAAATATTTACACTTATTGCAATAGTTCTGAAATGAACAATTGTTCAGTGGATAAAACAGGGAGAAATTTCAACAAGAAAGATAGCAAGAAAGAAAGAAGACACAAACAGTGTACATGTAGAATGGCTTCTCAATTACCTGCTGCAGCTGATGCTGGCCTCGCTGGAAAACTACTACCAAAGGGGTCACTGCCACCAAATGGATCATTCTGTAACAGGAATACAGCTTCATCATCATCATTATTATTATTATTATTATTTTAATTATTATTGAATTATAACTTAACGTATGAGGCCATTTATATTATAACTTACATTCATTAAATTTCAATATTATATAAGAAAATTTAATAAATTGTTAAAAGAGGGGTAGGGATTGAAACACAAGATGGATGAATTTCTTTTTTAAAATCACTTGGCAAATATGCTTTGATGGCAAATATGCTCATTCTGTAACAGGAACACAGCATTACTATAATAATACAAATAATAATAATAATAATGATAATTTATTATTAAGGGATTATAAATTAATGTTTGTAGTCACTTAAACTATAACTTACATTCATTAAATTTCAATATGACAAACACAAAATATGAAAATTTCATAAATTGTTTAAAAAGTGGGTAGGGATTGAAATGCATGATGGGTGAATTTCTTTTTAAAAATCACTTGACAAAATGTTCTGACAGTTTTCTGATCAAATAAATAAAAGGAAACAGTTATGATGTCAATAGTCATATCAGTATAACCAAAATTTGTTCTAAGGAGTTTTTAGTGTAGATAATCTATCCCCTTTATATTCTTTATACATTTCACTGCATTGAAACCTTGTCTTAAATTTTTCATTTGTTCATGTACATTGGTAATTTAATGACAGTATCTTCTGCTGGCGTCCTTATGATTTATTGAAAAGACTATGCTTATAAAGTCCAGTGGGAATAATAACATATGTAAACTGGATCAATTGATCAAGATATATTCCTGGATTAAGGTGAGTGAAAATAACCAATTTTATCACTTTTTGTTAAAAGAGAATTTTGAAAATCAAAAATCATTTGCCTTCTGCTGAGAAATCTATCTTTTTCTTTCTTCATTCTTCTTTTCTTTTTTATTTTTATTTCTTTGAAACGCCACTAGCGAATTCTGTATCTGATATTGCCATGTTAAACACAACTCACCTTGGCACTTGCTGAGGAACCAAATTCATTTTTGAAAGGATCTCCACCAAAAGGATCAGAATCAAAACCAGAAGACTTAAAGGGGTCAGCTGGAACATAATTATAAGCAATTTTGATATTTCAGTTTTCTGTTTAAAAAAAGACTATTAAGAATTATACTAATTTGAATGATATTAAACAATCGGCCTTGCTTATGTGAAACAAGAACAAGAAAAATCCATTCATCATTCATACTTCAAAAACTCACCACTTTTCAAAAAAAAAAAAACAAAATATAGAACTCACTGCCCCATTTTGGATTTTGAAAAATGACTATTTCATATTTCATACATTTATGTGTAAAGATATTAATGATATTTAGGAAAGATATGCTGCTTTATTCAACTAGAAGGTAGCAACTACAAATCACAAAGCAATATCTCTTTATTATAAGCTGCCATTTCATATCCAAGGAAAAAAGAAGCAGCTACATATCATAATGCTGAATCTTTTCATTATTAATGTTTAGCAACATATTCTGTATATAAGGGTCATACCACTTTACCATTGTTTCAAAATGAGAATAGAGAGAGGATAAATTAGAGAAAGATATTATTTATATTATCTATATTAATAAAAAAAAGTTTATTCAAAGGGCTACAACTACAGTTGTGCATTTTTTAGACTTACATCCTTTGAAAGGATCTTCACTTTGAGTATTTTTGAATGGATCTTCATTCTGAAATGGATCACCACTATTGCCACTGGTAAAAGGATCACTGGAGTCTTTTCCAAAAGGATCGTGATTCTTAAAAGGGTCTTCTTTAAAATCTTCAATGCCCGTATCTGTACTAAAACCACTCAGACTACTCATAGGACTGCTGCCTCCCTGGAATGTAATATAGTTTACCTTAACAGTTTGCTTTTTTAGACCCATTCTTAATTCATACAAAAATTTTAAATCTTTCAATATACATTTGAAATGAGCATACACTTCATATATGAAAAATCGATGCAAACATTTATCTATATTTTAATCATTTTCTAAATGTTTCAGACTAATTTCAACATCTAAATCTGCTCAGCTGAAAGAACGCCCTCTTGTTGTTTAAAAAGATGCCTATCACTTACAGTTGTTGCCCTAAAACTGGCCACGTCTCCTTCTGATGGGGCTGGGGTGTGTTTTAACACGGGCTCCGGGCTGCTTATATCACCATTTGTTAGCAGTTTATCATACTGGTTGATGGTCTCTTGGATATTCCTCTGCGTTTCTTGGAGTTGCTGAATCTTGGCCTTTGTCTAAAAATGTGTGGCTACATTATATGTTGTAATTTTTTCCATATATGGATATAATATTTCTTCCGAACTACATGCCATACAATGAATTTTTAAAATTTTTTTTTTTTTTTTAAGTTTTATGGAAATGAACCATGTATTCAATATTTGCTTTGATTGCAAAACATCTACTCATTTTTAGTTCTCTCACAGATTTACTGCATAACACTTGCTTTAATTATTCAATTCTTTCAAAAATTCATTGTTTAACTTCTGCTTTAATTTTTCCCTTTTCTAAGATATTTCATGTAGCCAAATCTACCTTAATCTCATAATTGTCTAACATCCAATCAGTTCCATGTGTCTTTAATGCATATAAGTTTAAAACTATTCTACGTGAAGGTTTTCATTTGACACAAAGAGGGTTCATACCTGATTAATTTGAGCACTGGAATCTTTTATTGACTTCTCTACACTGTTCAATTGTAATTTGCCATTGTCCCTTTTCTTTTCAAGTTCTGTTTCTTCCTGTTTTAAAGTGTTCAGTTCTATTTTCATTTTTGCAAGGTCTTCCTCTTGCGTCTGAAATGTAAAACAAACAGAAAATTGGCTCTTTTTGGTGAGCAGAGTGTAACAAGTGATTCTAATGAGCTGAGATCAACTGCAGTCACAGAATCTCAATGTAGGGAAATAATGATTAACAGACATGAATTCTCACCTTGAGCGATTTTTCTTGACTGGCAATTTCACTCCTTAATGTGTCCACTTCTCGTTGCTCCTTTTCACATTTTTCCCTTGCCTCTTTCACTGCAAGCTCTAATTTTGATTTCTGAAAATAAATTACAGAAATTGCTTAATCTGAAAAATCAACTATGCAAGTCATTCCCTTAACATTTTAGTTAAAAAAAAAAACTGTCCACCATTGATATCACTGGGCTCACACCAATTCAATGTGCAACTTGCTGCCTCTTGAACATCAGAGTTCTACATTACCACTTACAGCAAGCTTGCAAAAATGGTGATGTCAGTACTGATGGAGTGTGGGACTGGTCACATCTTACACCCCATTCTCATAGATTAGATCGACCTACATTGGATCGACCTAACTCCCTGGGGGTTCACGCTAAATAGCTGTCAGCCGGGCGGACACGAAAGTTAATTACCCCTTAAAGCTTGTAGTAGGCGGGGACGGACACTTAAGGGGGATTATCTGACAGTAATCTAGTGAGACTCCCCGCAGTGATAGATCGATCTAAAAGTTGTGAGAACAGAGCCTTACACTGCAAAGGAAACTCTGATAAGAAAGCTTTAGTCACTGGTCCTTGGTAAATTTAAAACAAATCTACTGGAGGGGACACAATATAAACATTTCTTTAAATGAGCCAAGAAAATGAGGAATTCACTAGCTACCGTATGGAGCTTAAGTGAGAGAATCAGAAAATGCAACAAGAGATGAGGAGGTGAATTTGAGCTGGTGGAGTGGCAGCAATCTTGGCATCAGCCATCACTTATTTTTGCAGAGAAAGCAACTCCCATTCCCAATATTGTCAATGGGTTTTTTGTTTCGTTTTGTCAGTAAATTCAGTAATGTTCAGACTAGGAAAAGATCTTCAAAACAGCACAAAATATGAATGTTTCAAAGCTGAGACAGAAGTGTTTTTAGATGAAAAAAGTCTGAAATAAAAAAGAAAGCAAAATTTATACCCCATCATATTTACAAGTCTTATCATAAATAAATGCAGTCATAACATGCACATTTACAACTCATTTGTTGTAAATCAATGCCAGAGTATTTGTATTAATACTCAGCAGAAGTTAATCATATCATAAATCACATTCTTCCACTAGTGTAAGAGATAAAGATTGGACAAATACAGTTTGCTTTCTGACTAGGTTTAGCTAATTACAATGGCTGCATTGCATTCCCTACTAATCTGCATGTCCTCATACATCAAATTGAGCTTATAAAGTATTTTCATCAAATAAATCAGCATACATGTTACATCTCTGACACAAAAACAGCAGAAAAAATTCCCCGTGAGCCTTTCAATATACTAGATGGATATAACAAAATAATGAAAGGGTTTGGCAGAAAGATTAGCATCACATTCGCTTGATATGTATACAGTGCCAACTGTGTGATCAACTTAGGATTAATTATGTCAGTATCCTTGTAATATTGTATGAATAACTCATCGTAATATGATGCGTTACATATTGCAGCCGTTTTTTTTTCTGACATATCCTGGATTTAAAAATAAACCAAAGAATTCAGTGGTCGGAGAGATTTCTTAGAGCGCATTCTCAACGAATTAAGCCAGGCTTTACAAAGCCGGTGACCTAAAAATGGCAGACGTACATGAAAGAAAAACCGCCTAATCTTTTAATAGTCTCTCCGCCTCTCACACACCTCCCCACACGTCGTCCCTGCGGGGTACAGTAATTAAATCTCGGCTCCGAACATTAATATTTCCGTGAATATCTCTGGTGATATTATCTCCGTAGATAGTCGATTCATTGCTGCTCTATGGGCCAAATTATTCCTTTTTCGTCTCTGTTTTCAAAGATAATAGAACAGAAGAGCTTTTTTCCTTCGATCGCCTTCAGCCGCCGTGCTTTCTTCACCACGAGTTTAACTGATGAGCATGCGCACTTAATATTTCTCAGGTAGCTTCCGCATGGCGAACGGAGCCGAGATTTAATTACTGTACCCCGCAGGGACGACGTGTGGGGAGGCGGAGAGACTATTAAAAGATTAGGCGGTTTTTCTTTCATGTACGTCCGCCATTTTTAGGTCACCGGCTTTGTAAAGCCTGGCTTAATTCGTTGAGAATGCGCTCTTAGTTCTCCAAACAACTTAAACTGTAGAAAATAATTCATAAACATATCTTTTCATGAATAGTGCACTTCCATAAGAGGATATTGTTAAATTTCAGAAGCAGTGACCTACAAGAAAATAAAATTCCAACATATATGCAGCAAGACTTCTTTTCCAAAGATCCATCCTCAAAATAAATATACACAGACAGGCAGACAGGCAGATAGACAACCAGATAAAAAATAAACACACATTCACAATAAATAAATAAATACTGGTGAAATTACATGATTTTAAAGAATTATCAGTTTACTTGTTATCTACTCTATAACAGGATCAGATGTCCCAATGCCTTTAGATTTTATTCATTTACGATGACTTTGTTTTCTATATCTATACTTACTGTGTCATCTAATTCATCCAGTCTCTTCTGTGCCTCTCCTTTCTGAGTCTCTAGCTGCTGGATGGTATTATTTATAGCATCTAATTCTTTCTGTAACGTCTGCACCTCTCCACTCCTGATCTTGATGTCTGCATCTCTCTGAGCCTTGTTCTGTTCTAACTGGATTTTTTCCCTGGAAGATAGTGTAATAAATAGAAAAAAGAAATTAAATGGTTTATCTTGCCAAGCCCAGTTTCCTGCCTGAAACATAATTAAAATGATTCAATAAGTTACACAGCAAAAGCTGTTCAATGAACACATTTCTGACTGACCATTAAGGCAACAGTAAATAGTTTAAGACTAAAAAAAATTCGAAAAAAAAAATAATAAATTAATAAAATAAAATACAGATTGGTATGCATGTAATCATCATGAACATGTATTTTTGCAAAAGTGGTAGGGTCTTTTTCATTTTTTCTATAGCACTTTTACTCTAATACTTTTCTTTTCATTTTGTTGTTCATGTATTGTATTGCTTTATTGATAGTTGTTAATATGGAAGGAGAGGACAAAAGTATTTGCTCAGTTCAATAATTTGTGGGTGTTGGTGGCAAGAGCAGGTCATCGAGTTGTTCAAGCAGGAACACCATGATGACCAAGCAGCATGATAAATTGAGAAAATAATGAGATAGATACTTGAGCAAGGTTAGCAATTGATGAAGGTGGGGTAGATAAGGATGCTTGTATTTACTTGATTCTATTCTTGTTTCATTTTCTATTTTTAGCGTTACCATTATAGTTTGCTCCCTATATTTTAGACTGTTATATATTTGCTACTTCATATAGCTCCTAATAATAATTTGCTCATTATTTTACATCATTCTATAATTCTAGAAGTTGTAGATACTTTTAAGACTTTAAAACTTACAGCATTTTTTTTTTACAATGTATTATATGCTTTTTTATAGGAAGGTCGAAATTTGACTTCTTTTGCTACTTCAACACAATTTTTTAATCAAAGCTAGACACTTTATTAGTTAGCACAGCTTAATAAATTTGCCTAATAAATGAGAAATACCTGAAATGCCATGTATTTCAATGATTTGAATTGTCTGTTGAGACTAATAAATTCTATAATGAATAAATATAATACACTGCAATCCAGATGGCTTTATCTCAGATAAGGAAGAGGGTATACTATTGCGAAAAGATAGCCTGACATATATCGTCAATTTAAATACTCTTCCTTCACTGGGAATCCCCCTCAAAAATGCAAACACAATGTACTTTGTTTTGTTATTTTTTTTTTCTTGAAAACAAAACCATTTAATATATAATACATGGCTGAAACTTATCGCCAATTACTCAAGACTTCAGGATGTTTTTTCTTCCAAAGAATGTAAGGGACACGCGCTACTGACATTCAATGTCTAAATCCATCCATATAAAAATGACAAGCCACATGACACTTTATATTATAATATAATAGGTGATGAAAATACACGGAATTTTCACAGGTGTCCCTTTGTGTCATTAATCTATATAAGAATAAAGGGGATTCTTTGTCACTTTCTGGAACCATGAATGTCCATACATTAATACTGATGTTCTTAGATAATTTTAACGTATGTATGGAAATGTTATGACAAGGTACCATAAGGTAACATAATGCCATAACTGATTATCAAATTGCATCTTTTTTCATGCCAGTTATTATGCTTATTTCAATATGACCAGCAGTTGTAGATATAGAATAATTTGACAAATTGATAAATTATAAGATGAGGACACTTTAACCTCACATCCAAAAAGAAAAAAATATATATATGAAGAATGCCAACTGGCGTACACTGTAATGAGGGAGAAAATAATAAGATCAGGTATGTTAATATCGGGATCAGTCTCTTATCGGAAAACAAATAATCGTGTGCACACAAACACGTGACAGATTACAGGCAATGAGGTGGACTCAGGTAGGATGTTGTCTGGGTAATATATGTAGGTCAAAATGGAGATAAGAAATAGCCTGCTTCACACCGGATTTGATGGGCTTGGTTGGACAGGATTCAAGAGGTAAGTCATGATTCTACGTATACAGCATGAATCCTTAGAGTAAATTTTCAACCAGTATTTTTTTTTCTTTTTATTATCTGTCATGTTCCTTATTATCATATTGTTCACAATCTTCAAATAATTCAGTTCAATTGAGTATTGGAACAGACCATAAATACATGCAAAGGTCAAACTCCAGACTTTCCATTCATTGTTGTCCAACCTTATTGACCCCTTTTAACCAATATAAATAGCGTGGGCCTGATGGCCATTCTTTTTCATAAGGCCGATTTAGTCCAGGTAAACCATGTATATTGTTAATACTTTTAAATGTAAGACATACAGCAGATTCCCCGTAACTCTGTTCTTAATTCTTAATTCTGTTCTTAATTCTGTATTTTTAATTATTACCATTGTAAGTGAAATTCAATGGTCTCTATCTCTATTACCATTGGCTAAATTAAATAGATTTATATAATTCTGGTTTATAAATCATAATTTTGTCAAGAGCTTTGTATATGGTATACCTTGATAATTGAGAGAAAATTGTTGAAATTTCCATAAAAATTAACAGTTTTACTATATACAGGTCTAACGCTGGCTGTGCAAGGATAATGAACGTACAGACTTCATTTTCTGATATCCTTAGTTACAAATTAAACTGAACTGCTGGGATGAATATACATTACACTTACATCATATAATATGAGTTTCCTGAATACTCAGAGATCTGTTTTCAAGTTCTTAATTCTGTATTTCTAATTATTATGATTATAAGTGAGATTCACTGGTACATGTATGTATTTCTATTACGAGAGGCTAAATTAAATAGATTTATATCATTTTGGTTTAAAAATTATAATTTTGTCAAGAGCTTTGTATATGGTATATCTTGATAACAGAGAGAAAATTGTTGAAATTTCCATAAAAATTAACACTTTTACTATATACAGGTCTAACACTTGCTGTGCAAGGATAATGAATGTACAGACTTCATTTTCTGATATCTTAATTCACAACTCAAATTGAACTGCTGGGATGAATATACATTACACTAATATCATACAATTTGAGTTTGATGAAAGCCCCAAAATGTCTTACTTTAGTTAATTGATTCACGCAAAAAGATTAACGGAATTATACCCCCCCCCCCCCCCCCCCCCCCCCCCCCCCCCCCCCCCCCCCGTTGATCTCGATCAGCTCGCTCAATGGCTTATTCAAGAAGGGAATTCCATATTACTGCTCTAGACAGTATTTACTTGATGGGGAAGTGTTGTGAAGCAAATGTGGTTTCCAGAGGTGGACAAACATGATACTGAAAAGATTCTAAGAGCTACACTATAGCTAATAAGTCCCCGGTCACTTTAATAGCACACGCTGTCTACATCAGACGCGCTAATGCGCACGTCCCCGACAGTGTTAATGATAGGGGGATTACGATGGACTGCTCACAGCAGTAGGCACTGCCGCCGAAGTTAAACCGGTAATTAAGTCTTTAACTTGACTAAACATGTTTTGCTTTGTAACTTGCGTCCTTCAGTCTGTTGCGGAAGCGCCGGCGGGACATATCTCCACCTTGCCGATATTTATCCCGACTCTCGACTTTAAAAGTATTATTGGTTTTGATTTTATCAAAGTCTTATTATATCAGAAAACCTGCATATTTTCATAAGTTAAGAGAATTATAGAAACTGTAGAAAAAGCTACTCGTACATCAGGGATAAAAAACAACACCTTGCAGCACTATTACCTATTATTCATCACCAGAAGTTACTGTTTCACTTTTTTCTCCCAAATTACAAAGTCTGATGACAACTGAAAGCCTTTAGCCATACCTCAGGGCAGTGGGAGATAGTCTGGATTTGATTAAATGTAATAAAAGTATATTTTGAAGAATTTTCCTAGCCTTCAGCAATTTCCGCAAAGCTTCGGCATGCGCGGCAATACAGAGCTGTCGATACCTGTGGGCGTGAACAATAGAATTGGTGGAACAACGGTTAATGTCGTTGAGTCCTCTGCAACCTACCCGACGGGAGTTCGTGTCCCTGTCGATACTTGTGAAGATTTTGAAATTGTCATTATTATAAATATCTATTAATATATAAAACAGTCGTGGCTAATTGTTTTTGCAACGGAAAGCACAGTAGGAAGGTTTGTTGTTATTGTTAAAGTTATTATTACTGGGGACATAAATTAGTATGCTAATCTCTTATCATGGTATAATGATTGATACGATGGGTATCAAATATTTTTCCTTTGATATAAACAACAAAAGAGCGGCCTTCCAAATATCTTTGCTGAATGTTTATAACGTAGGTACTATTATGCGCAAAAATATTGATACATGACGCAAACGACATTTACTAATTTTGGTAATATCAATTTTAATTAAAACTAGAGGATCAGAGAGGCGATACCGCCTCCGAATATTGTACCACCAGCTGGAGCAAGCGCATTCGTATAGACCCCCACATACACAAAATAAGGGGTGCAGCCACCAGTCTTGTGCTTGACAAGCTGTAAAAATGCAATCAACAAGAATTTTCAAAATATGCAAAAAATATATATAACTAAAAATGGTGCAATCAAAGTTAAGTTCATTGTAAGGTAGGTCAAAGGTCAATTTCAAGGTCACAGTAAATTGCCAGTATATGACTTCCTATCCAACTTCAATAGTAACTATGGACCTATCTCTGCCAGTTTTGGAGATAAAAGGGAAGCAAAATTTGCAAAGTTCAGTTCATGGTGAAAAGTAGGTCAAAGGTCAATTTCAAGGTCACAGTAAGATTGCCAGTATATGACTTCCTATTCAACTTCAATAGTAACTATGGACCTATCTCTGCCAGTTTTGGAGATAAAAGGGAAGCAAAATTTGCAAAGTTCAGTTCATGGTGAAAAGTAGGTCAAAGGTCAATTTCAAGGTCACATTTAGATTGCCAGTATATGACTTCCTATTCAACTTCAATAGTAACTATGGACCTATCTCTGCCAGTTTTGGAGATAAAAGGGAAGCAAAATTTGCAAAGTTCAGTTCATGGTGAAAAGAAGGTCAAAGGTCAATTTCAAGGACACAGTAAAATTGCCAGTATATGACTTCCTATGCAAGTTCAATAGTAACTATGGACCTATCTCTGCCAGTTTTGGAGATAAAAGGGAAGCAAATTTTGCAAAGTTCAGTTCAAGGTGAAAAGTAGGTCAAAGGTCAATTTCAAGGTCACAGTAAAATTGCCAGTATATGACTTCCTATTCAACTTCAATAGTAACTATGGACCTATCTCTGCCAGTTTTGGAGATAAAAGGGAAGCAAAATTTGCAAAGTTCAGTTCATGGTGATAAGTAGGTCAAAGGTCAATTTCAAGGTCACAGTAAGATTGCCAGTATATGACTTCCTATTCAACTTCAATAGTAACTATGGACCTATCTCTGCCAGTTTTGGAGATAAAAGGGAAGCAAAATTTGCAAAGTTCAGTTCATGGTGAAAAGTAGGTCAAAGGTCAATTTCAAGGTCACAGTAAATTGCCAGTATATGACTTCCTATCCAACTTCAATAGTAACTATGGACCTATCTCTGCCAGTTTTGGAGATAAAAGGGAAGCAAAATTTGCAAAGTTCAGTTCATGGTGAAAAGTAGGTCAAAGGTCAATTTCAAGGTCACAGTAAGATTGCCAGTATATGACTTCCTATTCAACTTCAATAGTAACTATGGACCTATCTCTGCCAGTTTTGGAGATAAAAGGGAAGCAAAATTTGCAAAGTTCAGTTCATGGTGAAAAGAAGGTCAAAGGTCAATTTCAAGGTCACAGTAAAATTGCCAGTATATGACTTCCTATGCAAGTTCAATAGTAACTATGGACCTATCTCTGCCAGTTTTGGAGATGAAAGGGAAGCAAATTTTGCAAAGTTCAGTTCAAGGTGAAAAGTAGGTCAAAGGTCAATTTCAAGGTCACAGTAAAATTGCCAGTATATGACTTCCTATTCAAGTTCAATAGTAACTATGGACCTATCTCTGCCAGTTTTGGAGATAAAAGGGAAGCAAAATTTGCAAAGTTCAGTTCATGGTGATAAGTAGGTCAAAGGTCAATTTCAAGGTCACAGTAAGATTGCCAGTATATGACTTCCTATTCAACTTCAATAGTAACTATGGACCTATCTCTGCCAGTTTTGGAGATAAAAGGGAAGCAAAATTTGCAAAGTTCAGTTCATGGTGAAAAGTAGGTCAAAGGTCAATGTCAAGGTCACAGTAAGATTGCCAGTATATGACTTCCTATTCAACTTCAATAGTAACTATGGACCTATCTCTGCCAGTTTTGGAGATATAAGGGACTAAATGTTATAATTTTGGAGTTACCATAATGTGCCATAAATTTCCTACAGAAAAAATTAATTAAAATAAAGAAAAGGTCATTTTGGTCAAAGTTCTTGAAATGGGAGGTTCTCTGAAGTTGCAGAAGTTTAAATTTGATAAAATAATGTCATTTTTGACCACAAGTTGTCTGCTTTGCCAAGCATTATGTTTTATTTTTCCGGAGTTCAAAATTTATTATCCATTACCGTACTGCACATTTTTACGGAAGCCGACTGGTGCCATATGTTGAAAAAAAAAATTATCTCGAAATTTCGAGATAGCATTTTTTTTGTTCAAATTTCAAAATACTATCTCGAAATTTCGAGATAAATTTTTTTGCTCAAATATCAAAATGCTATCTCGAAATTTCGAGATAATTTTTTTTTTGTTCAAATTTCAAAATGCTATCTCGAAATTTCGAGATAAAAATTTTTTTTTGTTCAAATTTCAAAATAGTATCTCGAAATTTCGAGATAATTTTTTTTTCTACATATGGCACCAGTCGGCTTCCGTACATTTTCCTTTCACCACCAATATGTACTTTCTGATACAGCGTAACTCGAAAACCGTATGGAATACAAAAAAACCGAGACCACCTCCAGTGTTGGGCTTTACATGCTCTACAAAATGCAAAAAAGAATGGGTCTCTAGCATTAACGGTTCCCGAATTAGAGACAGTTTTCAGTTTCGGTATCTTATGGCCGCTACTCCTGTGAAAATGCACCGATTGACCCCAAATTCACGGAGATGAAAGATGACCTGAAGGGTAACACTTTCCAATAATATTATTGGTTAAGTCTGTGTGGCGTCTGAATAACAGGGCAAAAAATTTTTTTTTCGTAAAAAATTTCATTTTTTTGAAAATTTTGGCCCATTTGACCTTGAAGTAAAGGTCAAAGGTCAAATCCGAGGGTATATTTGAAATCTACACATATGACTTTTGGAAAGCCGTCTATAGAAATTTTTCCCGTAACTCCTTCTGTAGGGTAGATAATTAGCATTTAATTTTGCCATTTTTAGACAAGGGTGCATTGCAATGAGTGCCACACCCAGACCCCAATACCGACAAAGCCCAAATTTTACGTGGAACGAGTTGAGATTATAGGTGACCTAAATCCATGAGATGGGTACGGGGGCCCTTACCGTCTAGGAGGAGAAGCGGTAACGGTAACATGGCGGCGGAGCCGGCGGAACGGACCGGACGGGACCGAAACCATGTGTACCGCCAGCGCTAACGCTGGTGGTAAATTTTTTTGTTCAAATTTCAAAGTAGTATCTCGAAATTTCGAGATAATTTTTTTTTCTACATATGGCACCAGTGGGCTTCCGTACATTTTCCTTTCACCACCAATATGTACTTTTTGATACAGCGTAACTCGAAAACCGTATGGAATACAAAAAAACCGAGACCACCTCCAGTGTTGGGCTTTACATGCTCTACAAAATGCAAAAAAGAATGGGTCTCTAGCATTAACGGTTCCCGAATTAGAGACAGTTTTCAGTTTCGGTATCTTATGGCCGCTACTCCTGTGAAAATGCACCGATTGACCCCAAATTCACGGAGATGAAAGATGACCTGAAGGGTAACACTTTCCAATAATATTATTGGTTAAGTCTGTGTGGTGTCTGAATAACAGGGCAAAAAATTTTTTTTTCGTAAAAAATTTCATTTTTTTGAAAATTTTGGCCCATTTGACCTTGAAGTAAAGGTCAAAGGTCAAATCCGAGGGTATATTTGAAATCTACACATATGACTTTTGGAAAGCCGTCTGTAGAAATTTTTCCCGTAACTCCTTCCGTAGGGTAGATAATTAGCATTTAATTTTGCCATTTTTGGACAAGGGTGCATTGCAATGAGTGCCACACCCAGACCCCAATACCGACAAAGCCCAAATTTTACGTGGAACGAGTTGAGATTATAGGTGACCTAAATCCATGAGATGGGTATGGGGGGCCTTACCGTCTAGGAGGAGAAGCGGTAACGGTAGCCGTCCGGCGGAGCCGGCGGAGCCGGCGGAGCCGGCGGAACGATCCGGACGAGACCGAAACCATGTGTACCGCCAGCGCTAACGCTGGTGGTACAATTAAATTTAATTGAAATTAAAATTAAAATTTGTCTAAACGTGCATATTACCATTCACCTTGTTTAAAGGGTTCGCAACACTTTACATTCTAATACATTTTGCCAATTTTCATGTTTGCTAGTTTATTTTGATTTGAGAGAAAGCGAGAGAAGACCCTCTACTAGGGAGAGACTGTGTAATGAAAAATCAATCTGTAACTCTGGTATAGGGTGGCCTTGTGTGTGTAATAATATACAAGTAGGGGCAGGGGTACAGTTTTATAGTACAAATAGTCATTTTATACATCTTATTGATCTCATCGTCGGGTCATTGTTTACAATAGCGCTTTGTCGCTGTGCGTACCTTTTTGCATTTGAGTTAGACTCAGTCAGTAACAGCTTGTGATTTTGTCTTTTTTGCGTTTCATTGACAATATTTTGGCCACCTAAGTAGGGAAATGTGGCTCTTTGTTTTGAAATGACATTTCCATTGTTCCTTTGAACATGCAAAAGTCAACACACTTACGTCAACATACTTACTTTGTAATACCAACCCAGGAGAAGAAACAAAAGCCTCATAAGGTGTCGTCATTCACACTGTAAAAGGTGTTAATTTCATGCTTCTATTGTTTGCCCATGAATCATTATGACAAATTTGTAGGGTTGCCAGATCACTGGCGCTTCATTCAATTCTCTATATCTGCCCTGCAGCCTGGGATGAGTGATATTACTTGACTGACCTTTGTTTACATCTGGAGATTTTCTTTTTAATTCGATCAGTGTGCAGATACAGATACATAATAACATAAGATTAATACTAAAATTTTCCCTGATACAAAAACCCCTATTTGAGCGCTTATTCCTGACTGCGTTAATTACGGGTGATTAGAAAGTAATCTATGAGGACGCAGGAGCGATGATCGCTACTCTTACCAACGGTAAATCACCGATTTACTTGACTCCGCTACTTCGAGCAAAATCACACACCACCAAAAGACAAATTAGACCACGTTCGTCCTCTTATTAAAACAAAGAATGTAAAAATGTGATGTCGGTCAAAGAAGAGGCCTAGACTACGTGCTTCATGGTTTATTAGATAGGCCTATTCATTGGATTTTTTTATTTCATTATTATAGCTTCACCTCGCGAGACCCTTTTTTATATATTTAAAACACAGCACCCCACTGGTTTCGCAATCATGAAGAAAGGGAGTGTAGCAAAGAACCTCATTAATGGTCGTAATAATAGGTGGTTGCATTGTAGGCCTAACCTTGTTCATTTTAGTCGACAGACTAAGCTAGAAGAAAGAAAAGATCATTATCGCCTCTCTTTACTTAGGAACAATAAGGATGGCTAGTGGCAGCATTTATAAGTTCTTTTATTTAGAAACTTTCCGATCCTTTGTCTGGGACTGCGTCCGAGAAACGGCGATAACGACAGAGACGTCCTCGAACATTTTGGACTCAGTGCAAATAAAAAAAAAAATCCGTTAAGAAGTAGCCTTTAAATGTCCTGGCAAATAATTTTGCGATGGCTCAGAGAGTTCTAGAATGAATGACAAGCAACGACATTAGGGTTAATAATAGACTAAAAACTATCAGAGTGTAGGCCTGTCTTACTTCATTTCTAAGGCCATCTTGTGATACGAGTCATGCTACACTACAAAAGAGGGGGTAGCAGTGGATGATTTAATACAGGGATACCATCGATAGTATATCAATAGAAAATCGCAATCCTCAAATGTTTTTTAATTCATTAAATATAAACGGTCTTTTCTCGTACAATGGGTCTCGTATAGTTGTATTGGCCTATCAGTTGGAAACACGTGGTTCGTCTACAATTGCAAATGGCCTTGTGCCGTGGTAGTTATTGTCGTAAAATTAGCTGGATACGGTGCACGTGAGAAAATTATTCATTAAATTTAGTTTTCGAGCGTCAGCTTAATCTGGTAAAATGCGAGACGAAAAAAATGATAGATAGAGCCTTATGACCCACTGTAGAATGATGCCAAATAATACATCAACGACGTAGTTTATCGGCAGATAAACGTGTTTCCATTCTCGGCTGACTGAGGAAAGGTTTGAGAGAGCATTTAAAGAAGAGGCGGTCGAACCAATAGTGAGTAGGAAGTGTGCTGCAATCAAGACGAACAATACCGATCATAAGTGGACAGCTAATAACCCCTAATTAACCCCGGGTTACGCGCTGCTGTGTTGACTCCTTGCTGGGAAGGGGTAGCGGCCTCCTACTGCTGTGCGTAATCAAACATTGTCTTCTAACATGCGGCTACACGATGGTTGCATTGTATTAATAAAGTAATACCTATTCATAAGGAAGGGGGCGGATGGTAATCTTACGAGAATTAAATCAGTTATCGATCATACGCGTACCAATAGTCGTGTTTTTTTTTAGCTATACGGTATGAACTTACTTTTTGACCTCCCTTCCTTTTAATGAGCATTTGCATAATGTTACTGGATATTAAAGTCCAAACACAATACAAGCTTCAATAAAGCAATGGTTGACCATTATCATTATTATTTTTTTACGTCTTTAGTAAATAAACAGTAAACATTATTTTTTAAAAACCTAATTTGTGTTCCCTAACTTCCCTTGAGTAGTATAATTACAATACTCCTGTAATTTGCAACAATGCCCCAAGCGTCCTACACCATTTCCATTTGAATTATGCAACAGCCTACAGTCAATAATTTGCTTGCAACCCAACACAAACACTAACTTATACAGTATGACCTACTCTGTTTATTCTTTGCATACAATAGAATGCAAAGACATGGAAAAAATGACCCACCTCCATTCACACTGATAAAAAGGGACTCGGGTAAACTATTGTGTGGTACAGTATACACTGAAAAGTACTACTGAGCTAGGCTATATAATAAGTGAAATGGCATGGCAGGACAGTAAGTACTGGGTAGCTAGGGCATAAAATATACTTTCGTCAGTTAGATTGGGTATAAATTTTGTATTTAACAATCAATGCAATTTCTGGGTGGACTCTAGCATGATAGTGACTTAAACTTTATAGCTGGAACTTTTAGCCATATCAAAGTCTTGACATTAACACACTGTATTGTAATCTTTACTTTAGCCTAGCAAACCCAGCAGGTAGACTTAATAGTATTAAGTACTTTTTAGGCCTGAAAATATTGATTAAGCCAAAAGAACAAAAACGTAAGCCAAAATTATGTAAGCCATTAAGGTGCGCAGTAAAACGCAAAGCCAAAATATGTTCTCAACATCTTGGCTTCTTTGCAACTCCACAATGGAAATTGATTCACTATTTGTTTGGCTAATATATATTGATGCAATTTTTTCAGGTCTAATCATACTTGTGTTTGTCCTTTATTGATGCTTTCAAGTGTGTGAACAAGGAGACATTAATGGGGAAAATTATCAATCATTCAGATATTTAATTTTGGCATCACTGAAATACATTTTAGTATACGTAGTATTTGTGGTGCATATAATATATAGAACAGAACTATATATGCAGCCAGCTTCGCCATTTTGCCACTGCACCTAACAGAAATGTTCTAAATGTTCTAAGTTATTGACAATACAGTATCTGTAATATTCGCAATTTTCCCCACTGAGGACATCAAGCCATTAAGTATAATCAGTTCCTAAAATTATCTTTTTTTTTTTTAAAGCAGATAAAAAGACCTGGAGATACTGGCTGCAAGTAAGCGGCCAACTTCACCGGGAGTAAAATGCTGAGATCACAGAATGCGATTCTAATTGGGACGTTTTGCATTGGATTGTTGCTCAGTATGCTGATTGTGGTGTACAACATAGACATGACAAACTACAACCACAGGATACAATTCTCTCAAGTGTTCAACATAGACCTCGTATTCCAAACTAACCGCCCTGTGGTGGCTAGCATCAGAGAAGACATCAAACCACACAACACTATGATGCCAAGAATCAACATTGCCATTGGACTTGGCATAACAACAAACAAAATTCCCATGGATAAAATCAACAGTGCTTTGCCTTTATTTACAACACTTCTCCCTAGTTTCTGTGAGACTGCCAGCTTAGGATACAGGTACCATTTCTATCTTGCCCACGATCATACGGATGCTTTCTTCAGTAAGGAAGGGTCTCACAAGAATTTCACTGTATCATTTTACACACTAGTCAAGACCCACTGTCATCCATCTCTACCTGTGCTCCTACACTTTGTAAACTGTGGACATTCTGGGAAACCAGCATGGGCACAGAACGACGCCATGATGGCAGCTTACAATGACTCCATGGATTACTACTACAGGGTGAATGATGACACTAAAATGAAATCCAAAAATTGGACCGAGGTATTTATCAGAGCGCTATCCCAATTTAACCCTCCCAATGTAGGGGTTGTTGGACCGAATCATCAGGGGGGAAATATGGCTATCCTGACATATGACTTCGTCCATAAGACCCACGTGGACATCTTTGGCTTTTATTATCCGAGGAATTTTACAACCTGGTATGCTGACGACTGGATCACCAAAGTTTATCAGCCTGACAAATCACGCAAAATGAATGAGATAATTGTGCTTCATACCATGTCTGTTGGTACGAGGTATAACATTGCTTCTATAGGAGGACAGATACTTGAAAAGCAGTTAGAAAGAGATAAGAAAACACTGCAGGCTTGGCTGACAAAACACAGTTCTACAAGGGCAAGGTGACCAAGGTTACTAAGCCTACCAATTGGTGCTTTGGGATATATTTTTGTAGCATATTAATCAAATTAAGCCAATTCAAGACCATGGTCTTCTAAAACATTCCAAACTGAAACTACATTCCTTTTATTCTTAATTATAATCTTGTGTTATTTATACTTATGAAATTAATGAAATTAAGGTAATGGCACTTTACTGATTTCATTTAGGGCATGCACCTTGGTTATAAGTTGTTAGTTGCCAAAAAGCTATATACTGTCATGATCGAGTCAGAAGTATTAAGAGTATGGTAATTACTCAATCTTTTCAATGGGCAAAAATAATCAAACTTTCAAATACATAATTTCATAATTACAAAA
Source organism: Lingula anatina (assembly GCF_051362555.1). Taxonomy (NCBI): domain Eukaryota; kingdom Metazoa; phylum Brachiopoda; class Lingulata; order Lingulida; family Lingulidae; genus Lingula; species Lingula anatina. The sequence goes on from NC_141767.1 coordinate 23,046,288, forward strand.
ATTATATTTCTATATATCACTTTTGGTTTGTGGTTTTTACTGCATGGTATAGAAGTATAGAGTAGCCTGCCTTTTAATTTTGTTGCTACCACTCAATAGGAATGTTCTATTTATGAGAAATTATGATCTGAAAGATGCAGTATCTATAAAATTTACAATTTTCTCACATTGAAAAGGTAGAATAATTGCGTACTGATTGTCAAGTGTCAATTATACTGCTTTATCTCATTTGTGAGCTGAAGAACTTGTGCCATGTAGACTGCATTATATGCAATGCCTGAAAAGAGACCAATAAAGTGACAAGCATTTCCTTGGCAACCTATATTTGGTTTGACAATTTCCTCCAGATTTGAAAAAAGAAGGCTTTAGCAAGTAAAACCTCAGGGGGGAAACCAGTGAAACTGGGCTTGTAATCTGTCATATGCATGTTTTGCCTAACCAGCAGTTGTAAACAACTTTTTTCAATGCATTATTCCTTGTAGAATTTATACTTTGTGGTTAATATCACTACTTATTATTATATTGAAATAAGAAAGCATTAATTTTTTTATTTTAGATCTAAGGTGACCCAAGTAACAAATACATAGTAAATAAAGTATTAATAGTAACAGTGCACACAGATGAAGTCAGACAGCACAGTAAGTCAGACAGTGATTGAGTACGTTTTGTTTGAACACTCAAATAAAAAAAGAAAAAAAAAAGTTATCCACTTTACACATCCTATCCAAGTTTTTGATATCATAAATTATACATAAGAAGCATATAATCGTTTTTTTCCCTAAGTAAAATTTTCCATCTGGTAGTTTCTATGGGTGGTTGGAATTACATATTTCAAGTGTATGAAATTTATCATCTTGATACCTGTATATTAGCTCTCTATTGCTTAGATTTAACATAAATTTGCACAGCACAAATTTGCATTTTTTTGCAAAATGTTGAAGTTCAGCAGTCCAGGATGTATCAACATTTCACCCCTCCACCCTCACATGTGACACAATCATATACCTTTATATTTTATTGTTATGTGTACAATATTTATTTATTGAAATATAATTGGCCAAGCACTGCCAATAAGATGAACTTGAAATGATACATCAGAAAACTAGGCTATGTTTCACTTTTAATTCACTTAATGTTTCTGTCTTCATCAGCAAATATATTCAACTTGCTTAAAGCCAAATTGTCAGTTGAATCACAAATTTCAAGTACTTAAAATGCCCCATTCCCCCATAAAAAACAAGTGAAACAAGTTATCAACAAACAAGGATGGACCACTAAGCTAAATTGTCCTTTTTTTTGTACCTTTCACCAACAGTATTATCCCTTCTAGCAGTGTTATCACTCACTGAGTTTTGAGGACAACCTGCCTGTAACAAATCTAATATATTGCATTTTCAGTCATATAGTATCAGACCAAATACCGCTTGCAAAGGAAATTAAAAAAAAAAAGTTTCAGGTGCTCAGCATTTAGCCTTAAGATTTAAATATGTCAACATGCATTGATAAGTCTGCTGGGATGAACTGTGCCTGTTGTAACAATCAGTGGTGCCATGATATTTATTTATTTATTTATTTATTTATTTATTTATTTATTTATTTATTTATTTATGTTATCTTAATTTCAGTGAGCTATTTAATTTGATTTACTTAAAGTAATCTAAGAACCCTGTTTCTTTAATGAATGAGAGAATAAATAAAAGTTATAATGTGAAGACTGGTTTTATGTATGTATTACTAATAGAACTCAAAATACCAGGATGTTTTTTGTTAGGACCTTTTTCTTAGTTGGCTTGAAACTAAATTTTAGAAAGGATGTTTCTTACACTTGCTTTATTCATCACAAAATAGATACCTATGGGTGTATCCAAACACAAAGGGTGTGTTCACAATGAATCTATTGTACTAACTACTGTGCATTAACTCCACAGAGACTCTCGCTTAGTGCAATCATATTAACATGGTGTGGAGTTAGTGTGCTGTGGGTAGTAAGATAGATTCATTGTGAACCTGAATGCACCCAAACTTACCCATACCCATGTGTGTGTGTGTGTGTGTGTATGTGTGTGTGTGTGGGGGGGGGGGGGGGGCAAAAATACACTTAAAGCACAGATAAAAAATGACAACCATAAAATTGCAATAAATAAATAAATAAATAAATAAATAAAAGCACATCAACCCACCTTTTCATATCTTCTATTTCTTTACTTATCATATCTAGTTCTTTCACTGCAGAGTAATCCCCTATGTAGCTCTTGCTGTCCTGCAACCAAAACACAGAAAATATATTTTAAAAAACACATCATCAATGACCTGTCAAAAGCACTCTTTCTTCTGGGATGCACAAATCTTTCTACTGAAATAAGTGAAAATTTGATATCAGAATCAAGAGTCACATAAACTTATGACATCCAATTCCTAAATTATTTCCCAATGTCTTTTTTTCACATGTCAAATTCAAAAATTCAGCTCATTTTGTAGTTTATATTTCTAACACTACTTGAAGTATTCATTTGTCCTTTTTTCTCAATTATAAGCAATTTTTTCATAATTCATATGATTTGTAATTACTAAACTATCACGTACCATCATCAAAACATCAAAGATCTAAAACATGCCTAGTAAGCTTTTTGTTTTAAAGTCTATCAATATATCATTCAAACAGCCATGCAAAGCAAAGTGTATCACTCTCATTTTCATGATATTGCATACCAAAAGATGTCATGCATAAAAAAATTCTTCATACTAGCAAAGTTCACATTCTCACATCACTAGTTTCAAGTTGATTATTTACAAAAAAAAAAAAAAAAAAAAAAAAAAAAAAAAAAAAAAAAAAAAAAAAACTATCATGCACTGTGCAGTGGTACATAATGGAAAGACATATTGGCTTATATTGGCTTATATACATGTCGAGGTGACTTTAATAGTAATTGAAATTTAGCCACTAATTGCTTGAAAAGGCTGCCTGACTCAAATTTCATTTAATCTTTTAAAATTGTGCACCTTAGAGCTTATTACATTAATAAAAAAAAATACTGGACTTTTTTTAAGTCCACATATTTTTCTCTACAACACCAAACTTTACCACACAATTACTTATAAAATTAATTTAGCTCACAAGCTTGACAGACTTGATGAAAAAAAAAAAACTGAATTGTGAACCATCAAAAACTATGGCAAATAGAGTATATAATTATATAAATTTATTTGTAATATGTACTTCACTTATTATCAGAGGTTATCCATATCATTTCACATATAAGTAAAAAAGACAAACACTGGCATAACTGTTTATAATTTTTCCAGGTAGCAGCTCAAAACATGCATATGCAAACACATAACTAAGACAGTAACAATTTCAATAAAACTGTCAAAAAAAAATCAATAACATTTGAATCCTGATGACCTCTTTTTGTGGTTTGCTACTATTGGTGAAATAAAAAATAACTTTCAATTTGAAAAGTTTGATAGATCTCACTCGTTCTTCATTTCTTTTCTCATACCGAAACTCATCAGGATTTTAAAGATAACATGCTAAAGTATCTGTAGAGGTTAGTTCTTTAAAAAATTGTAAGCTGAAAATTCAAAAATGTTTTAATAAGAGCTAAGCAAGTACCTAAACAGTTTGCTACAGCATCTTTTTTTCTGCATTACAAAATCTGTTACGTCATTTTGTAATGTTATAAGCCTATCCATTCAAATAGGAAATCACACATTTCCCATCTAAAAGACTCTGGTGCCATGTGCTAATCAAATGACTATCATGATTTGATATTACCAAGACACCAAAAAAAAAAAAAAAAAAAAAAAAGTAAAAATATAACAAAAGCAATGAAAATTTTAATATACAACAGTGAAAATACAACACAATACATATGCTGTCAGGAAATGCAGGCAATAATGGCAGAAGGTTACCATGATGGGCACAGCTGTACCCTGAATGGTATGTGATAACTGGGCACGGTGGGTGGGAGAGCCATGATATGGCTGCGTCATCTGGTACGTGGGGGACACCGACGTGACACGCTGATGTAGGTAGTACTAGAACAAAAACACAGGATGGTGATTTGAAGTAGTTGCTTTGTCTTCAGGTCACCTTTTTTAAAGAAAACACATAACAGTGCAAATCCCTTATTCTGGTCACTTGATCTGCAATACCCAAGGACTGTTGATAACCAGTTCTGAAATAAATATTACTAATCCACTGGCACAGAAATGACAGAGACATTTTCACTTGATTTTAATATAAAAATATGGCTATAAAAAACAATTAAAATTACTTTTTCCATCAAAAATGTCCTTGCTGCCACTCCTTGCACCTTCAGAACCATAGTGCTGCACATTTTTATTTCATTAGGTTGATGACAACACCAAGGGTAGCTATGTGATGTAACAATGCCCTTCTATGACTACATAAGTGACTGTTGATAAATCATTAATTGTCCTAAAATTAGGCAAACCGCTTGTGTAACAATGGCAAAGAATCCTACTCATATTACAAAGAGAAAAGACCAAAAATGCCCCATATCCAATTGGTGTAAAAGTAATGGTTGAATCAGCCAGGAGTAATGTCTTCTTATGGTACAAGAGCAAACTTTTGTGAACTTATGCTGAGATAAACTATTGATGTAATACTATCATGATCAGCAATTATCCCATAATACAACTGCAATTGTTGATATATAACAATGACATCAAATATCTCAACATCTGGACCCACTGATGTAACAATGCCAACAATTGTAACCCCATTTGTTGGTGTAACAATGACAACAAACATCCCAAAATACAAATGTAATTGTTGATGTAACAATGACAAAATATATCCCATAATACAAATGCAATTGTTGATGTAGCTATGACAGCAAATATCCCATAATGCAACTGTAATTGTTGTTGTAACTATGACAGTAAATATCCCATAATGCAACTGTAATTGTTGATGTAACTATGACAGCAAATATCCCATAATGCAACTGTTATTGTTGATGTAACAATGAGAGAATAAATGATGACACAACAATGGGTAATGCCACACTAAATGTTGACAACCAGCAATGTTTCTGAGTACTGGTTTCTGAGCAACACAATAATTTCCCATAATACACCAGTAATTCCATGACAGCAACCATCACATTTGGCCAATGTGCGACAGTAACTAGTATGACTGGTGTTATAATATTAACAACCACGATTATTCTTGTGTATAACCAGCAAGTAACTGCTTATAGTGCCTGTGAATTTGCCAAGGATGCCATGCGAGATGGCAGCACAGGGGAGGCTATTCTTTTGGAAGCTGGACAGACTATACAGCTGTCTTGCAAGCTGTGGTGAGATGGCTTATGATTTCCTTAGAAAAATTATCAGTAACTATTTTGCTACAAATAAAATAATGACAGGTTTTGTGTTTAGTCCTAAAGATTCCTTAATTTTTTCATTAAAAAATCGCTACAAAATTAAAAAGTTGATCTACAATGACAGAAATATTCATATCTTTCTAATTAAAAGTTTTGACCTTGTCAACTTATCTTTTTAATAAACCTAAACAGTTTTATTCTGAACTTATCTAATTTAATGAAAGAAATTTAGCAATTTTCTACAATCCATATCACTCACAGTGCACTTTTTCCATTAAAAAGGGGGCATAAAGATATCTACCTCACAAAAATTTGACCCTTTCAAAATAAACAAAAAATCAATATGAAAAAATTATTTTGTAAGCACAAAGACAACTGAGGGTGTTAAGTGGAAAAGAAGTCTCCTAATTAAACCTCGTGAAGAAACCATCGCCATAGACAAGGACCACTTTTTCCTGTCAGAGGACCAAAACCTGGTGGTAAGGTCTATTGGTCTGGAAGATGCAGGACAGTACAAATGTCAAAGAGGTAGTATGTTAGAAGCCTCTTATTTCATCGATGTTCTCAAGAATGAAAAAAAGACTCGAGTAAGTAATTAAATTTTTTTTCAAATGACAAAAATTTAATGAAAAGACTATGAAATAAATCTATAATTCTAATCAAAACATAAATGCTTTGAGTTCATTGAAATTTAATGCAACATTGCTGCTTTCTCTACGCTGGAATAACAGTGAAAATTATCTTAATGGTCAGTATAGAGAAGTCTTTTTAAATTTAGTGATTTTATAGCAACTTTTTACACCTTCTGGTATAAAATAGCTTAATTGCGGGGCAAAATTATTTTTCTCCTCCTTCCCTTAAACAATAAGGTACAAGATGAAGTTGAAGGCAACACAAATCCCAAAGAAGACCAAGAATTGCCTGCATTCAACCTGCTGACTTTCACACTGTGGTCTGCATGGAGTCGGTGCAGTAAGTGCGGTGAGCCAGGGTTCAAGAGGAGAATAGGAATATGTTATGTCAAGGTATGCCTGGCTCATCATAAAAATAAAAAAAATTGAAAAAAAAATTGAAAAAAAGGACCGCAAGAACAGCCTTGGAGTACTTTTTTCTATCCGATTTATATTTTAAAGACCTCCTGTCTGAAAAACGGTTGACATAATTCAAACATTGAAAGATATCTCAAGGTTAAAAAGCCAAAAGTGATAAATGTGAAAGTTTCTGGTTGGCAGGCTGACTTAAATTGACCTTACTGCAGTACCTGCTGAATCTAATGCATGCCTGACATGCATTGTCAAGATTCATGACTGAGATAGTATAATTTGCTGATTTCAATCCAAATAACTCCATTCAATTCAGTTACATGAACAAAGAGATCTTGTCTAATCTGTTGCATCAGGAATGCTTCAGTTCCCTTTAGGATAATGACCTTGAAATACTTTTAAGTATTGTTGGGCATTTGACTGGGGCATTTAAGGGAAGACCACTTTAAATTCACATATTTTTTAAGCTTATAATTAAAATAATCACCATAAGTTTAAAAGCTACAGCTCTAAATTATCAATATTGCCCTTATATCAATATTTTTCTTTTCAATACAGAAACTTGACATAAACAAGCCTGTGCTACCTCAGGAGCCTCCACGGCTAAAATATTACCCAGGTGGGGTCCCATGTCGCTCCTCCCTGCTGTCTCTGTTCTTACGCAGCCAGCGACAGATCAAAGACAGGCCGAGTGAGATCCTGATCACTTCCTGCCACATCTACTGTCCTACTCTGCCTCCTTTTAAAACCATCACAGATGAAACGGGCAAAGTGGTTGAGACCATAAACCAAGCTGAGGGGTACTTCTCCCTGAACGACATGCCCACCATCCCCCCACTTGCCAAAAGAAAGACCATCTATGAATTTATGAAGAGGAATATTATCCTTGATTGTCCACAGTGAGTTTTGTTATAACTCTTATATCAAAGTATTTTTTCTTTGCAAAAATTCCTTTTTAAAAAATTCCTTTTTTGTTAAATAGACACCCACTGTGATACCTACATTGTGCTGTTTTCATTGTTATATTATATACTAAAGTGAACCCCAATTCCAGCAAATCATCAGAGGCAAATGTGATAGTAAAATGGCAAAACAACACAGACGAGTATGACCCAACTACTATAAGAAGGCAAACCAGAGGCAGAGTGAAAATTGATGTTCAAAACAGGCTCCATATAAGAAAACTTCGGCTCACGGATTCCAGTTTATACAGGTAAATATTTGCATTCACCAAGAAAAATCAAGCAGGCCTTTTTTTAAAAGAAAATGTAACAGATATAAAATCAATAACAATCTAGAAATAAAATAAGATAATGACAACACAAAATATCAGCAGTATACTTCAAATGGAATATCGCTACATACACACTGGGGTAGCGCTAACACTCGCCAATTTAGCCAAATGCTAAAATTGACTTAAATTGGCTTAACAAAAAGGGATTGATTTGATTCATTTTAGTCAAGTTAACACCATTTGGAAAACAAATTGACAAAAAAATGATGATTTGGCTTAGTGAAAAAAATTGCTAGCGCCAACCCAGACACATGTAACCAACTGCAGAAAATCTCTGCTTGTTTTTCAGTTGCTGGGAAAAGGGTCGTTTGGTAGCCGCCATTCGCATAATAGTAAAGGAAAGAGGAAACGAAAATCTGAAAGATTATATAGTGTTGGCAGGCTTTGGTTTGGTTGTATTCTCTATAATTGTAATTGGATGTTGTCTCTGTAAGGCCAGAAACCAAAAGAGACTACGTTAAAGGCAAATAATTGTTTCATATCCTGCTGCACTTATGGTGATTAAGTTGTAATAAGAATGAAGCGACCATTAGGACAAACATGAGATATATAAGAGTATCCTGAAAACTGAAGAAAACCTCATATACATGTGAAGATGTCTATATTTGCTGCAGTGCAAACAAACAGGTCTTTCAGTATTAAAGGACAAAACTACAAATTAGCTACAATAAACTAGCTAAGCTCTACTAGGACCAAGTGCAGTATTTTCTATAATGTTAATTATGTTTTTATACTTAATTTTCTATCATTTAATAAACATGTGGGCAAGGAGTGGTCTACTAAATGCATGGTGCAATGACTTTGTGCTAAATAATATAATATAATACAATACAATACACAAAACATATATATAGGGAAACACTCACCAAACTTCCAGACCTCTCCCTCATGGAAGGTGGGATCATTTCTGGGGCAAGTGTTTGTGGAGGTTCAACACCATTCAGTTTCTGCTGGATCAAATGCATGGCAAGAGCAAACTGGTCGCTGTTCAATTTCCCTGTCCCTTTAATGTCACATAACGTCCTGGTAATAAAGAAAGCAATCGTGAAAATGCAAATTGTATTCAATAACCACATAAAGTGACCAATGAACAAGCTTTTCATATTACAATTTTTAAATGTCTCAAAAAAGTACAAATACTGCAAGTCTGCAAGGAATAACATATGAAAAAAAAGACTAAATTTTGTATGGTCAAATGAAAAATATTAATAATAATCATAAACTGTAGTCTGGATTAATTTCTACACTGTATTGCATAAATGTATGAAATTATGACTTTAATATAAGATTACTTGTCAACCAGCTCGTCAATTTGTCAACCACTTTGAAGCCTGAAAAATTAAGCACCAGCAGAAATACACCACACAGCAAAATTAAGACATTCACTTCAACTAACACACTCACAAATGAATAACATATGAAACTGGTTACAACTACGGAAATTAAACATAAATGAATACTTTTCAACCAGAAGTAAAATCACTCAGGAACCTGAAACATTAAGCACCAGCAGGAAAAAAATCACAAACAGCACAATTATCATTCATCTGAACTAACACACTGAGAAAAAAAAAGAAATCGATGCAATTTCATTGTCATCTCAACTAACACAATGTGTTTTCTTACCATATGTGTGCTAAGACCTGCTGTGACAGCCCACTCTGGATGAAAATATCCCGCACCTCCCCTCCCAGGACAAAGCCATCCATATCCTTATCAGCTGTCTTGAACAGTGCTTCAAATTTAGCTCTCTCTGCTTGGGGTACGACCCAGGGAAGCTGAGGGCCAGGACTTGTCATCTGAAAGTGGATGTTTGAAGAGAAATTAAAATATTCAATAAATGAAAATGAAAAATGCTTGAGAATAATGAACTCTAGCTTATAATTGAATACAAACTTGCATAAAACTTTCAATCCTAATTTGACATGACCATCCAGACTTTTGAAATTGATGACAGATTGAAATTTCTTAAAATTGTAGCTGTCATTTTAGCTTTTATAAAAACAATTACCTCTAACCCTTTCAGACCCTTTAAATAACACAACTTTGTAAAAGAAAACAACATCTTCAAATTCCAAAGAAACCTTGTCTGAGGAGACATTACACCTTACCCCTGAATGTAAGTCTGTAGAAGCTGCAGTGCTTCCCATGGCTGGACTGGACCTCCCTGGGAGCAGTGTTGGAGCCCCGCCCCCAGACATGCTGGGTAACACGGGGACAGCACCAGGAAGATTGACACCACTGTTGGCACGGCTACGCCGCTTGGAGGGAGGGACTAGATTTGTGGGAAGAGCTGGTGGGACTGGATCGTTTTCTAGAGCTCGGTACACTAAATGCATTGCCTGATTAATGGAAGGTATATGACAGCAGTTCAGAGAATTGTGGATTATAGAGAACAGATGTTTGGGCTTCATGGTAACACATGGTGAGGTTTGGATCCATATTACTGACATCAAAAATTTATACAAGCCACTTATAATATATTTGTCTAATATATCAAGAGAAAATCATGACCTTTGTCTCTTTTGGCCTCATTGGTTGTAAATATTTAGATAAAAATTACATGAAAAGCTATTTCAAAGAGTGGAATGCAACAACAATAACATGCTCTATATTTAAAATATCATATATAAGAGAAATCATCAATATAATTGGCACAGCTAAAGATGAGTTGAACATTTCTCACAATAGCAAATTCTTCTCTGTCTAACTGTCCATCTTTGTCAATATCACTGAGGTCCCACACCCTCCCCAACACATCTACAGGCAGTTTTGAATTTAACAGCATCTGAAAGCAGAGGTATCAATTTCCATTAGCAGTATTCTGCATCATTATATGCAACATGCAATAAAATTCTTTCTGTGTAAAGTACTTTGGCCTGGTCATACATGGAATTTATCTTGTTTAACAAAGTATGTCTTCATAAACCATGAGTTTCTTCAAGGTATTTAACTTGAAAAGACAGAAAACTTTGAAAAAATGGGGTCATATATATTACTGTGCCACTGTATTATATGATAAGGGCAGATTTATATGGAAAAGCCCCAAAAAGTTGCCACATTATAAATATTCAACCATACAGACTTTTTTGTTAATAATCTTTATGTGGAACTGTAGTTCATACAATACAATATAAAATGGTACATTGACATTTAAATAAAAGTGAAAGTTTTAACCTTTCCATCATAACAACAGTATTGCATTAAACTTATTCAAATTAGCTTGTTAGCATTTCCACAAACTGATTCTAATCAACTAACAAAACATGTGCCTGATTCTTAAACTGATTTCTCTTACTGGTCTGACTTTATCCCCAGAGAGCTTCCCATCAATAGGCTGGAGTCCATCAAATATCTGGTCATATTTGGCCTTTTCTGTCGTCTGAGATAGAATGAAAAAGTTTCAAGTAATTGGATATGACCAAATCAATACATTATCTAAATTTAGAACATGTAATTTCATTTCAGGTGATTATTTCATCCTAAAATGATCCCACATGTGTCTCCTTTAGTGCCATGCCACTTACTGCATTCTGGGTTCCATCATACATGGGTGATGGATCCAAACTGCTCATCATCAAAATAATTATTCCAATTAGCAAAACCGGTCACCAGAAATTATAATTATTATCAAGTGATGTCTTTCCGAATGGATCCAAACAACTGAAAAATGTGATTTTCATGAATTTAACAAATTGTCATTACATCTACTTCCATACTATCAAAAATAGCATTCTTTTCGTACCATAATACACCTTATTCACAATTCAAGTCATGGAATATGATGCTTTTTTACACAAATTCCTCAATCAGATATAAACATATGAATGTTTGATACACAAAGTGCTGCATTCAAATTACAGAAAATGTACATCCATTAGTCTATACTAACTAACCAAATGACACAGCCATTAACCAATAATTCTCATATTTTAGCAATTCTCCCCTAAGGATTCCATTTGATATATTGCATCTAATGGAACTCCCTTAGTGCAAGATGTAGATAATAACTAGAAGTCCAACCTAGTACAAAGTTTTACTATTGATCAACACAAAAGAATTGAAGCTGACAAGCGGTATCAGCAAAGGTCCTGTAGATCTTAGTCTATAAACAAAGGGCTCCCTCCACAAAAGCATAACATGATGAGACTGAAAAAAAGATTTTTCAATGAGTCTATACCATGAAGTAGTGCCTTCTCATGACATCTGCAATGACTAACCTAAAAAACATCTGAATATCTTCCTACAAGGAAGATGTCCTATGACTGAAAAGATATGAAATGCTGCTCTCTTCATTTTTCAGCCTTTTAATTTTGCCCCTAAAGAAAAAAACTGCCTGTCTCAACAATGCTACTTTTTGGGATCTCAATAACTCATTTAAAAATGTCAACATTATATACATTTATTGGGAGACTGTTCATAAAATCATCCAAGATCAATACCACTGTCACAAAACTGACTCCACATAATCATAAGCTAGCCACATTACGTAAACAGTCAAACTTAAGGGGTTTGATATGTAATAAAGGCCTACATTTGGCAAAATCAACCAAAGTCAACCAAACCAAGATCCCTGAATCCAAGTCATCCAACATCCCATGGAATATATGAGAGGCTATCAGCATGAGCCATTGCAAGCCACATATGAATAAAGATTGGGGGGGGGGGGGGGGGGGAGATTGATCTACCTGACATTTATAAGAGGGTCTTGGTCACTATACCACCTAGGGGTCAGTGAGTAACCTATTAATCTACTAATATCCAGGTTGGCTGTAAGCTAACGCTTTAAAAATATTTTAGCATTTTTTAAAAAATAATTATCACATATAATCTAGTAACCAAGATAATGCACATTTTTGCTAAACTAAGTAGGATATTAACATGGAAGTTGGCATGGTTGATGATTAGAATGTGAATTATAATCTGGTACATGCTTCTAATTATAATGTTCCATTAAACAAAAACATTATTTTGCCGCTTTGCTGATAAAACCATAAGCCTTTCACAAAAAATTCCCTGGCATCAAATCGTAGAAATCATTGTTTAAATGGACAATTAAACGTCTTTGATAGCTGTTTGGGTGAGGGAGATCTCTTTGTAAGTGATATCACAATTTACTACCCCAAAAACCCTGCGGTTAATTCATCAGCTCGAACAAGCAAATTTGTCTTAATGTATCTTTGATGCAACAGTATAATCTGTCCTTATTGTTCATGGTAAACCCCAGAGTTTAGACTTTTTGAGACCCAAGTGCGTACCTTAATAGCCCAGTCTGCTGGAGCTGCACCTAAAGGCTGCATGGCAGGACTTGCTGGTTCTCCCTGGAACATAACATTTGAAATTATTAGAAATATGTCTAAGTGACAATGAATAATCTTGTATTTTAGTACAACGCTTCGATCATAAACTCTTCCTGGCTATACGACTATACTGTGATGTGCTCAAGTTATAAGCTCAACTTGGAAAAAAAAAACATAAAAAGGTTCATTAGGTTAAACATATCTGCCAATACATCCTACCTGAATTTAAAGTAAATGTGTAAAAATGGCATCAACTAACGAATGGTTATTCATCAGAAACCCTGAGTGTCAGAGAAATGTTACCAGCTGGCTTAACACTAAGAGATATAGACCTCAGCCACTGTCACCAGACTGACACCCAGGGTGATCACCAGCTGCAGGTAATTACGTTATTGTGTTTACAGCATACAGATGACTTACAAGAGCTTGAATCAAATCAGGTAAATGATTCAATTCCATTTTTTACACACATCAATTATTTATGCATAATATAATGTATACATTATAAAACATGATATAGCCATCTAAATAGTCAATTACCTTATAATGTACAACATGTGGTGATCATACAGAAATGGGTAAATATCCATTGTTCATTTGCAATTATTCCACAATATCTTATCTTAATTGTTATCTCATTTAAATAGATAATAATGATCAATAAATATAAATATTGACCACAAATGAGACATTACTACTATGTTATCATTGACCACTCAAGGAGTATATTCTCACCCTCACCAGCTACTATCATTCACATACAAACATACATTATTTTTAATGCATACCACACATTATTTTTCACCTCCCTTAACTACCTATAGTGACCCCTTCCTACTGACACCAGCATCAATTACCGCTGTACCGTTTATTTGATAACCTTTGACACAGTAATGACAATTGTATATAAAGCAGGATGCCATTGAAATTTTCATCTCTGCTTTAAATATGTATCAATTTCAAAACAAATAATTATGTAAAGAACATTCCTGTTCCTTCCCCTTCCTTTCCATTACTAATGTGTTCATTTAATTCACAATCTACGCCCTTCTCATTTCTTTCTGGTCAGCATTTTTTCTGCATGACCCATAAACAAAATCTGTCAGAAAAATATATTAAAAACTATTGACAACAATCATGCAAACCTACATAGATGCATTTATATATGTACATACATAAATCATCAAATAAATTTCCAATGAGACACAACCAATCATCAATCTACCTACATATGTACATAAAGCTGTAAAAGTCACACTTTTTCTGCATTTCTTCATGCTGGCCAGTCAGCAAAGAGCTATGCCCACACATGGAAGAGCAGTCAAAGAGGGAACTGCAACACCACTTACTAAGCCTGAAACACGACCACTGGAAACTCGGAAGGCGTAGTCAGGTTAATGGTGTGCAGGCTATCATTATTCCAGGCCAAAGGTGGATTCAGTTTTGTTTCTGGGCAGTTCAAAAACTAACTGCTTCTAATCTTATACTGAAATGCCCATTCATCAAGGTTATTAATTGCTCGCTTTTCAAAAAGGCGAACAAGTTCATTTATCAGTTTGCACATAACTGCTACTCACTTGAAATGGCCACAGGAAACAATTTTTTTTTTGAAAGATAAAGTCTTTACATAATGTGGCTTTGGGCTGAGTGAATAATTCTTATGACAAACACCCATGAGATCATTTTACTTAAAGTATGTTTATACGCAAAATTATGAGCTGTGAAAACAATCAAAAAGACATTTTCTACAGGATAAAATTCATAAAGTAAGATTCTAAACTCACAACAGCATTAAGGGCAACTCATTACATTCACTACTGAAAATCTTCTTTTTGTAGCCTAGGATTTAATGCAACAACTCTCCATTTCCACAGAAAATTAATACTATCTCTGCAGCTTTAATATCACTTGATAAAAACAGACATCAACTTATTTCGCACTGCTTCTCCCCTGAGAAAATGCTTCAAAGAAGCACTATTGAGACCACAACACCATGACACCCCAGGGTAAATGAAAGTATTAATCATAATCCTTTACTGCCATGAAGAAGACTACTAGTATATCACAGATCTACCTGGATCACCTTTATGTGAGAGATGATTAAGAACACACGTTTATGCAATCTTCAGCACTAAGGGATTATTGAAAATTTTTACTCCATAAATGTATGCTAGATTCTTTGAGGCTAAGCTCACCCGTGCATAAGTTTTTGATTAACATAGTCATGAACTTAATAGGGTTAGACCAGAATGTAAAAATGTATGACAAACAGACTAACAAAATGAAGATTTTAGACCCAACTTAATGTAAGCCATAACTTAATTTTTGATATGCTGACATGAAGTGTTAACGTAAAAGGCACCCTTGCAATCTGACATAAATTTTTTTAAAAAGGAAAAAAATGAAAAATTGTACATGCATGCCTCTCTACTACCTTATAGGCTATGATAGCCACATGCATCTGCATCAATGTTCAATGACAGTAGAGTTTTTAAACCAATCAACCACCCCCTCACCCCCAATATTCAGCTTCAGGAGACCTGACTGGATGACATGCTTGAATACTTGGAATAAAGCACCCACTCAATTCATTTTCCATCTAAAATATCTGTATTTTTGAAATACCCCAACTGGTCATTGCACTGCTATAAATGAAAATGTCTATTCCCAAGGAATACTACTAATTTGCCCTAATTACAACTTTTTGCTTTAAACATTTCATTCATGGTACAAAATTCTAATATAAAGATGTAAGTACTGATATAGTACTCTAATAATGTTTGCACAGCACTTATCAGTTTGGAAAATCACATATTATATTACTACTGACAATATGAGTTAACATCCATTTTGAACAAAACAGTCAAGCCACTCCCCCCCAAAAAAAAGTTTGCTTTTTTTAAAAAAAAAGAAAGCTTTCTAAGAAGCGAAAAAGTAGGGTACGTACCATTTTGGGGGGTGGCGTATGAGCACCTATGTTGGCCATAGAGACTTCTAATCCATTCTGAGCCATGGCAATGAACTTTAAGGCCACAAAAAATGCATGCTTGTCCAGGTAACCCTTTCCTGCGGGGTCTGCCAGATCCCAAATCTATAGAGAAAGGAATTTTTTTAAAACTTATGATTTATTTCAGTATTGTTATAAATTGGAATGCTTAACATTTTTATACTGAGTAAAAAAGGAAAAAAGTTCATTTTTCAATTTTATAATGCTAGATGCCATATTCAGTAAAGTTAAACTACATTAAGTTATACACATCTATGCAAATCGCACGGGCAGTTTTAACATGCATCTGTCAATCAGGACTATATTCACCTGTGAGAGTGTTTTTTCTTTAAGTCCAGACTTCTTCATAAAATTAGCTGCTTCCATGGCACCAACAGCACCAGTTCCATTACTGTCAGCCTGGGGAAATCAAGAGAAAAAAATTAATATTAGTTACAATTTAGGAACTGCACTCGGTGTAATTAGCACATAATCATACTCTATTTACTAACAAATTCATCATCTATTAGCAATTATAGTTCAACTAAAATGTTTTAAATATATGTATGTAGTTAATTACAGATCCCAATTTCATCTTTCTTTATACTGCATTGAAGGTGATTTGTATATTTTCATAAAGTCATACAACTGTTCTGAGGCAAACTGTATAAGGTCTCAAATAGAAAAATGTACTTGTTAATATTGTTTTATACAAACATACAGTTTTATTACATATTTCTGCAAACAAATGACAAATCAAATGCAAGCATCAGTTAAACACTATTGAACATTTGCAAAATATGAAAAATGACAGAGAATCTGTATTCTGCTGAGACATTTACCTTTTAAATGTCAATTCTCTGTTTGGGTATGTGCACTTTAAATTGGCATGCAAGTGATTTATTGCTTATAAAATATCCTGTTATTATCTGTATATTCAGGATGTAGGTCTTCTTTGTGGTATAGGTTATACATAACGTGCCAAGAACACGCCAGCCAGCTCTGATGAAGCAATGCCGTCTTCCTCAGTTATACTTCTAAGTAATCCATAAAGATGTGTGTGACTCACCAAAATTCTTGAATCAATAAGGTGTACTAGTACACAATTTTTACAGGAATTAACAAACACAGGTTTTAGAAAACTTTCCCTTCTTTGGTAGCTAAGGAAACTAAGTTCAGAGCAAACCGATTTCCCAAGGAAAAAAAAAATTCTGATGCACACAATATAATGACCTTTTTTTCAAAATAGTCTCAAAATACTCAATATTTGGTATGATTGCAATATCACTTGGAATGATTGCCATACACTAGATATCAGAGCCTGAGGTCTATTATCTGAACCCCTTACTTTGGCACACAGAGGACTCCTGCAGCTTGCAAGATGACTGTCCATCAGTCAATTATTCATCATCCATAGCAATAAAACGAGATCGTTTATGGTAGTTTTAAGTAAAATTTCTGATGAAAGAAGTTGTATCAGTTATAACATTTATAAATAACTTTAAACATAATTCAATGGACCAGCCATTTCAAAGTCAGAAGGGTTTAGAAAAACTAGTAATTAAAAAACTGCCTATGACAAAATCAATTCTAAACTGTACCACAAATCTTTTAACCATAAGTTGTCCAGCCTTGCAGTCTTCTAGCCCTGGCTACTGACAATGTTAAGCCCTGCTTCAAGATTTCAATTCATTTTTTTTTCTTTTCGTTTATCTTTTACTCAGTGTAAGTGCATGGAAGCAACTGAGGTAAATCAAGCAAACCCATAAGAAACTAAAATACATGATACCTTTAGATTATAAAATGATGTGCCCAATCTTGTAAAACCTACAGGTATGAAATTTACTATGACGAATTAAAAAAGAAATTGAAATAATATTGTGACAATAATTTATTTCATGATACAATTTTTAATTTCAATAATTTTATCAGATCACTCATCAGAACTTCATTTAATAATAAATGTGGTTACAACATAGATAACCTATGTACTGAGTATCTATCCCTATGAACACATGGTAATGGACTTAGCTCCAAGCATTTGAATTGCCAAATAAAATTGTTGACATTATCTTTGCTAATTTGGACTAAGTCAATAACCTAAGCAGTGATATATGAAGAGGCAAATAAAAGCCAACCCATACACTCTCACATTCGTTACAACTCAAAACCTAAAAAGATAATGTACAAATGTAGATTATAAATGCAAAATGCACATTAAACCTTAGTTTTCCATGATACACTGAGATAAGCAAAAATTCTGCTCTTGAGACAAACAGAATGCTCTTATAATCTTTTCTGGTATTGGACAAATAACAGCATGAGATCCCTTAACACAGCTAGATCTGTTTTAAAATCACCCAGAGAATGATTTACCAAAAGCTTTGGCTCTGCTGCCTGTCCCTTAGGCGTAATTTGGCTCATATACACACTTTTGAGTATAACTAACAAATACCATACTATGTAACGGTATTGATCCATTCGCTGTAATGCTGTACACATACAATTCATAAATATAACATCGAACATACTGTCTGTGTCTGTTGTCTAAATGTAACACATAGTATTGCCTTTAACATTTATTATATAAACAACAACATTTTTTTCTAAACCAGTGACATATTTTCCAAGTTTCTTTTTCGCGTGACATCTTTCCAAAGCACTCTAAGAATGATGGTTTACTATACAGTAATAGTTGTATCCACCAGTCAAATCCACAATCATGCAAAGCTCTCTTGCGTGTGTGCTGGGAATGAGGACATATGATATCATCCTACTAGACAGTGCATGGCTTGTGTATGATTAAAAATTGACATACCTTTATTTACTAGAACTTGATATCTGATAACCTTCATGATCTCATATTTTAATACTTCATGTCTAAACCATTCCAGATACATACCTGTTGAAAATATGCTTCATAAGTAGAACTGTGTGCCCCAGCAACCTAAAATATAACATATTGTATTTTTGTAACTAAATGTTCTGTACATGAGCACCTGAAAAAGAAACTGGGACAAATGTAGATATGGAGAACTATGATTAATAAAGTAGTTATTCTGAATGCTGAAAATGAAAAGTAGGAAATGAATGTGAACCACTGAAAATTACATCTTACTATTACATTTGTGCTTTTTCTTCTCTAATGATTATTTTAAATGGACAGTATTAACCTGATGAAATAAATCTTGTGATGAAAATGTATATTAAATGCCAAGATTTTTTCCGATTTTGGTGACAGTATTGCTCATGGTATGATGTTAAAAAGGTTAAAAAATACTAGTATGATAGTATCATGTATCCATATGGGAAAAATAACTTGTGATCAAAATATCCTTACTAGTATTGTACACTAAAGGGACGGATATACATATTATAAAATACCACAACATGGCAAAATAATAATGATGCATCAGATCTTATATTGTGGCATCTTGGACAACATTTGAGATTTTTATTCTATAAAAATTCTAACAGACAGCTTATTTTTTTAAAATCCCCATGTTAACTTTTCAAAATCATAAATTTATTGTCTTTATCCTTATGTACTTGGTCAAAATGATACTGTGCAATTAAGTGTTTAAAGGGTAGCAAAAGCTGAAATCAGAAATGTCATTCTCCACTGGATTCTCTTTAATAAGCTAAAAGGACAGTTACCAACATAATATTTTAATTACACTAATTTTTTTTATCACAACATGACACTGTGAATGTAATGGGCACGTGAAAATTCAACTGGAATATTTTTCTTAGGACTTTAAATAAGCAATGATGAAATCCAATGCTATGTAAAGCATATGCTATATAATCTAATAAATGTGAAATGATGTTATGGGGCTTAATGGCAGTGGTGCCTAGCCGAAGAAAAACAACATAATTATTCCAAACAACTTTAACGACATACTGATCATTCTCACCATATGGTACTAACTTTTTGATAAGAAATGCAATCAAAATATTTATCACGATTAAATAGATCAAGCTGTACCACTTCAACACTCAATTCAAGTTCTGCACCAGTCCATTACTTATTATCCATAACATTTCCCATTTGGAGTATGTAACAAAACCGAAAAAAATAAGCATTATTTACATTGGTGAAATGGAGGATGTTCACATTCGTGGTTAATGTATTGAAAGATGAACACATGGGAAAGTGAGGATGGTATTTGCACCGTATGGGCGGGTACCCTCAGGCATCTGAGTTTAGCCTGGAATGAAGACGTGTTTGTGCAAAACTTATAACACTGTACGCCAATCGGTTGCAAATTACATTGCTCATATTCGAAAAGCTTACATCTGCATGTATGGTCATATGTCAATTAAGCCTGTGAGCAGAAAAATATTGAAAAATGTACCAACCTGGGGAAGCGGTGGGAAATTCACCGCCATGTTGAATATCGATATCTAGGCCCGCAGTGAAAGTGCAAGAATTTTTTGTTTAATTCACAATGGTTAAATCATGAAAAATATCCATATTTTGTTATTAAAATAAAACTTTTATTTTATAACAATTGGTATCCAGATATATTGTGAAAAAAATCAAAATGACAAAATTGACCTTCGGCCCGGGGCAGCCCCAGGATGGCAAGCTTGCAGCTTTTGTTTGTGGGGATCGCCGGTATTTTAGCGATTTTATACAGCGGGAAGGCGTCTTGGTTATCCAAGTAAGATTGTGCAAATGGGTGATTTAATTAAGAAAAATTTAGATAAGTTTTAATGCATTCACTATCTGTTCAATTATTTTATGTACCCCTAACATTCTGCGGCATACCCTCGTTTCCCATGTAAAGGTGTCTTGTGCCAGTAGTGGCAAATGGGATCGATTTGGGCAAAGGCAGATAAAGTACCTATATAAGAGAAGGTGCTACAGTGTGGTGAACCATTGACCAGTACCACAGGGGTCTACACTGGCAAATCGCTTGAATATTCATTTGTTTGTTGGTAACTGCATGCCCTAGCTCTTGATTATTTCTTCTTTCACCTAGGCCATTGCCAATCAATAATTTAAGAATAAAGGACTGGGTAAGGTATCCAGCTAAAGAAAGCTTCTGTGAAACAGTATATGCCAGCTGCAGGGTGGTCAACATTATATTGCTCAAATACATTGATGATTTATTAATAGAAAAGCACTATGAACACAATGGCAAGTGATACTAAAATGTGTGAATTTATTTGTTAAAACCCTACCGTGCAGTTGTAGGAACAACAGCCTGATAGACTGGATAGCATGTAAGTTTCACTATTGCTAAACAACAATATACATTTAAATGCATTACTTATGCAATACATTTCTGAGCGAGCTTAACAAATACACAAAATTTTCTATTTTGTGTATATGGTACGGCTGGTTTAAGCTTGTATCCCCCCCCCCCCCCTTTTTCATCTGTTCCTGTAAAAAGGATACAGTATATCTACTTGGTATAAAATATATCGGGTATATCTGGTGTCCGCCACTGTTGATTAGAGTTGAAAGGTTCTAATCATGGTGTAGACATTGGAATTCCAAGTATTACAGCAATTTTAAACATAAAAGCCCGGTAGTCATGCTGATATTTGTATTCCTTCTTTATGTAGCTTAGTTTTTACTTTGTGTTTGATTACAAGTGTTATATCAACATTATATCAGGTTTTCTTTATACCAATACTAAATCTTTAGTATCAATACCAAATGGGTACATTATGGACAGGTAGCCAGGACAGGTTTGATTAGTATTCTTCATTTTTTTGTAAATTGTTAACTTTGCCTGTTGTACCAACACACCTGAATAGGTGACTTCTTTTAACAGTGTTGTTGATTACACCAGCACAGTTAACTAAGTAATCTGATCTGAAAGTGAAAGCAGTAATTGCTTTTGGCTCTAATATATTTTCCAGAGAGTAATAACCTTTGGCAAAGAACATATCTTTAACAGGTGTTGGCATGTGTGCAATGCATATAAGTGAAGCAGAGCACACATTTTTCTGTAGTGCTTGAGTTGCTCATTTATAAAAGTGCAAATTTGGATTATGCAGGTATGCACATGCATGCTTGCACAAATACCCACAGACATGCAAACATGCATGCACTACCTTTGTTCAATCACATTCAATAGGACAAGGACAAAGATGCATATGTATATACATACTTCCTACAGAGGCATAGTGATATACAGACTTTACTTGAAGCATAGATGAGCCTGACATTGGCCCACATGTTTTCCCATGTAGAAAAAATATTACTAATTTAATGACCCAGCATACTGAACTGAACTTGACAAACTTCTGATTTCTTATCCAGTGTAATACCCCATACATTGATTGACATGACAAGAGTGTGCTATCCCTATTTTGTCAGGTATTTTCTACTACATTAAGACTGAATTCTGATGAAATGCATAAGGACTTCTCATAGCAAAAAGTACAAGTTAAAAAAAAAAAAAAAACTAATTGGCCACAGTCATGAAGTGGTACAAAACATATAGTTCTCACAAGTTTAGTTCTTTGGCAGCAACAGACTGTTTTCCTAACCCAGATACTTGGTGTCTGGTGTCATGTAAATGTCAAGATATCTAAGTGCAATCTTGAATTCCCCTTGAAAGTAATGCCTTGCTTTCATATTCATACATTTCCTAGGACATAATGATGAGCAATCAGTATGAGACGCACTATTTAACTGTGTCTCCCTGCAAATATGCCATTTGATATTCTGCAACATAAACATTTATAATGATTTTTCTGGCAGCCTCTTTTGTAGAATTGTATTTATTTATAATCACTAAATTAAAATGAAATTTATTTTATAATATATTTGTGAATTTGTCCATGTATGCAATAGTATTTCAAGTATGTACACATGCTAGTGCTTGAAAAGCTATTGCATACATTCAAAAAATTCACATACTATAGAATGGATTTTCAAGTTGTTAACATATTTTATATGCTTACGGATTTGACCCATAAGTTGTTATCTATATTGATTTTTTTTTAAATTTCAGAACATTGTTTTATCTGTACTATGGGAAGACTGGCTGCATGCCCCTGCCGGATCTTAGCAATGTAACACTACACTATTTTCCAGTGAGGTAAAGGAAAGCATGATTGACAACCCACTTTAAAAATTAACAAATGAAGTTCAAATTTTCTCTTATTCCAATTGTCAAAAAATAGTGCAAAAATTAATGCATGTTAAATTGAATAATTTGTTCAGTCTGATGAGTCTTAAAAACATTCAGTTCCTTTATTATTAATCCATGGACTACTGACATGTAAGTAATTTTGTGTATTTTAAGGGGAAGAGGAGAAGCCATACGACTACTTTTAACTGAAGCACAAATCTCGTACACAGAATACAATTTCAAAGATGTACAGTGGAGCAAAGCAAAACAGAAGGGTGTAAAAAATGGACAATATTTATTTGGACAAGGTAAAAGTTTTTCAGATTTCTAAGTAACTGTACATTCATTAATAGATTTGTGTACTATTTAGGAACAATTTGCAGACCTGTTGAATGGTTAAGAGGGAAATCCATAGCTATCCAATAGAACTGCTATTTATTTTGCTAAGAAGACAAAATGGTTATGAATGAAGCAAATATAACCTGTGCATGTATTGATCTGCATTAAGTCTACAGTTCACGTTATGTCATTGTACCAGTCAGTTTTGTGAGTACTCTGTCTATGTACTTGTAAACTGTATTTCTTATCTAGAAATAACCCTTTATTGCAGCAGGGATGTCTACTTTTTATTTAATATTGCAAATGTCAGAAAATCACACACATTCTTTCTTTTTCATAGGAAATCTTTATTTATTTATTTTTTTCCTAGTGCCATATTTAGAAAGTCCATCTTCAGGAGTTGGCCTCTCTCAGAGCCATGCAATCATGCACTATCTGGGCAGAACAACAGGCATGGACTGTGACTGTGATATGATGCACATGTGTGAAATTTTAGCACAAGGAACAGGTGAAGCTAATGTCCGTGATTTTGTCACTGGGGTGACTGTGACTAAGTCACCCTATGTCAAACAATTTATATTAATTTCATTTCAAATTTACTGGATTTTATATATATATATGTAAATATTTATTTATTTCTGTAAAAGTTCTGTACATGGCTGTGACCTAACATTATGTACTGTTACTCTGATGTTAAGAGTACACTAACAATTTAAAATAGATTTTTGCAAAGATTTTATTTAGACAATATTTTAGTCAAGGTATTTATACAATTACTTTGGTTGTTGGTGAAGAATACTTCTTCTTTTATTGCTGCATATTGTAACGTAATGAGTCACAGTCTATTGGTTTTCAAGACACATGACCATGGACAATATTTGAAATGATCAATTTCAGTTTTTGTTAAGCCCTTTTTTTTTCAAAATTTCCCTTTGCTTTTTGGTATATGAGGAATTTTTGGAAAAAAAATTGATGCATAGATGCCATTAAATGTTTTGTTGTTTTTTTTAATCTAAAAAAATTGTCTAATGTCTGTATAATTGCTAGTCTTGTTTACTGGTTTTGTCCTTAATGTGTAAATAGTAGTTTACTTAAATATTAACCTGTTTATTTTCACCTTATATTTTTTCAAGAGGATCTCAGGGCCAAATTGGCAGAGGTTCTGCACAACCCAGACTTCAGCCTCAAACTCAGAGAACAATACTTGAATGAAACATTACCAGTATGGTTGGGATATTTTGAAAAATTAGCACCTCCATTATCAAAACTGGTATGTGGTTAACCTGGTATTTGTAAAATGCATTGTTATTTTACAATATTGAAAAATGTGAAAAATATTTTTAAATCATTGAAAATATGTTGTAGCTTTATATAGAAGGAGGTAACTGCTTTCATTATTTAAACACAGATAAGTTTTTTATGTATCAGATTTTTCCATTAATGTATGTATATTTGAAGTACACCTACAAAAATTGTAATATTAAGCCCACATCTTGACAGTAATTTATCACACAAGGGCTTGTTTCACAAAAGTTGAAATTTAGAGGCCTACCTGAACTTTGATGGCAGTAAGCAAACCTTTAAAATTTTTTTCAACTATGCCAGATAAGATTCTTAGGGGACAGTTTTTACTCACATTTTTTGTGAGCCAAAAAGAAGTTTATTCTTTTGCATATTTTCTATTTTCAGAATGAAGCTTTCTTTGTCAATGACCGCCTCACTTGGGTGGACTTTTTGCTGTTTGATCAGCTGGACAGCAATATGGAATTTGGAAGGTTTGAGGAGTATCCTGATGCCATGTCAGTCCATGTACTAAAAGATTTTCCAAAACTTAGAAAATATTACAATCAGATGGCAGCCAGACCAAGAATAGCTGCATTTTTAAATGATACGAAGAGATTCAAGTTTGCCTTGCCCAGAAGACCAAAAGATGCATGAAAAAATCTGTTATTTTATTCTGTAACACTATATTTTAGTCTTTTATCTTAACCTGATTTAGAGTGTTTAGGTCATGAAACTGAGAACCTCTGTAGGAGTATTAGTGTTGATATCAGGTTTGGTTATGAAGAAGTTGACCAAGAGCTGCAGCGAAGCCTGAACTCCCTTCTTAATGGGATAAGGTCTTTGAAGACTAAAAAGAATGTGTTCATGGAGCCCTACCATGAAGTATGTGGCTACGAAGAATATTGTGGTTTTTCCAGAGATATATATATATATATAAGGCTGAGTGGGAATCTGCCTGGTATCCTGTTTACAGAACCCAAGGGACATCAACACTGAGGAAGAAACATTCATTTTGCACCTCTTTTTCTTTTGCTCTCACAACGATGTGACAAAATAGAATACTTATCCTTGCTGTTTAATTTTGAAATTCAACCTTATTATTGGTTATGTTTTTATTATGTACACAAACGCAGTTGTGGTTTATATGGTACACACACAACTAGAGTTGTAAGGCAAAGTTGACATGGATACTCAGTATGTATTATAAAGTATTTTATTCATTACTTTTCATATACTATGTCATATGTACCACCATTTTTGAAAACACACCCTTTTACAAGGCATTATTTATTTATTTATTGTCATAGATTATCATTTGCAAAATTACAAATTTTTGGTCTGTAGATGATATACCATCTAATTTACTCATAAAACAATATTGTAAACTCAGAACAGACTGTTTTTCAGTCAAGTACCTTTCTAGATCATAGTTAAAAATGAACCTAAAGCATAGTAGAAAAATACAATTGTAAATTATTTCAAAATTTCAGGCCATTTGCAGTAAATAATTGTCTGCTTATGGAGATTTTAAAAAAAGGGGCAACAGATTTGAAATGAGGAAGGGGCTATTGAACTATGATAATGATTGAAAACTTCAAACAATTTTATGAAGCAATTACAAAAAATCAAAATGTTAATTGCATAATGCCATATTTTTAGATTTGATTGTATCAGATACTTTTATTCCTTATTTTATTTACTGCTGATATTTTTAAGTATTGAAAAAAATAAGTATTTACTTAGACAGTGCTAATATGATGATATTCAGCTATTTTGTATCACAAAGTTCATGCTGGTGCCCTTTTTGAATAGAATGCTTTATTCTTATAATTCCAAATCAGTATTTTAGTTACTTTTGTCTATGGAAGATGAGCCCTCTTACTCTCAAAAAAATTAAGAATATAATGATACATTTGCATAGTATGATAATATTTAGTTTCAGTTGCCAGAGCAACAACAAGACGAAACAAAAACACATGGTCATTGGGTAAGCACTCTATAAGTGACAAGCAATTTGACGGGTGCATCTTCTAATATATTGCTGTATCTCACACAGTGCAAAAATACCACTGCCAGGTATGTCGTTTTACTTATATTTCTATTTTGAAGTGATAAGTCATGGTTATACACAGTCAGGGGATTGGAAATGACTGTACATATACAGTAATCACAAGGACTAGTAGATTTAAAGTTATGCTGTCTCAGTTTATTCTTAGTAGTAATTTACCTCCATTGCACCCCCTGAGTTTTACAGGATGGTTTGCCAGTGTTAAGTCTGAAATAGGCTGTTATCCATGCAGCCTTGATACAGGCACTGGGCTGTACAATTGTCAGCTTTTACTGTCTTTTGTATATTATGTAGCAGCTAATCAAAATGTATGTGGTGCATTTTTATTTAGAATGGTTATAATAACTGTAATAAGTAATACTCAGGAATACATATGAAGCATGTCTATTTTATTTTGCTTCAGTTTGGTTGTGCTCTAACATCTTTGATGTATATCCATTCAAGAGAAATGTTCCTGTGAAGCAGTTCTAGTATTATGTATATAGAAGTATATATGAATAGTTAAATACACTTAATGTAGGGTTTGAAAAACATGAAATTTGCATTAAACATTATAAAGAAGTGCATGTCAATTATAGATCCAGACTTAAATATATTGGAGAAATTCTTTGTTGTCATTTTGGGCATCATTTTATTATTATTATTATTATTATTATTATTATTATTATTATTATCACCGTATACAAGTCTGGCTAGTTTTATTTTAAATTAAGCTAGGACAATTTCTTGGACTTGGTAGGATTTAATGATATTTACTGTTGACTTGTGGCAATGTTTGCTGTCAAAGTGATGTGCAGAAGAATGGATACAGTACCCCATGTGAGATGAGTGAATGAATCTTTTTTTTTTTTTTTTCAGGGTAAGGAGCTTCGTATCAACTTTGTCTATGAATTAGTTATTTTATCTTTATTTTCCTTTCCTTTATTTTATTTTGAAATTGCAATATTTTATACTATGAGCAAAGGTAAACATGACATGTTATGAAGTGAGATCAGTATATTAGAAATGTAAGCATTTACCACTGAACTTTAAATGACAGAGGTTTTGTGCTGACTGAAGTGTTTTTATCTCTTCCAACTATGAGACAGCGGAAGCTACTTTATTTTTTTAAGAATTAAATTTCATGTCACCTCTAATGTTATATATACCTCAAGCATGCAATACATTATTTTAACAGGTTAACATATCTATTACTGCAAAATTCAAGTTGGACCTAAGAAATATGTATAGCTACACAAAACGGTGCCATTGTAATTGCACGTTTTGTAGGATTTAGATTGGCGTGAACATTTTGAATGTGATAGAAGTTTTTATGTATTGTATTTGTATATGTATTTAATAGATTATATGATTCGGTTTTGTACTAGTGCAATCCACTCAGCCCTTCTTTTCTGACGATTTTGAAGTGTCATTTTATATTAAGTTTGTTAGTAATTTTGATATTTTTGTGTTAAGTTCTTGAATTATTTGTCAACGTCCATGTAGATTTATCAATGCAAGATAAGTGTTACCTCCGTGCTTATAGGATTTTGAAAATGACTTGAGCATTTTGACAGCCAGTATTACTGTTGTTGTTTCCCTCGTGTAATGTGGAATAAAAAGAATGTAGGTGTGATTTTGTCTTCTTTTTCATATTTATACGCGTTTTATGCCTCGTATTGGTAATGATCACCACAACTCTATTCATCTTCTTACGTACAAACCGGGGTACCGTTTTTCTTTTTTTCTTTTTTTTTTTTAAGGACCCTATACATTGACCAAGGTTAAATTGGTAATGTAGAAAAGTTCTTCGCAGCTATGAGAAAGTACCAAATTCAGAATCATTAGCACGAAATTATTCTCAAATAACATTCGATGAATGAAAAACAAATAAACACACGCTATTCCGATAACTTGGATTATGTCAACATGTCGCTCCGTCATCTCTTTCTTTGTGTCGGTTTCTTCACACTCACTGACACTTGTTCTATATAATCTAATGTAATGCGTGATATGATATTACATCTACGTTCATTGGTTTAACATATGCGGCTATGCCCTATCTTATGTTGCAACATGCCCTTTCTTTTAAGAATGATAATCACATTTACTACCTCTATAATCAGCACTCAAAGGGTTTTAATTCATTCGGGTTTAATTAACCGTCGCCGACAGGTCTATAGTCCATCTAAAATCTGTGTAGGGTTTTGATTCGATTGTTTTAGCTCGTTTATCGCTTTTTTGTATCGTTAAATGAGATTTTCCTCGTTATCGGGAACTGAATTCAGTAATCGGAGAGTATATTGGGAGTAGTAGAGCACAAAAGAAGATGCCGGATATCTTGGAGCCATTGCTTTATTGCATTAATAAACACATCTCTTATTTCAAGGTAAATTACGTTTAGCTATATCATATCCCTTAAAACAAGTAAACATGCTGAATGCCACTTGATATTGCTGTTTAAGCTATATATAGTAACCGTATACCTATGACTTTAGTTTGTTAAAGGTGAACGGAGGGTAAACATTCACAGCATGAACATATTATCTTAATATGTGTAAGCGCTGATGCGATATGTGGATCCCATGGAAAATAGGTAAGTACGCTACCGCACAGTCTACAATGACAAGATAGGCAACTGAGTTTTTCCGCAAAACGGACAAATTAAGCGTAATTGGGCTTTTTTGCTAATTTATACGTCAAACAGATTGGTAAACTGGTATTTTCTTCTGAAAATACATGCATTAATCTTTGTCTCTAGATTAACCATACATAAGTTTGCTGTCTGAATTATTCTACGGTACAAGTCACTTTTACTGGCAGATCTGCTTTGGCTTTCTCCATTTTTTGCAAGTTTTCGCAGACTTGTCGACCAAAGATAGGCAAACACATTTCTACTCAGTGTGCCCCTATCCCTCTCTTTCTCTTACTAGTGAAGGCGCATTGTATATTGCAACCAGTTGCAAAATGCAGCTCTACTAGTGCCACCGCATTATGTTACAGCAATGCTTTTTGCACTTTGAAAAAAATTGGTGTGAATACACTTTATTTTTATTATTATTTTTTTATTTATTTTATTTATTTTTATTTATTTATTTTTTGTACAATGTGTTGCGGCTCTATAAGGCACTAGCTGTGACCTGACTACTAAGGGGTTGTCTGTTAAACAAGGGGATTGAACTCCCAAGATGGAAGTATCTTGAGTTAATTGATAAACCTGACATTTTGTCTCTTTCACACACAGTAAACTTCAAATAATATGTGAACCGAGTAACTACATATCTAGGCTTGCTTTGTCCCAAATGCGCCCATGAAATGTAGCGCAGGTGCTGAGCTTAATAATGCCCGTTTTGGACGATTCTTACCCTCTCCCAGGGCGACTGATAGAACCAAAATGACCATCTATCTATCTATCTAGAGACATATCTGTGAATATCTGTAAAAAATCTATCAGTCGCCCTGGTAGAGGGTAGACGATTCTAGTGTGCATGGCAAGGCTCAACATATCGGTGCACCAACGTACCGCCTTCTTGGGAGTTTAACCCCTTGGTAAAACTTCTCTTTACCAGAGGCCAGCTGGGTGATGCCGTCATTCCTGTAGGAACATTTTGGCTGGTAACAATACAAAACTATAGACAGAATTGGCTACAGAAATATATGTGAACATCTAGTGAAAAATGTCTCTTTGGCCAAAGTAAAGAGTTGATCAAAACTAAGTTAATCTTAAACATCGAACAATAATTTCATTTTATATCTGTTGCTAACTTTGAATACTTGTCTGACCATACAGTATTGTCTCTCAACCCATTCGGCACTGCAAATGCCGAACCGTGCCTATGTTTTTACTTTAAAGTAACTGGGGAATTTTATCTTGCATTTAATCAGATTACTTTTGATGTTTTCCTGTTCTTCTGCCTCGTTGCCCTTACGAAGGTCGTATTTTTGATGGATTACTTTAATTTCACCTGGATATTTTATAGAAGTGATTTGCATATTTTGACATTTTCACCAACACCTCTGTATATTTCACACCTAACAACCGAATTACATTTCCGTTTATTTTAAATTCTCCAGTTGGTTTTCTGTGGTTGAAATGCAGGTCATTACTATATGAGAGGATTGAGTCTAGTTGAGCTGAATAGTTATACAGGAAAAATATTAATTTTCCTCGAAATCGTCACATTATGTACTTAGAGTCCAGTAAATGTGTAAATCTTTGAATTTTAACTGTATATATGCTAGCCTTTCTGTCTACTTTTTGATTATTTTTAAAACTATTTTTCGTATTCTATCACTTCTAAAATAAAACGTGAGTAATATTCTAAAATGGTTATTGTACATGAAAATGAAAAAATCGTTTTTCCACTAATTTTGCAATAGGAGGTGATGGTTGGAAATGAAAGGTTCCGTCCAAAGTGAGTGGTTTCTTAGCTTGAACATTCCCCCTGGACGTTTCGTTAATTTCATTCTCAGTCTATTTGTTTTGAGAAAAATTGTGGTGAACGAATTTACGAAGCTGGCTTTTACTTGTAGATATGAAGTCCCCTGTCACGATTATCGAGCAAGTGAGCAGCGTCCAGTTCGAGTGCTCTAACGTCTAGGCAGATGCATATATACCCTAGAACGGATAGACATATTCCCTTGACGACCGAGGATTCTGATAGAAACAGCAAACTTTATAAAAAAAAAAACAGTATCATACACTTATCAAGATCGAATAATCGCAAGGGAGTACGCTTATTGGGCCTTGTGGGACCTAAAATAAATGGAATTTAGTAATGCGTTTTAGCTCGAACGGACAAACTGGGCTTCAGTAGAATTAACTTTCTGAAATCGTTTAAAAGCTAGAGCCAATTCTTCAAGAACCGCACATTGGGTTCAACGTGAACACTGGATAGAGAAGAACAGAAACCATGAAATAAAATGTACAACTGCAGTGAGACGAACGTAACGCAATCAACCATTTCTGGGTCTAGCAGCGGACCAGCCACCGACGTAACCAAAGCAACTGTCTATATTATTGTCGTCTTGGCGTTTTACTCGGTTGGGGTAACACTGGGGATAATAACCTATCTGAAGAGAGAGAAGCGAGAAATCATAGAGAACAAGCTGTACGAGGATTATCTGAATTTTCAAGCTGACCCAGAGCGTAGAAGTCGCCCTGAACGCGTGAGAGAGATGACGGAGCTATTGTGTAACATGCAGGCTAAGAACCTTGCCAAGCGAGATGTACAAATCAGTCCTCAGTTTGAAGATCCCAAATTGTGCCTCAGTATGGCAAAGATGCTCAAAAGTAACCACTTTGAAACTGCAGAAATATGCAGTGATGTTTGTACAGATGAGACTCCAAATGTCGTGTTTAAAACTAGTGAAGAAAGTTGGCAGACGGCAGTGTAAGTGACGAACGAACAAACGCCGTTTTGGATGAAAGTATTTCAAATTCCAAAATATATTTTGGAGCTATGCAATAAAGCAGCGTTGGTAATTCTTGTCAAAGGAAATGCAGGCAGACTCCAAATGTGACGATGCAGACAGTTTATCGAGCAGTTCCAGACCCTCTGCAAGCAGAACGTGCAAATTATTACAGCTCTTCAAAGCGGAGATAATTGTCTTTCACCATTGTAAGCAGTCGGGCTAATGGGAGATATACCGTGAAGCAAGAGAGTTCTGAAGATAAATCACATTCGTTATTTCCTTTGTTTTATTGGTAAAATGCCGCATAAAGTAAAAAAAGCCGAAAATTATGTATCAATAAAGTGCAACTGCATATGATTACAAAATGTTAAAAACTAAGGACAAAAACCTTGCTGAATTGAGTCATTGTGTAGAAAATGTTTCCAAACTCGTATAGATGCTTTGTTATTGCATATTTAGTATAAACAATTTCTTACATTATATTATCGTATTTTGTCTTCTGTTGTACCCTAATATATTATACCTAATCACAGCGGCAGTGGTATGTTTAATTAAATATACTATTAACAGTATTTTTCCACAATTCTAGACAAATTTGACAACAAGGTCACAAACCCATTGCTTTTTGCACGATGTAGAACTTTTTCAGCCTGTAAAAAAGTGATTGGCACGAGTGCGTGACATGATCGCGTTAATTCACAAATCACCCTGTCGTGATACATTGAAATGCCGATACAGAGACATCGCGCTGAGATTTCACGGCATGCTATTCACACAAGTGTAGGAACTGCATAAAAACTAATTTTTCTTCTTTATTATGACGCCTTTCATTCAGTGGTTATGATGTGGCAATAAAACAGACAACACCGAATGACCTTCGTTTGCTAAACACGCAAGAGGATACACCACATCAGATATAGGCTTACTTATTTGATTCCACGGCTTTTGACATTTTTAAGATATATTGAACGAGGACGTAAACAGATCAGTTTTCATATACAGGTTAGAGTTTTGCAATAACATCGGAAATAGTCTAAAAAGTGAAATAAACGGGAACATTTTTATCATTTAGTAAGTTGAAAGTTCTGTTTATCAGCACATCGGCTACCTTCAGTTATGAACCAGAACTTTTTTCTTATCATGAACCACAACAAGGCCATCATTTCACGATATTGCAACGAAATTCCAATTTAGAATATTGAACGAGGCTTTGTATATTCATTCCCCAATAACATAATTATGGCTTCACAAGACATACAAGGCACGGTTGGCTAATCTCTCTGACGTCTAGGCTCTATATTCTATAATTCATCATCTTTGCAAGACATATTGCTAAATAATGCAAAACCCTGGAGGTTTGTAATGACTTAAATTAAATCAATCTTTATCTGCTGCATTACTTCTCTCTGCCGCTCTTGTATTCCTGCTCGTGGCGAATTTTCTCCATTTCTTTCAAAAATTTGATTTCTAATGTAAAATGAGAATGAATGCAGTTTGGAAGCTTTGGATACAGTTTCCTTTAAATGTGAAGTAGCATTACGCTTTTGGGCAATTGGCCATCTTGGGAATTTTCAGCCAAACACATCAATATACAGAGACAGTCCAAATAAGAAGAAAACGACAATCGCTGGTTTAGCTGAAAGTTAGGTTTTGATTTTTCGATGGGCTTCTATGGAACCAAATTCAAACCGAGTATCAGGTTACACCATAAAATTCATTAAGTGTTTTCTTTTGTTTACGTTGCGTTTTTTTAAAGCAATATATTTAACGTTTTTGATGTAGAAGATAGGTGGCATTGCATAATATGCAATGATTTGAGTTTTAATATGTATATGAAGCGAGTGCTTATGTAAAATTATTGCCGCGAAACCCAACCAAATGATACCATATAGTTTAAAATAGCATAACGTTAAGAAATGCCACAGTTTCGTTACATTATTTCTTTTAAAAAATATTTGCAGAAATCTGTTTTGCTTAGATCTTTTGCAAAGTCAAATTTACGAACAGAAATTGTAAGTGGTATTAAGCCTTTTTGTGCTGCACGAGAGATTAATGCATTTCGGTTGGTTTATCAGGGAGTACAAGTTGTGCTGTGTTAGAAACTGATACTAAATTATCTACTTACTTAACAGGGCATTTGCTCTCGATTCTTATGTACATGTATCTTTAATTTCAGAAACTTGCATACGATGCATGTTTATCCAGGCCATTGACGATCGAGTTAGGTAATAAAGCATGTTACCACACGTGTGGAATATGTCAAGTTTAACGCACTTTTACAAGTGTGATAATAGAAAGTATTTTAACTTATGCGTTAATTGTATGGTATCGACGTGCAAATGTAGATGAAAAATTAAACTGAAAAGTTAGTTAAGTGGTCAAGGGTCGCGATTTGGGCAGAACTTATTCCTATTGAATCTATTTATCTTAATAGGATAGCAAATAAAACAGTGCTATATCATGAGTGACAGTTTCCATCCTGATCACAACTTTCTAACCTTTTTACCATGCAACTCTAGGCTTTTACAAGCTTTAAAGGGTAGCAGTCGATTTTATGTAGCTTATATCCTTCATCCATATCCCTTTTTAATAGTCTTTTTTTTTTCATGCATATTTTACATTTTTTCATATAACAACGCTTTTACACAGACAACAATTTATTTTCGATATTGTATCTTTTATATATTCATTGGCTTCATATCTTACCTTATAGTTTTCTTTTTTTTTACATCAGATATTTCAAATATTCATCATCTTGTTTGAAAATAGCTTTTACAGAACGAAAGAAAGTAACATCATTATTAACGGGTATTTCCCCAATTCTATCTAAATACTTTGTTGTGAGAAGTATGTCCCACCAACGGAAAAAAATAGCTCAAGCCCTACGCCGGTGTATGGTTCTACAACACAAAATAATAAACAAAAGAACCACCAAAACAGATAAATATAAAACGAGAGTAGATTCCCTGTCACTCATATAAATCAGTACTAACACTCGAGATCACATGCTAACGGATAAACCGAATTACCCGATTTAAACTGCATCTGCCAAATGACGTAGTAATGATTTTGTCTGCTGTGCGCGCAACAACATAATTATTTAATTGAAAATTGGCAAAAACGACCGAAGATATTATACATGACACAGAAAGTAAGCAGCAAATGTATGTTCAAAATATTTTTACGGAAAAGTAAATCCAAACCTTAAAAATATTTCTCGTTTTGTATGCATCTTTATGGTAAACTGTGGCTGTTGTTCATAAATGAACAATTTTAAAAAGAGAAACGGAACAACTTTTGTGCATCGAAATGTTGAGTAAAGAGTCAATCCATAAACTCAAACAATAAATAGATTTACTTCAGTTATCTAATCGTCCAACAGCCAATTTCAATTAGAGACAGCAGTTAGAGAACTAATGTCCCACTGTAACAATGCATATATTGCAACGCCTCACATTTTAAATTTATAAAGGTAACGACCTCCTACTCACTTATGTACACTTCATATCCTTGAAAGTACTTTGTCTTCACAATTAAATGCGAAAATACTTTGTCTTCACAGTAAACTGCAACAAAATTAATGATTTAAGATATCTTTAATTTAAAAGTCCGCTCTCAATCAAAATGCAAAAGAAACTAGTAAGTGAGACCAAATTAATCTGTTTTATGTCCAGAAATATTCAGTATAAATAGAGTTACGTAAATTGTTTTATGTGCATCGTGCTCTTAGTTGTTGTAATGTTCTGCTTCAGAGGCAGCTGGTGCACAGATCCAATGGCATTGCAATAAAAGGGTTTTTCTCTCACATGTATACATTTCAGCAACATCATAAATGGAATTTCCTCCTACTTGTATCCATTTCATGTCTCTGCAAACCAAATAAATAAGAATTTTAATGGTCAAATTACTGATGCAACAGATTGGAAAACAAAATAAGAAAATTTGATTCATTATTTAGTGGTACTCAATTTATCACGATGCTGGTTAAAAAACCGAGAGAGAAATTATTCTTTCTATATACTATAAAATACAAAAATTTGTGCTA
This sequence comes from Lingula anatina, assembly GCF_051362555.1. Classification (NCBI taxonomy): domain Eukaryota; kingdom Metazoa; phylum Brachiopoda; class Lingulata; order Lingulida; family Lingulidae; genus Lingula; species Lingula anatina. The sequence continues at coordinate 23,082,492 of NC_141767.1, forward strand.
GCAACAGCTTTTATTACCTTATGGACCCATTCATATTCCCCATACTTGGAGTCAAAGGTACCTTTCTGTAGCGACCTAAGTTTTAATGTAAACCTTGGACCCAATTCTTGTAATCCCACTCTTTTAGAATTTTTAAACATGTACCTGAAACGAAAAGAAAAATTAACATTTATACAGAAGACATAAAAAATTGCACAGAGCCAAATATCTTAATACCAAATTCCATGTAGATAGAATGTAAATGATGACAATGACCACTAGGACAAAACATTTCAGTTCTTACTTTACTCATACTGGCTTAAGAAATACTACTATAGTTACAAGCACTTACATCATCAAATAAAATGCACAGAAGAAAAAAATTAACACTATTTCTTAAAGTGACAAAGAGTTGGGATCAAATAAAGAAAGGAATCACTATATAAAATCTAAAAACAACTAGAGACAATTCAATTGAAGACAAATATACTGAAATTCTGTATCTGATGGTCAGTAAATCTGTTCAATTTTCCTAAAACAATTGGAGATAAATCCCAAACTCAGATTTACCTTAACTGATACCAACAATACAAAATGTTTATTTCTATAGTAACCATGTATTCTTTCTCTGTAGAGTGAAAGTAATTGCTGTCACAATAGACAACTCAAAATAACATTTACTTTTAGGCATCAATCTGATCCTTAAAATTAAGGGTGTCTGTTATATTGCAAATGATCTATTTACATAAACTGACCTATGCTGCCTGAAGAATATATAATCCCTCTGATTATGGAAAGTGACTACTCTCCTTCCATGGAATTCTGGGTCATGTGGAAAAAGTGATGCTAACATTCGACCAACAGAATGACCTAGTCTTGTGTTGAAATTATTCAAAATTACTTCAGGCATGTGATCAGACATACTACCCTTTCTCTGAAAGCAAAATTATAACCAAAATTTTATTATATTTTAAAAAATCATATTACATATGCCAGGATATCAAGATATCGGTCTGTGATTTAAATAGTCACACAAGTGCTAAATATTTTTATGATTCATGGCCGAATGCATAAATGGAATGTATGTACATCCATTATTGAATTCAGCAGATTAGCTTTTAACACATGTTGATGCTCACCTTCAACTGTGTAGTTAATTTGACACTGGACATCTTAAAATGTGCTGTGGGTCCATCTGGTAAGTGTGAAATGACTAGTCCATCTAAGATGACACATCAAGGAAATAGCATCACAGAAATATCAACAATAGTCATATGTACAGAAGCATCCATTCCATAGGACTGCTTTCGTGTTGTACTATTGCAAATCTGATATCCTATGCAATCTTGTGGGCATACATTACCAGTAATACATACCGTAATACATACCAAAGCAATTAATTATTTATCATTGGTATAAAATTTAAGTAAAACAAATCTTAAATTGCACATATGCCAGTCAAAACAACAAAAGCCAAACAATTTTTTTCAAAATATCAAACAAATGATAAGAAACTGCATTTACTCAGGCTTGGCACAATTAAGATGAGATACTTATATCTATCATTCAAAGGATACTTGGCTCTTTTCTGTCCTCATGTATAACAAGCAGATCAGTAAAATCCTTTGCCAATGCCTGCGGTATGATTTTTTTCAAGTCCAAACCTCTTCTGTAGTATAATTCTGAGTTGGGAAAGCATTTCTTAAGTTCCTTACAAAAACAATTTGTTTTCTGAAAAGTATGCAGAGAAATTCTTAAGTAAAAATAAAATACAAATACTCTTTGAGTGCATTGATTTCTCACAACCAACACAATATCCACTCTAAAAAGTGAACAATAATATTATGGTCCAACACATTGCTCTGGAAGCAATGGCTTTGTTAGAGATCAATTACCAATCAAATTCTGCACAAGCTCACAAATGTGTGGGATTGAGCAAAAGCAAATTTTGAGTTAACCACACATTGCTTTACCTTGCCAGGCCTGTCACTTGTTGTAATGAGAATCTTTGGGCATGACTGTCTGTTGAAGTATGATGCCATCTCATCTTGAGCTTCATCTTGTAGCACCTGTTGTTAAGTAAGAATTATTCAATCATATCCAGTCATATAAAATTGGTTGAGCAATCCAATCACGGTTACTGATCAGTTGCCTCGTGACTACACTTCTGCTTGCAGTTTTTTACTGGCAAAATAATATGTGGCAACTTTAGGTGACAAATTTACTGGAAATGAAATTTGTTATAAACAAGGCTTTCACTTTTCTAAACAAACCTCATCATCTTCTGGATTCACCATAGTTTCATCTGGCACTCTCATATTTTCTATTGTTTTTGGAACTTTCTTGGGTGGCGCCTGAAATTTACGTAAAATTAAAATTTTTATTCTTTGTCAACATCAGAATTCACCTTTTTTTACAAAGCCTCCTTATCATTCCCTTGATACCATTTTACCCAACATATCCAATATACTTCAACGAATATACTTCAAAGGCATAAAAAGTAAAATGAGCCATAGTGTTTTTATTTATTTATCCAAATTACCTGATCCCCAAGCTCAGCTTCTTCTTGCTTTCTCTTTTTCTTTTCCTTCTTTTTCAGCTGAAATGAAGAAAAAATAGCTATGTATTTCTAATGATGATATTCTCACAGTGCAGCTCATTACTGTCGCCAAAATAATAGCTAGTCCAAATAACTGGCCTCTACATTAGTCCTCAAATATGTGATCATGCCAATTATAAGTTGTACTCTGGAAAGATTGTTACCATTTCATCAGACCTTTGAAGTCATGATGTCCATCTGATAAAAAAATGTTTTGGACTTCAAACAATTAATTTTCTCTTTTAAAATAGTTTTGAACTATGCTTCATTTTCTTTGGCAACTAGTATGAGACTTAACACCTTATACCTACTTTGGCAACATAGGCATTTTGGCAGGTCACATGCAACTTTACTGAGATATACCTACTTTGGCAACGTACATATCAAAGTTACTGTATTAGATGTGAAGCAAATGTAAGCTGACGACTGACTGGTCCAAGTTTTCTGTCACTAACCCTCTCATTCACGGTTTATGAACTTACTCAACGTCAAAATATCTTATTTATCTATTTATTTATTTATTCATCTTTTTAATGTAGATAGAAGCAAAGTCTGATTCATGAACTCAGAATCAGTCGAGCAGCTGTATGTTGGTACTGTGCCAGTGGTGGTATATCCAACAAACTAAAAGTACCTTTATCTGCTGTTTTTTCATCTCTCTGAAGGCCTCAGATCTCCTGATTTTGTTCTTGAATCTGGAAATATTAGGTTTCGGGAGTAAAACCTCTGTTTTTTCCGCACGCTCCTCGTCCATGCTTTTTTCTTTCGCCATGTTTCTTTGCATCACATTTGACGTAGAGTTTCCCTTAGAAAAATTCCAGAATTACACTTCAAATATCTTCTGTAAAGCATTCGCTCTCCTTTTATTTATCAAAATAATTCTATAAATCAATCAATATGTAAAAGTATAAGTTAAAGATATGTAAAGATTAAATGATACCATCTTATAACTAAAACTAAACTAATGGACTGCTAGCTCTGCACGACATCCCAAGATGAGCTCAGTCGATGTTTTGAGGCTGAATGCAACTGCCCTCTAGCGAGCTCTCTGTGTCATTGTGTAAGGAAAATTTTGCTGAACAATTTTATTTTTCACAGTAAAGTTTAACTTTAAAATTTCTAAAAATGTCCCAACATCATATTTTTTGTCTTAAAGGGATAATAACTCTTCGTGTGAGATCTATATTACACAATAAAAACATTGTGAATAACTCATAGAAATATAATATATTCTGTTTTACCACAAAAACGGCAGTTATAGCTATTATTCTGATATCTGAGCTTGTCTTTAGACCTCGTGACCTCCTTTGATGGCTATACTCTGACAAAAAAAAACATTTAGAAAAAAAAGCAGGGACTAACTTTGAATGTTAAAACGGATTCATTAACCATTGGTAAGTATGGGAGAATTGTTGTTTACTCCAGGAAAATTCATTTTTTGGCCGAAACGAAGAGTTATTATCCCTTTAATATCATTCAAAATTGCTTATCATTCCCAATTCAGACTTATAAACGATAAAACTCCTCAAATAAAAGTGTCTGATGTTGACACTTCCTTTTGAAATTGATCAGGTAGACGTGGCGGTGCAAATTAATCATGATTCGTTAAGAACTAATTAGTTATTTCATTAGAAACTGAACAAAACACCGAATCCAAGTTCGAGGAAGGGTCGAGGAATGATTTGTGACTATAATTTATTCATTGTTTTTCTAATAATAATAATAATAATAATAATAATAATAATAATAATAATAATAATAATAATAATACCAACAACAACAACAACAATAATGATTCAAATGGGGGTAATTTTTAAGTTTATACTTCAGTAATCGTTAGAGCTACAAAACGTGTGCATATTGTCTCTGCCAGCGATGTAATGGTTTACCATAGAAAGGTGTGGAGGTGTGATTTATTGGGCGATGACCAATGTTTTCTATGTTTTTGACGTTGGCAGTTAATTCTTTTTATATCTAAAAGATGCACAATAACTCTATCTTAACATTCATTTTGCAAGTTTTGACATTCCTACGCATAATTACATATAACCTTTTCGTATTTATAATAATAATTGAATTGTGAAAAAAGAAGACTATGACGAAAATTGCGACCGTAAGATAAATTGAATGATATATATATGAGCAGTGGGCACTCAAGTTATTTTGACATTTATATTCCCCTTTTTTGTTGATTCATCGTGGTTATGGTTGTGACTCATTACTTTTAAGGAGAAGAAACACGAGAACAGATCTTTATTTTCTTTAACATTCAATACAAGGGCTGTATCAATTGTTTGATTTGAAATGGCATACGCCGTGTACAAACACCTCTTGATATAAACGTGTTATTGTATATTAAGCTCAGTGAACTGGACAAAGAGAACAAATAGTCAACGGGTTTACCGACTACTGGACAGTAAGAACCAACTGTTAGGATATTTTAACTTAGATGCAGTTTCGGTTACTGGATTCGAGTCCCCGTGACGTCAAGCTAAGGTAGGCTAAGTAGGTTAAGGTGTCCCGCGCGACCGCCTTTGTATTCTGCTATAAATTCATATTGTTATTGAGCACTATTCTTCACAGCATATAATCGATCTGCCACAAAGGCAAAGTCTTGTCGATTTGAATGTCGCCTTATTCACGGTCGCAGTAAGCTAACATAGTCTCGGCACACAAAGCGCGATGAAGTTATAAGCCCGTATCCTATGTACATTTGCCAGTTCAGGTAAGTTGAGAACAACGGCTGGAAAAATATTAAAAACAGCGCTTCGTTTTTCGTGACTTGACGGGACATTTTGATAAGTAAGTAGGGGGTATGTCTGATGGTATCAGCCAACACATTCATATGACTCCTTTAGAGACCTTTTATTAAAGTGAATAGAGATACCATCGGCTTGGCTTGGTCCCAGCGCGCGACCTCGGGGGCACATTTAAAAGTGTCACGGGTGCCATCTTAGAAATGGTGACAACATGTATAATTTATGACTTTTTGGATACACCTAAATGCGCGTCATGCTCTAAAACTTGTCGCATACTTTCTTTTAGATTCAAGAGATAGGAAATCCACCAAGCAGATTGCTGAATTACAGAATATGTCTGGGGACATGTCGATTCCTGGGACATCCAAGACACAACCGAAACCCTCCCCTGATGCATACGCAAGCCTTTCGACGCAGATCAACGAAGACTTTCTCACGTGTCAAATATGCATGGAACTTTTCAAAGAACCAAAGGGCCTGCCATGTTACCATACGTTCTGTTTAGGGTGTATAGAGGATTATTTACGGCGTCTAAACCCTAAATATGGTACTGCGGGCTTTCAGATGAAATTCTCTTGCCCAGTGTGTTGCAAAGAAATTCAAGTACCAGAAGAAGGTGCTAAGGGGTTTCCAACTAATCTGTTGGCTAACAATCTCAAGGAAAAACTACAAAAACGTAAGCGTGCTCTTCTCCAAAATGTCACAGAAGAAAACCTATGTGTGTGCGGTACCGTTGCCTTGTCCATCTGCCTGGAATGCGATCAGCTGCTATGTGGCCATTGTGAAAAGTCACACAAAGCCCTCAAAATTACCGAGGCACACGAGATCATGTTGCTCAAAGATTACAGCAGCGCTGACAGCAAAACCACGATGCTTCAGAGAAGAAAAATAAAATGCCGTAGCCATCCTGCTGAAATTTTAACTTATTACTGCATTGATGATAGTGAAGTTATTTGCAGGGAATGCGTTGTCAAGTCGCACAGCAAACACAATTTCATTGAGCTGACATCGGTAGCAGACAAGCACAGAGGCCAGTTACAAAATATGCTGAAAGTCGTCAAAGGGAATACAGAAAAACACCAAGCAGCTATTAAAGAACATGAAAACGCAACCTTGTCGCTAGAAACTTCGAAGTCCGGATTAAAGCAGAAAGTCGAAGACCGCTACGAGAAACTTGTTACTCAACTAGGCAAACACAAAGAAAAATTAATGGAAAAAATCGACAATGAGTTCGAACAGCAAATGCGTGGACTTTCCCTAAGCTTGGCCGCACTCAAGGATGGATGCGTTACGTCTCAAGGTTTAGCTGGGTTTATTGAGGAACTGGAAACGTGTGGATGTGATGCCGAGGTAGCTACATATGTTCAAAGTTTGGAAGGGAAAGTTGAGAAGCTGGATATCGTGCCTGCCAAAAAACCAGTGAACAGCGCCGATGTTTTCATATCCTCTCCCAATAGTGACCTCACAGATGGGAAAGTATTAGATAGCTTATTCGGAAGAGTTCAGACAAGGAAAGAAAGTGCCGAGGAGTCCTCAAAGAGCGCAAGATCACACAGCAGTCCAACTCTAGATGTGGGGGGTAGTAACCAGCCCAGCAATCCTGGTGCGTCGTCCGCTGCAGCAGGGCGTGTATATTTGCCACATGAAGGCAGCAGGGGTGTGCAAGGACGACACAACCAACAGGTGCAACAAAGAGACGTGCGGCAACGTGCACGTATACCTCAGAGGGCTGACAAACACAAGAGCTGTAGCTCTCAGTGACATTTCAGTAATTTAATCAGAACACAGTGCGTATTACACATGTCATAGGGAACGAATAATTTCTGCGAAACACTTCTCGATACAAACAAACAAAAAAAAACGGATTTTGAGCACACTTCACTACCTTCCATTCTTGTTATTATCAAAACTTTTTCATTTTTTTTTTTTAAACACTACATTCAAATCCGCTTGGTTATCTTTCATTTTTAATTTTTTAATTAATTTATTCCTATTGTCTTTTAATCATTCCATTTTTAGAATTTCTGTTGTCCCGACGGACATCCAATATTATATCTCACCTCGCTGCTATAGGCCTCCGTGCGTTAGGTGGTTTTTTACTAGTGAAGAGATTTGATGGTTTAAATAAACACGGCAGATTTAATTCTTATAATGATTATCAATTTCGAGTATCACTTTATTTTGGTAAAAAAAAGCGTCCCTGTGCCTTTAGTTGAAAAAAAAATTGTTGTTGTTGTTAATGATATAGAATTATTATATGGATAATATATAAGTATCTTAGTAATAAATGAGACAAATTTATTTTAAAGTTTGATATGCACATTTGTGATTGTTTAGATTCAGAGTTGGCCAACTGCTAACCGGAGATACTCTGTGAAAATATTAATACTCGGTGGACACGGATCTTGATTGCATTTAGAATACGTACTCTCTATGTGCATGTACCAGAGTCAAACTCACGTTGTCGTATCTCTAAACCAATACACAGACGCTGACAGTGGTTCGTTTTTGAATTTTTGTCTCCTTAACCGAAAATGAGTTCCCAATTCCCGCCATTAAGCAATCGGAGGGTTTGGTTTAAAAGCACTGAGCTTAGTATTACAGTCTCACGGAGATAACCTATCATGATTATTAGTTTAATGTGCACTTAGAAACGCACTCTTTATATGTGAATTAAGGGATCTTGAAAGGGAGATCGGACATTAGGTTTTTATGAACAAACGCGGTGGATGGAAGCGTCAAGATAGGCAATAGCGTAAATAACAATCTCCTTTTGATAGGAAACCGAAAATGAGTCGCATTAAAATATCATCAGTACCAAAGTCACCAAAGTTATCTGAAATGATTTAATGAAAGCATTCCCTGACACTACATAGATAACATAACATGCTGTCAACATGAAAGAACTGCATTAAGCCTATATGTATTTCCAATGATCAGGATTGCGTGGCCCGTCGTGTTTTTAACATCATATGCATACCAATAAGTGCAGAACGAACGACAGAAAAATAGTTGTTTAAGTTACATTCATTGGCTCTTAGTTCTGTATTATTTACACGTGTAATGTTTTTACTTTTTGCTAGTTTTATCTGTAACTCTCCAAAAAGGCATATATGGTGCATACCAAAACACAGACATCAAGCAGTTTGATGATTTGAGCCAAACACCACTTGCCGACATAAAAATGAATGTAGAACTGAGCCCTTACGGACATAGAAATGTCACTGACTTCTTACTTCGTTATAAGGCCTCTGGCGACAAGACGTAGATAAACATATTATTAAAATCTTAAGCTCTGAACGTAGCATTTCTAGCTGTATATAGCGTCCGTGGAAGTAGTTGGCGACATTGAGAGAAACCTTGGATTTCTGATCTTGCTAGTATCCTGGTCTTCACGCCTCGTCACTCAGCGTGGGGCATTCAGCGCCTCCGTTCATGGCGGGTTGCACGACGACACGGTACCTGATCTTCCTGCCAGTCTTACACTTGCCCTGGCATGGGCCCCATTTGCCCCAGTCTGCTACCTCGCAATCTATGGGCGTGGCTGGAAAAAATATGACAGTTATTTTAGTAAAAAAGTTAATCTTGAGCTTCAAAATCATCACCCAATATTGTTATTTTTAATATAAAGCATTTTTGCCGCAAGATTCTGTTTTGAAATTTTGATCTCTACTTTTTAAAAGTTTTTTTGTATTGCTGGATTTTGTTATTAATTTTCTAGTAGGTTATCCAATAATGGCTAGATTCCCGTCAGATTTTTCGTATTCAAGACGAAGAAAGGAAGAAAAGAAGAAAGGCTGTTTGAAAATTAAAAACATTTGAAAAGATGTATTTTTTTCTTTGAGAAACATCACATACAGTTTAATAGTAAGTTCACTCATTCGCACAAGATGAAATACGACGAGCCCAGTTTATGGATAACGAAGTTGTAAGGGAAGCCAGATAACTGGGATGTAATCGCCAATGATTACCAAGAGGCAGCCTTATGACGAGTCTTTTGATCCTACGACAGTAACTTTTTCAGGTCTCCCCTTTCGTGAGCATTTTCTACTTTTTAAATTTTTTGTCATATTGCCCCGTTAAATGTAATTTTTCTAAAGAAAACCACAAAACGCAACCAGGTTTCTGAATTATCAGAATGTACAAAAGCTGCCCAATTTGTATTTTGTATCTTCATCGGCATTATTGATGACATTCGTCAGTGCGCAACTTCCTCCTTTTTTCACTTAACTAAAGGTTAACATATCATTTTCTGATAAACTATTAAAGAATGAAATAAAATGAAATAACTCTTACATGTGCCCTCTTCCTCGACGTAGTCATTGTCATCAAGCAGATCGCTAAGGTTATCAACATCTGAGATGTCGATGGGAGCCTTCTCAAACGTCAAGGTTCCAATTCGTGGTAGCTTGTTCAGCTTGGGATAGTAGAATGGGCTTGCAGGGTGGCTTGGGCTCTTGCTGGTGATCTCTGAAATCTTCTCCTTGCTGGGCCAGTCTGGTGAGGTAAAGGTCAGTCCCTTGTCCACCCCAGCGTCGATGGGGTTCAGCTGAATGGTCACCTTGTCCTTCCATTGGTCACCTTCGCATAGGTCAAGACTGTCTACGCCCACGAACCAATCTGGGCTGGGAATCATTCGTATCACGATGGAAACCTGTGAAGTAAAGGCTTAATTAGTCGTCTTACTTATTGATGTGACTTGAGATGTACTCATCCGTGCCGTTTTGGTGTTAATTACTTCGTGTGGGACGAGTCATCGTGTGGCATTACTCATTTTATATGAACTTACATTACGTTGATTTTGATTCTCCATGTCCAAGTGATTTTGAATGGATGAAAGGATGCATTTAAATAGAAAACGTAAATTGTTAAAAATGCACACATCAAGCATGAGACAGTGAGGTAAGTAAACAAATAAAGAACCGAAAAAACAAACGATGCCAGAAATGAATAAGCGTACGAATAATAAAGGAAAATTTTGCAAAAAAAGTCCTGAATACCACAGCCAAGCTATATCTAAAAATCTAGTTGATCTTACACTTGGGTGCTTTCCGTCAACAAAGAAGCTGGTTCTGGAGACACCTGTGCCGGCGGGGAGCCTGGGGCCAGTGAATACATCGAATATGCCCTTCTGGCCTTGAGGATCCTGGTCCAAAATCGCAGTAGCGCCGGATTTGGCAAACTGTTTCAGTCCGTTGTTTGCGAATTGTCCCAAATGCCACATGCTGTATGTGCTATCGTGGGAGCGACCTACAAGTAGAATTGATTAAAGGTGTCATGACTGTTCGTATCAGATTCATATTTCATAATAAAAACACCGTAAACAACCCATTGAAAAATAATATATTCCATTTTTCCACCAAAACAGTGGTTATTGCAATTATTCTGGAATCTGTGCTTGCCATCAGACTACATGGTCCTTTCAAGATGACTATACCTCCGTAATAATCTCTTAAGATATTTATACAAAAAACAAACTTTGGGAAAAAACGTGGACTAACTTTGAATGTCGAAATGGTTTCATTAACCTTTGGTTAGTATGGCAAAATCATCGTTTACCCCGGGAAAATCCGTTTTTTTTTTTGTTTTTTTTTTTTTTTTTTTTTGTTTTTTTTTTTTTTTTTTTTGCCAAAACGAACAGTTGTTATCCTCTTAAGGTGTATCAGACCGGGGAATAAGCAAATTAAACTGATAGGGAACACAGAACGTGTTGTATAGTTTAGCCTTAATAGCAAATATCTATATGTAAATAGAAGAAAAAGAACAGAAATGACTATCGTACCCAATTATATATTTGAAAGTACATAATGTATAAAATGGACCAAAATTGTCAAATTTGGTCGACAAGATATGATTGCTAGCGATAATGACAAACCTGCGATTAATGTAATGTAGCGGACGATTCTTATTGCTAAAAGTCGAAGTGGAAAATACTTAGTTACTTAATGATCTCCAGGCAAAAAAATCAGGTTTCCACGGCAATCAATTTTTTTATCTTCTAAGATCACAACCACTACGCTTTTTTGCATACACAGAAAGGGTGTCATTAGCAATTTTTAAATGTCTTTTATTTGTACTGTTATTAGAAATTCGTGAACTTTCGTCTAAATTGCAGTCAACTTATTGAAAACCTTGCCGTTAAAACCGCAGAATTCACTTAATAATTAAAATGTTACTCACCCATCATTTTGGACCAGGAGGCAGGGCCATAAGGTCTTCGTAGTGGGAACATTTTTGGAAACTTGGCCTTTGTCCATTCTCCCCTGTATTGCACTACGTACCGTGCAAGCCCCGGCGCATTGCAAGACGTCGCCGCGTAGGCCACCGCTGCAAATACCGCCAGCAACAATAGGTACAAACTCAGATTCATTGTTTTTCGACAAGAGCGTTTCCTTTAACTGCCAATATCCCGGAAAGCCTTTCCCTTGCAAGAGCCGCAGAAATTCTGAGGAAGCTGCGTGTAACGCCACGCTTAAATGAGCACTTCATTAGCATGCAGCTCCTAATTTATTGCTCCATGATCGATTGGGGAATCTCAATAGCGAGAAAGGAAAAAAGCAACGAAAAAACTTTTCCATTCCCTCTAAATCAGACGACTTGAAAATCTCAAATGAATACGAATTCGATTTTATTATTGTGACAAATAACATGTGGATGTATTAAACACCAGGAAATTGGTGAAATGAAACAGCGTTCTCGCTGTTAATAAGTGAGGAAGAAATTATGTTCCAACAGTTATGTGTATGGGGATTTTTCGAGTACAGAAGGCGCCGTTTGCGTGGGCTAGGCACTATTCAATCACACTCTTATTTCACTTAATGTTACCAATGTACGCGTACGAACCTTTCATCATTTCTAAGTAACGAAATAAGGTGTCCCTCAATAAGCAACTAGTAATCTCAAATCACTAAATCATGTTTATCATATTGCTAGAGTCCCGTAAATGTGTATCATTATCTATACGAATTGGTTGACAATGCACATTTTTCAATCAATCTTCTCCATAAGAGGTTTAGGAAAGTCCGTATTTGCTCACAGGATAATGGTTTGGGCGTTAAATCTACCTGACATTTACCAAGGGATCAGGTGGAGTGTTCAAATCGATAAATAACGATGCAATTTGTTAATCACTTGTCGCACAGACATGTGGTTTATTACGTTTTCATGCTCCGTAGTTTAATTAACGGTAAAATAAAAATCGCATTCGTGGAAACTTCTGTTGATAAAGATAAACGACACCGCCTGGGCCCTCTGCACAAAGTATTTTTGTTTCTCATGAATACTTATGTTAAAGCGATGATGTTGAAGTTGAAGAGTAGAATCTGCTTCGGAGATGTATCAGATGTATCTAACGTAATTTAGATGGATCGGTTTGACAGGTCCTCCGTCGGTCTACAGAGATATTCATTCAAATGTCCCAACTCGGGTGGCCCAATCGATTAATTTCCTGTAATATTTCACCCAGTCGCTACGTTATAATTGTTTCAAATACAATTAAACATCATGGCAGCACGTTTTGTATAAAAAAATTATGCACTTCAAGTTTACTTATCACTGATATCCGTTAATTGAATTTTAATGCATTTGCTCATTTTTAGGCAAGGAATAATAATAATAATAATAATAATAATAATAATAATAATGAAGATGAAGCAACAAACGCCGAAGTATGATCTGCCAAATAAAAGTTCTACACAACCAGATCCAAAACGCTTCATCTGCACTTGGATCCATCAAGGTTTACAATTATTCCTGATACAGTGTTCTATTCTCTCCAAAAATGAGATTGGAACTGAACACTGTTATCACTTTCAATATACACACATTTTGCATTTTGGTGTAATCAGCCACGGTTATCAACGTGAGACGATTCCGTGCGTAAAACTTTCCTTGATTTTGCAAATACTCTGAGAATGATCTGCGCCTGTATGAGGATGCCACTCCGAGGAGTGCCAAATGAGAAATGAGGTTGTTGGTCGTACTTTTAACTGTGTTATTATCGAGGTACAACTTGGTGTAATGTACTAAAATTGAGTTATAAAGTAACCCTAAAGTACTCGTCCCCTTATAATTTAAATCACTTTGAATATGGATAGATGAACAACCATGACACTTGGCATATATGTCGATGACATAAGTTAACCCCCCAAATTTCAATACAGATTTTAAAGATTTTTTATTTCAACCTCTGACACTCGCTGAACTCAATTTCATATAAACTGCTCGTATATCTTAGTATGGCAGGCGTAAATGGAATAGCACTAGGCTGTTTAGGTGCTTCTGGCCAATAACAAACAGCTTTCAATTATTCAATATCTTTATGCTCACCGGCGCAAATTCATGTAACAACCTCATCCCGGTGGCTCTAAAGATGTCCCCGGTCTGCTACATTGCTAACACAAGTAATATCTAAAACAAATGAAGAAAAAAGGCTTTCATTCATAACATTTATTTTATTTTATTTATCTATTATTTTTATTTTTACTTCGAAGCAGTTTTGACACATTGGCCTCTTCTTCAACCTATTCAGTGCAACTGAAAAAATGCGGTGAAACAAATTTCAACTGGTGTTGAATACATTTAACAGTGCGTATGCGTAATTGGTCCACAATATCATTTTGTGTCTATTTTAAAAATATCTCAAATCTGAAAATATATTCACTTATCTAGGAATGCCGTTTCCTTTTCTTTCTTTATTGGAATATCGACCCTTATCCAATTTTAACAGCCGACAGTCTGTTAATAAATACGATCCATATAAGAATGGGCGTGCTGTTTGTGGAAATGATCTAACATTATCTACTCACAACAGTGACGCTGTACAAACAGACTACCGGAAAATGGATTAGCGAAGCAAATTTATCAGAATTTGTAAATGCTACGATTCAGATTGGGAGCACTACATGAGGGCATATCGAGAACTTCACTAAATTAGAGCTGGGACAATGCAGAAAGTGGGGTCTAGTTTTGATCAATTTTGATCAAATTTATAATTCCCATGCAGAGTTACCCTGTAATGCACAATTCTCTAGCCAAGACCAAAACAGAAGCCTTGAGATTCTTATCCTGCCATCGAGTGCCTTGAATGAGGACACGCAGATCCCAGGGACAGCTCAATTACAATACCAATACATCAACCATTAGCACCAACAACCATGTGTTTATAACTACACACTTTTTAGAACATGACAAACAAGCTAACAGTGTTATTAATCAGTAATAATTACAAAAAATTCAATAAATCAATTATCTAGTGGATCAATATATAAATAAATAAAATGGTGAACTAATAACATCTAAAAATACACATTAACAAACATACGTTGTTCATCACTCACAAAACTGTTTTGTAACTTTGCACACCTTTTAAAACATTTTACATATTTTTAACAAGACACCAGCAAATTTTTTACGATGACAAGAACATACTCTAAATCACAAAACGTGATGTAACCAGATAATTCAGTTCCCTCGTCACATCATTTTGCACTTATTATTGATGAAAATACTAATTATCACAGCCAAAATTCTTGACAGATTGGCATGCTATAGATTTGCTTGAACAACTTCCAACCAAATGATTTTTCTGCAGTCAGCTTAGTTATTTTTTATTATGGGTTGTCTTCTGAGGGACGTGTAGAAGCCTTTCATATACAGGTACATTAAAAAACAAGTGCCTGGATAAAATCTATGACATAAGATTGGAGAAACGAATATTCCTGAAGATGAATGGGGTGTTTTGACTCACTAATGTAGTGCAAGATAATAAAGGGTAGGATGCACATCTATCATCCTGCACAGTCCAAATGGATACGTATTTTGGATCCAGAAAGCTAGGTCTTTTAAAGCATCAACTGTGATGTTATATCATGAGATTCCTTTGTCTATAAAATCCCCATGTTGATAGGCCTTAATGCTATATTGTTTTAACTCTTCACCCTACCAATAAACAAGAAAATTGCATTGCTTATAATGATAGCCATAAGAAATATTTTGAGATCACTGCCTTTAAAGTGGAACTGGTGAACTTCTGATGAACCATGAAGAGGATAATGAAACTCTTGAAAGACTAATAAATAGTAGCAAGGAAACAGCAATAATATAATGCTGCAGCTGATCACAATGAACAATTACAGATCATGTTTACTTGATTCACACTTATTATGGCACAGTCATTGGATTCAGATGTTTTATAGACTTTTGACAGCCTAATATCCGAAAATATCACAAATATCCACAATAAACTGAAAAGTTATGTCTTGTAGTATGGTTTTAGAGACATCTATAAAAGGTAAACATTTTACTCGTACAAAAAATTCATTTATGTAGAATTGGTTAGATAATGTGTTTTATCAGTAATTTTCAAGTTTAACACTTTAGTGAGAAATAAATGGACAAGGCATTAACAGGACTTATTAATAAGTGAGAAATAAAAATAAAATACCACTTACAATTATTTAAACTGACATCGAATTAATTCATTAATAAAAGATTAACCATTTGACACGTTTATAAACTTCTAAATAATACATATCACATTGTGACCAAAAATTTCCAAAAAGGAAAGTCACATAATTGGCCAATCTTGAGGGATTCGAATAATCTCTTCCTTGGGATCTTCCTCAAAACTTCTGGAAACTCTTGGAAATATTGTCACATGGTGGAGATCTTTTCCAAGAGAATCCATAAGAGTAACATTCATACTGTCCAGTGTCACCTGGCCTAGCCCAAACCCTCCTAGGCTCTGCATATCAGACCAGAAGAATTTTGATGAATTATGTGGTACATGAGGGGCATTGTGTCGGTCATGATTTACCAATGCCCCAAAGCCAATGACAAAATAGTTCACAGTCCAGTTGTGATCTGTCACTGATAAATGCTGAAATGAAAGACAGTTTCATCATAACCTGATATAAGAATAGGAACAGACAAAGCAAGTAAAAGAGAAAACCCTAACCCTTTCACATGACTTCCGTTTTAAAATCACTTCCCTTCTTCTTTTACAATACATAAAAATATGGTAATTTATTTTCTATATTTTCTTATTAAAATGAGGAAATCCTCCAAAAGAGAAATTCCTTATCGGTGGATAGTATTATGTAAGTTATACATTTTTAAATCATAAAATCATCGGCAATTTTTGAATCTTTTATTATCCATTCACATTCTTTCTGTAAGACAGTATGCCATCATTCTTCAGAAAAAAATGTCATAAAGAATGGAAATCAAAATATGTTTTTTTTCTTATTAAAAGCTGAATCTTTCACAAAACAAATGTTTGCTTCAAGAATCGTGTCTGACTTCTTACCTGCAAGTTATGGTCATGTCCACACAAATATGCATTTACTTTATATATGTGCAGCAAGGGGTGCAGCCTGTCTCTTAGACAAGTAGTAGGACCATGGTAACCAATAGAATAGGTGGGAAAATGACCTGCCACCACAACATAAGTTGACCTAAAATACATTGATTTTACACTAAAATGGACAACCTTTACATGTTTTATTAAGTGTAAGAATGGTAAAATATTACAATAGGCCGATGCTATTAAAAATGATTCAATACCCAGGAATAAAGATAGGAATAAATTTGCTTTTATGAAAGCAAGTTATATGATGAGTAAATTATGTATGTTCTAACTTGCTTACTAACATCCAGAGGCAGACAAGGTGTTTAATGAAATTTTCATTAAAATATATATTTTCACTGTTAATTACACAAGCAGGGAAAATGATAATCAAAACTCTTTTCCTGTCAATAAATGTTTCCAATTCAATAAGTTTTCTAATTTATTGAACCGTGGCTTTTCAAGGAAAAACAAATAAGCAGTATCATACTCCCTGCAATGTTAACGTTACTTTGATTATTGGTCTGTCAAGCAAGGCGATTTATAATTGAAGAAGGGAATTTCCCTGTGGGCAAAATTCCAAATTCCCAATGAACTTGACTTTGTGAAATATTTATCACTGGCGGACTTAACACTGTCCCAGGCATAGCATCAAATGGCATAATTCAAGTTAATGTGCTTAGACTGTATCTCTATGAATGTCTCCCCTTGACCTGGTCACCATCCAATTAATTCATTCTAACATCAATAAGTTATCTGGCATATTAAGAAAACTTTTAAATACTACTGAAGAGCTGTATACTATCTCTAAGTTGACAAAAATCACTTGTGTTTTGTAATACAACACCACCTGAACAGCTATGTAGCTACCTGTTGGCACTTTTCAGAGTTTCCTCAATCCACTGCCACATAGCATCTGCCTTTTTTGGATCAGCAGGGCCAAGTGGGGGTTCCCCTTCATAATGAGTTCCTGTGTTCCCACACAGCACTATGGTATCTAACATGATGAGGGTTAGATTCCCTGCACCATTACCAATGGGAACTGTTATTGTGTAATTGTGGTCTGGCATGTACCTGGAAAGAAGAGAGAGAATTCAACTACATTTAAAAAAAAACTTTTTGACAAAGCCTAAATTTTGCAATATTAAAAAATCAATATTAGTTTTGTACTAAAACACCATTTTAAATTTATGTACAAAGATTAATATAGAATATCAGTACATGGCACAATGCATCCTCGTCTGTTATAAGTACATGTAAAAAGAAGGGTGCAAACCTTTAAGTAAATATATTTCCACTTATAAATGTTTTATAACATGAAAAGAAAGTTGGAAAAGTATGTAATTCAAGTTCTACCATTATTATGTACAGTGATAACATAAAGAAGGGAATTGTTCATTTGTCCATATTAAGTTTTCTTTTCGATGTTATACAATGTTAAGTGAGCTGAACTAAGACATTGGACAAAAAAAAAAAAAAAAGATTGGACTGAGATGGACGGTTGGATCATTTAGGTAATATTAACACCTACATCTGTAATCTATTCTTTGCAGATATATTGCCCCTATGGTTATTAAAAAGGAGCCATACGAGAAAGGGGGAAAATATCTGAGATACCTACCATCTTCCTGAGGTGTCTTTTCTGTGAGTGTAGAGTATCTGTGCTGAGATATTGCCCCTGTGGTCATGGTTTCCAGGAATAACATACCAGGGTGTTTGTAATGCATCGTGTGTGAACACATCCTCAAATGTTTCCTGGATAAACCAGAAGAAAATATTTTACCACTTTTGACCCTGGCTTTACAAAAATCTCTCAACATTTATTGTGAGACCAAAAATGATCAATCTCGAGACCCATCATAATTGAATAAAAACTCTTTAAAGTCTGTGATTCCAAAGGAAAAGCCCAAGTCTGCTTTTGTATTGTGAATATGAAGGTGGGGGAGGTGGGTATACTATTTGTAATTTGCTAAATTAAAGAAAAAGGAGGATGACATTTGAGCATGGCTTCTGTTAAGTGTCATCATATCACATCCACATCCAAACATTTTATAATATAAAAACATTGTATCTTATTTGCATGAAAAAAATATACACATTGTGTAATTTGCTAAATCAAAGAGGAAAGAGAATGCCATTTAAGCAGATCCATGGTGATAATTTCCTGCATTTCACAAGGATGATCAATGAAATGATGCTAAAGGCACTTAATTCTTTAAGAAATATGGGACTGGGAAATCATCACCAGTAATTATTACACAACATTAATGGGCAAAATATACAAGGCTAAGAAGAGAAAAAACAATCAATCAACTGATAATTAAATTGTAAACACTAAGTTTTACCCAGGAGACTCAAATCATTCTCAATGATGTTTGTGCTTCTTATGTTTCAATTCATTATCAAAAGAGACAAATACCACTCAGGAATATTTATCATATCAGCTTTTACAGTTTTGGGATACTAAAAGGTAATCTGCATCAAGCTGAAAATGCCCCACATTCATATTTATATCCTGCAAAGCTTCTTACATTTCCCAATTCATACCTTAGAGGCAATAAAACTTCTTACAAACTGTATTCTCTAGTGTATCAAAAGAAACATATATGTGAGCCACGGTTTTGTGGCAATGTACATGTGTATGACTCATCCAGCATGTTTTACGGTACAAGATAAACAAAATCGGCGACGGTTTTAGTGGCATTTTGTATTGGCAAGACGATAACTGCAGTCAGTTCTGGATTGAGTTCCGAAGAGATGATTTTTTTTTTAGAACAGATGAAAATTAATGCAGGCTCAGATTTCATCCATAAAAAATTTTAATATCTGTGGCCTATTACATCTGTAAATTTGTAAATGGATTTGGATACATTAACACTATGGTGGTGAAAGAAAAGTTGTTAAAATTTCCAGGAAAATCAAACGTTGGCTATAAAAAGGTTTAACACACTGGTTTATTTTTAATTTGCTTACCTTGAATCTGACATCCTCCACATTCCTAACACCTCGAAAATAAATGTTGTCTCCCACTGAAATAACAAACTGACTATTGACCTCATCTGCTACTTTCCCCAGCTGTTTGGCCACTGCCCGCTGTATGCGTGAACTGTAGGGATAATGTGGCTGCCCACCCCAGTCTCCGACAACCAGGAAGTTTAGTTCTTCATTTTCAACTGCTGTTTCTATTAATATATAAAATGATCTTTGTATTTTGATAAATAAATTAATAAAAGCAATATTTATGCCATACAATATTTTTTTATTAGTTCTCACAATAAGTCATGCTACACTGATTGAGTTGGGTGCATGTACACATCCGTGTTTGACAGCCAGTTAAAAGTGGGGGTTACAAAAGTCTTCATATATTTTGGATGCTTTTGCACTTCAAAAACAAATTATATCTTGTTACCAATAAAATTCAAAGTTGCGTTACGTTGGATTATGTTTTAGACTTTAAAAAATTATAAATTTATAATGGGCACTGATTATAAAATAATTATTATGAAATCAAAATACTGGTAGTAGTGGTGCAGTTTGTACATGTACATTGCGTGCTGAACCGAAAAGGATGGACTGATTGGATTTTCGTCATGCATAATTAATCGACTTAAATACAACTGGAACAAATTGCTTGATTTCTTAAAAAAGAAACACCTTGTTACCTGTTATAACGTTACTATAACTAAAACACAAAGTAATCAGCAAAACATAAATCCTCTCAAAAGTCCATAACATCCCGTCAGCCATTACCCCATAACATGACGCCACCTCCGCATAATAGCCTCGTTGTCAACTTCAAGGAACATTATTCCAATGCAGGACTGAGGAGGGGAGGGGGGTCAAACATCAGTTAGTTTTGTCATGTAGTTTGGAGACCTGGTGAAAGGTTACAAAATCCTACAATCCGTTTTTTAGTTACCGTTTTACATTAGGGAAAATGCATTAAAATTTTAAAATTCATAAATATTGTAAACAAATTCCTGCAAATTTTTTACACGTCTTTGTAATTAAAATTTAGGTTTGTTTTTAGAAATGAAAAAAAGGGATTCTTTTTAATAGTCCTTTATTTTTTCCTTCTTCTCATTGCCTGCATTTATTTTGTGCCTGACAGACTTGCAGTATTAAACCTTAATTTTAATCAATATAAGCAATATATCTGAAATTACTTGTCAATGAATTACATTACCTAAAACCTACATGCATATAATTACCAGTATGTATCACTTGTTCAAAATGACCTTATAAATGTAATCTTCTACTGCTTGCTTTTTACCTTTCAATTATCAGCAATACAAAATTATCAGCAATGCACATCATTGTAAAAAATCAAGTTATTTCTAATATCTTACTTAAACAGAACATTCATAATATTCATAAAAAATAATATTAATAAAAAAGATTACCAGGAAATCCCATGACAAAAAAAAAAAAAAAAAAAAAGGAATGCTTGAAAACTGAAGCCTTATTTAAAAAGCTCCATTAGCAATTGTGCGTCTGTTAATTTGGAGTAAAATACAAATTGAAAGGAACAATGCAGAGACATAACAATGGATTCCAATTCAATTAAGCACAGCTCTGTACATTGTCAACTACATATACATACTCAGTAAATTTCTCTCCAAACATTCAAAAATAAATTACTGACTTCTTAAAATAACTTAATATAATTAACAAATAACACACTGTAACATGCCAACATATTGTCCTCTGTCTAAGTATGTATCAGCAATATGTGAGGCATAATTTTAATTCTATTGCCAATTAATACTGCCCACTCTTATAACAATATGACACACTGACCATCCAGGCATTTGAATGACTGCACCATTGCATTATTTTACACAAAAATGTTCAACTTTTGCAATATTCAATTTTTGGTGCCAATAGCCAATGAGCCTCAAATTATTTGTTACAGTTCACAGTAGTCTATTTTACAATTAAATATAATGGCAGTTTTCAGATGACATTCATTTCTAAACCTATTTAAAAATGCAGTTTCTTTCAATCCTTTCTTTTCTTGTCACTGTTGGCATAAGGCCTATAATACCAGATACATAGCACCAAATTTGAATTGAGCACTGCATTTATAGCCAAGTTGGTCAGCACTATCACGTCCCTTGTCTTCACAAGTGTTGTAAAAACCCTGGCTGAAAATAAAATAATATTCTTTTAGATAAAGTTTTTAAGCATTCGAGTTGCTTCTGACATTTTAGAAGCAATATTATAATCTATGGTCATAAATATGATTCCAATTAAATTAATGTTTAAAAAGTTTATGAATAGAGACATAAGTTTTTGAGTCTCTATATAAAATTGGTACCAATGCAACTTTCAAATTACCAAGTTATGTATGGTAGTAACTCACCAAAACATGCATATGATGCTATTACCCATGTAGCAAGACTGACTTGTCCAGAGTCTTTGGTCTGGTAAATATTCCACAGCTGGAGCACTTTGCTTGTCAATGAAATGGGAATAACACTTCCCTAAAGTTTATAAAGGGTAACATAATTTCTTGCAATTTTCTTTGAAAAAAATTGATATTATTTTTATAACAAATAAATAAATATTTTCAAATCACTAATATTCTTACTGTGTAATTTGAATATACCAGTAATGAGGTGGTGTGTAAATATCAACCAACTAAATAACACATGCAAGGTGTGATTTTTTTAAAGTTAAAACTTTATCAACTTGAAACATCTTACCATGGCAACTGCCATAAGCCATGATGGCCAAACTCCAAATGCAAAGGTTGAGAATATGGAGAGATATCTGAACAACTACATAAGGGTGTTATTGAGCAATAAAAAATGCAGTTTTATAAAAAAAATGGTGTAGTGGTGAATTTGCCTTTTGCTTGTCTTGAAGGACAAGAATAATGATGAAGCAAAAACAACTAGTAGTTGCTTGGAATAGGATAAATGATTAATTATGCCCACACAAAATTTTAAGGTTAATTAACTGCCTAAAACAAGGATACATTCCAAGTCCCAATAATGCTGTACTATTCAATTTGTCTTCCTGAGATAACACAGTATACAACAGGAGTAAATCTGAAAAAAATTAAGTATTGTTAAAATAATAAATTTCATTTAGATTTTTGCAATTATTTTCCAATTAAGTACTTCCCTGTAATTGTTGTGCTAAACCAATTTCCAGAAAAGACTGGCTGTCGTTCATGCATGCAGAAAGTTGATAGGCAAAAGTATTAAATAATTTGTGAAATAGTAAGGTTTTTAAGAAGCAAAAAATAAAACTTATTCAGTAACTTTCCCATAATAACTAAATCCATTATAAACTAATACATCTATGATCCAAGCAAAAGTAATATATACCTTGAACCACAAGAAATGTGTATTCAAAATAGTTTTCTACGGGATATCTGTGTGCAAACTGGTATGTCAACATTGTTGTGTAGCTGAAAATATACTATCAAAATATTTTCACACCAATTCAGATTATAACAGTAGGTGAAAAAGATCACAAAGTATAAGAACATAAAAGTTTTTTCTTATTTTCGTGTGTCTGCATGGTCCTCAGCACTTCTGAGTTATAGAAAATATACATTTTCGCTTTTATACACAATATTACAGAAATTTACATCAATCTGCTTTATAATGAAAAAATATCTTAGATAGGGCTTATCTGGCCTTTGTGGCCTATTCATTATTACTTTCGCTTTCATTTTTCTTTTTTAATGTGTTCTGATTGAAATAAAAAAAAATGTGAGTTCACTCATCGTTATGGTCTAGGATTCAGTTGGCCATTTTATTTGACCTGTCACAATGTAGAATAGGTCAAGTACAGTAAGATAAACAAGGACTGACCCCAGTGCCAAATGACGTGGCGGACAGAACAACCTACTGGTACGAGTCCGGCAGATTTTACTCACCTTGCTAACTCGAGAGCTATGCTGCGCAAACTCAGTCCCTTCGAATTACCAGCTTTGATGACACTTAAAATTTGGGGGAGCTTTAAAATCAAACAAAACCCAACAACTGACGAACTCAGTGCATGGCATAGTAGTGCAACATATGGGTAACGTTCCAAAGCCCCTAAAAAGCCGTCGCTTACTACAGGTGCCATGATGTCCTCATGACTACCCACATTATTCACAAAATAATAATTACTCGTACGATCATATTTATGGAAAAAAAGGCCCAAATTTTACCGTAAACAAATTCAATAATGTTAAATATAACATATATCAAACATTTTTATTATTTGTTATTTCTTGATATATTTTGACTGTTAGAGTACTAATATTAATATCTGGTTGCTCAAAGAAATTTAGTCCAATGAGAAAGCGCCAAATTTCCAACCCCGTATAGTGTAAATAAGAACATGGCAACCAAAGGAAAGGGAAAGGGGGGTAGAGAAGATAAAAAGAGTGCAAAAAAGTCAGAAGAGCCACCTCCAATTAAAGAGACAAAAGAGGAGGAGACTCCTGAGGTCTTAGAGGAGACACCAATACAAGTGGAAGAACCTCCAATCGTCGAAGAGCCTCCAAAAGAACCGACACCTGAGCCGGCGTACGATGAACCAACACTAACAGAACTGATCGTAGAAAGGTAGATCTAACACCTAAAAACAGAAAAAGTGTCGTCCTCCACTTAATCAAATTGTCTTAGTGCTATGAACAGTATAACGGGTGTTTCATTCGTTCAGTTTAAACGGTGAAATATGCGTGATTTAATAAACGAAGCAATGATATTCACGTTACTTGGGATTTTTTTCAACATTCTGTAGCTGTAAGTTGACGTTACAGCAACCACTATTGTTGTCGCCAACACTAATGTATAACGAGTGATTTGCATACTTGTGCATCATAATTTGTTTAACTATATATTTCTGTTTATTTTTTCAATTTCCTTTTACAGTTATGAAGGAGAAAAGGTTCGAGGTCTCTATGAAGGCGAAGGAGAATGTTCTTTTACAGGAGGGCACCATTACAAGGTGAGTTTGGGAACAGGTGACAAATATTACAATATCCCTTTTTCTGTTTATGAATATATTTTATTGTATATTACATTAGTTAGTGATTATTTTAAGTGTATATTTAAAATGTACATTTAAGTGAACATTAGATTGTAAAGTAAGGCATCACAAAATTGATATACTTACAGTACAGTATATACTCATTAAACATCATGAATCATCATCATCAAGAATGCCATCAGAAAGACAATTCTTTGTGCGTTCCTGGATATTCGAAGAGT
This sequence comes from Lingula anatina, assembly GCF_051362555.1. Taxonomy (NCBI): domain Eukaryota; kingdom Metazoa; phylum Brachiopoda; class Lingulata; order Lingulida; family Lingulidae; genus Lingula; species Lingula anatina. The sequence goes on from NC_141767.1 coordinate 23,107,398, forward strand.
ATCATAAAAATTCCAAGTGCATTCCAAATATTTTTACCCATTCTTGTGGCCGACCCGAATGTTTTGCTCGTGTTAAAAACTTTTGAAGTGCATTCCAAGTGGAAAATTATCGAATGGCATTTGAATAGTATTCTAACTGCACTATGACTGCATTCTAAATATTCTCACGGCATTCTGACAGCATTTGAAACATTCTGATCACATTCGATTGAGAACCAAAATGGCAAGACACTTCAAATCCTGCTAGAATGAGCCAAAATGCAACTTGAATGCATCTCAATCCTATTTCAGCCAGCAATCGAACTACACTCGTACGGCATTTGAAGTGTATTCTAAATATTCTGATTGCATTTGGACAGCATTATTGATATTCCTGGTTTTCCAACTACATTCTAGTTGCATTTGAGGGCTGAAATGTGCACGAATCATTCCAGGTGGATTCAAGCGCATTCTGAGTATTCAAATGGCATTCTTACAAGAATTTAGGTCAATTTGAAATTTCTTCCCGAATGTAGTATGAATTTTTGAATTTAGTCATTCCAGCTGGTTCTGCTTGATTCCTGCTGATTCCAAATAAGTGTGATGGGGGCTTAAGGAACGAAACCCAAAATAAATTTCATCTCCCAGCCCCTGCTTTCATACCCTGAGTGTCAGAGCAACATAAAAGCTCGCTTGTTAAATATATACCTTGTGATGGAGTCGCTTTTACTAGTATTGCGACATGCGTTATATATGAAATCAAGATCGAGCTGGCAATACCGGAATCTAGAACCTAGGGGTCTGCTATCAGAGAGTCATAATTAACCAACTTGTCAATTTTGTCTGGCTGAACTGCAATCAAACAGTGACTGAGTACTAGTATGTTTTGACATATTTTGCTATACCAGTAGTATAAAAATAGGTTATTTTTTTTACAGGGTAACTTTTCATCCGGGTTGATGCATGGCCGTGGAATTTACACATGGGCAGATGGAGTGCAGTATGAAGTGAGTATTCCAGTTTGTGATAGGAATAATTGGATTCTAAATAAGTGTTGATTAAATAGAGTAGTAAATTATTGTTTCAATAGCAATTTTCAAACTGTTATAAAGGTGTAATATTTACTGGACCTGATATTTTGTCAGCAGTGTCTGTTGAAGTTGGTCATGGGTGTAACTTAATGATCCCGAGTCAGGGGTTATAACTCCATGGTAGTCTTATTATTATTATTATCATTATTTAGGAAGCCAATGGTTTTTTATGAAATGCTTTAAGTTTCATGAAATTTTATGGTGTACATTTTAGGGTGAATTTACTAATAACCAAGTTACTGGCAAGGGAACCTACAGGTGGCCTAATAAAAGGTATGATGATGATATTTTTTTGCCTAAAAAGGTATTACTTAAGTAGTACTTCATATAATTAATTAATATATTTTTATACTGTCTGCAACTTATCAACAAAAGAAATAAAATCTTGTCTAAATTATTATTAATCATTATTCTGTTTAATAATTTTTTATTATTTTCATTCAGCTCATATGAAGGAGATGTTGTAAATGGCATGAGACATGGATATGGCATATTTCGCGTGAAGAGTGGTACAATGAATTATGCAGGAGATTGGTGCATGGGGAAAAGGCATGGAAAGGTAAGTACATTGACAAATCACTTTAATAAACTGGAAAATGGGTTAAAGAACATAAAATATCAAGGTCAACATGTAAGAATAATTATATAATATGCAATGTCCGTTGGAAGAACTTTTGAGTATTTTCAGTTCATTTCTGTATAGTTGTATATTTTTTCTTATACTGGTGATTATTATTTTTGTTGAAAGATATTTTCAGACCAGACTGGATAAAACTGCCTACCAAATCTACCAATTTTTGTCTTTTTTGTCCTGTCATGGTTGACATGCAGTTGTCTCTATCAAAACCATTTCTTTTCCAAAGGGCCGCATGGAGTATGACCCTCAAGGACAGTCGTACTATGATGGAGATTGGGTGAACAACATCAAGCATGGCTGGGGTGTAAGGCAGTATCCTAGTGGCAGTGTATATCAGGGGATGTGGTTCAGTAATGTGAGACACGGGGAGGGGACCATGAAGTGGGTGGACAAGGACCAGATGTACCTGGGACAGTGGGAGGATGGGGTTCAGGTACGTCATCTTCTGTTATGTCGTGTCATGTTTGTTTTGTTCTTAGTGCTTTAAAGTTACATATGAAGTCAATTCTTTTGCCACAAAAGCCAACCAAATGCCAGCATCCAGTTTCAAGTAGTAGAAGAAATAAGAATGTTATCGATTTGAAGAAATGATACTTGAATTTAATGTTTGCAATAGGGCATAATATTATGAACTAAATTAAAAAAAAGATGAAAATTAAAAGAATAGATCCTATGGTGTCAGAAGATGCTTGATACCATTGCGTAGCTCACAGCAATCAACAATTTATTTAATTTCAATTGAAGTTATTTTAACTCAAAGTCAGTGAAACTTTTGTAGGTCTCTACATGTACTTGAAAATTTTTTTTACCTTTCTATCCAGCATGGAATGGGTCAACACATCTGGTTCCTGAGGCGAGTAGGTGGATCTCAATATCCTCTGAGAAACACTTATGATGGAGAATTCTGCAAGGGTCTGAGGCATGGGTATGGTACTTTCTACTATGCTAATGGAGCCAAATATGAAGGAATGTGGAAGGACAACATGAAACATGGGCAGGTTAGTTGAATAATTTGTAAAAATTACATTTGTGTAGGTTTTATCAATTTGAGGTTTACTTGAATATGAAATGAAGTTTTTTTCTATTTTAAAATCATTGAACTTTAAATATAATGGCTGCCTATCTATTTAACAAGTTAAACCAGTGCTTTTACATTGTCTAAAATTGTTACATCAGGTATGAAGTAACAATTTTGTAAAATTGTTTCTTTATACCTGAAATAACATGAATAATTTTTTATCAACATTCCAGGGAAAGTTTACCTTTAAGAATGGTCGCATATATGAAGGCAGATTTGAGAAGGATCACATAGCTGAGTTCCCATCTTTCTCTCTTGATGGGACCTGTTCACCTGATCTGGGGCAGATTAGAACAAGGACTCCTCTACCTGCAGGTAAGAAATGAAATCATCACAGCAGCATTCACATCTTGTAGTCTAGTGTTCTCTTTTTTTATTTATTTATTTATTTATTTTATTATTTTTATTTTTTAATTTTTTAATTTGATAAATGATTATTCCTTTGCCAACCCAATATATTTATGGCAATGATATAATATTGCAATTTTACATGTATATTTATATTTCTTTTCAGATAATGTGTCTGTACACAGTAATGAGAGTAAGAATACCCTGGGTCCCAGCATGGCACTGGAGATTGATCACTTACTAACAGAATTTACCGAGTTTGACAGAGAAGAGGAAGTAAATCAGGTATTGAAAATTATAACAAGAAAAAAAAAATATTGTAATTTAATAATCGTTATGACAAAAAAACTAAAAATATATATTGCAAAGCTAATATATAAATTTTGTTATTATTTTTGAATTATTTTCTGCTTGTACTATATATATATATGCAAAATGTGTATTTTACATAGTTAATTTGAGCTTTTACCTTCAGGTAATGTATGTAATCATGCGTCATATGTCCAGTCTGAGGATGATTTACAACAACTATGCCAGCCTTGGATATGAAGAGAGCCCAGACAATACATATATAATGAACAGGATGCAGTTCTGGAGGATGATGAAGGATTGCAAGTTTCACCACCATGATATCACACTCATGGACATGGATAGGGCATTAGGTATGTGAGTGAGTGACTGGCTTAGACAGGAAGGGATGGAATGAATGAGTGAGTGAGAGAGTAAGTGAATGAATGAGTGAGTGAGTGAGCGTGAGAGAGAATGTGTGAACGTATGAAATGAAAGAGCAAATGATTGACATCCCGAGATTCAGAGAATACTAGAATCTCACCTCTCTGCCATTTCAGAGGTATGTGGATAGTTGTGAGGCAAGTTTCTAGTTTCCTCTGAAACTCATGGTGATGACTGAGTGAGTTATTGAGATGTTAGGACCAGTGTGGAGTTAATAAACAAGAACAAGATGTAAAACAAATAAATAAGTGAGGGACTTAAAGAGTGAGGGAGCAACTAGATGATTGTCAAAGTTGTATGGAGAGTTGAACAAGATGAAATAGAAATAACTCTAAGTGTGCAATTAAAATAATTATTATAAGTGTAATAATTGAATTGTACCCAGTTATATCTCATGGATCTTACTGACTTAATTGAATCTTTGTAGTGCCAGACCCAAGGAGTTCAGATCTGCACAACCCATATGGCAAGATCTTAATTAGAGAATACCTGAATCATCTGGTCACATTGGGTTACCTTATATATGGTGAAGAGCATGAGTAAGTTTTTTGCTGCACACATGAATTTGCATCCTTTATGTCTTTCCAGTATCCTCACATAAAGTGTTCTTGATAAAATTTTGTGGATCTCCCACCTCTGTGCCCATGTTGGTATGCTACCACAGGGAAATAACTTACTTTAAATTGACTCTAAATGAATGGAGGACTTGGCATTAGAATAAAAAAGGCGATAATTATTATATTTAATCATAGTTTGTATATGATTAAACTGACCAAGAGCCACTTCTAGTTCAGAAACATTGTGACTGTCTTTGGTTTCATATTGAAGTGAGAGGGATGATGATGATGAATGGTGATGATGAAGCTGTTGTTGTCTTTTTATTCCAGTGGCAAGGGTCCTGTGCTTGCCTGGTGTTTGTCCAAGTTGATAGCAGACAACATTCTACCTAATGCCTGCTCTGTGGGAGGTAGGGCATAATACACTGCATGTGAAATAAGATATTTTTATCCATTTTCAGAAGTCTGTAAAGATAAATAATGAACATATTATTTTTCCAAATATATTTTGCAAGTCATTTAAGTTCAGAGATCAATATCTTTAAACATATGATTATAGATTTATCATATACATATATTTTCCCATAGGAAACTTTTACTATGAACAGAGAAGAGCAGTGAATGCCTTGGTTCACATGGACAGAGCCTACCAAGTGTATAACTCCATCTGCACACCTCGGAAGGTGAGGTCCTTTCCCAGATATGATTAAACATTTTCTACAGTAAAAATAATTTTGATAAAAAAGCTTGAAGTAAATGTGAAGATATTAACCAGTGATGTGTCATGAATTTGTTTGACATACATGTAGTCAATTAAGCATTTCATATACCAGATCATAAGAAAATACATGCTTATATTAAATTCTGTCACTAATTTATGTCTTTTTTTGCCTTTTTAGCATGCCCCACATGAACCTTCAATGAAGATGAGACAATTCCTTTTTATGCTGAAGGTAATTTCACTTATTTTATAATTATATCATCAAAGAAGTTTACATCATTCATCATCATTTGTTTACAATGATTTATAGATATAATAGGAGACATTGCTGTCATTTTCAGGTCATAATCAGAATTACAATGATGTTTTTAATGTTTGAATCTGTGCAGGTCTCTGAATCAGTCAGTTCTGATTTCAGGCAGCAATACTTGTCCTTTTTTTTTTTTTTAGAAACTGCACCCTCATGGAAAATTTGGCCTTTGTATAAATTTATCTTACAAGTGAAAAATTATTTGTGTTTCCCTATTTACTTGTTCTAAGCAGTCCACATGTATGTTTCCAGGATTATAAACTGGTGAATGCTGACCTGACCCCACAGAATGCTATCAATGTCCTGGCAGCAGATGACCCTAAGGTAGCAGATCCAGAGGGAGCCTACAACTTAGAGCTAGAGGTATTAATGGCAATAAGTGGCAATGATGTTTTATTTGTCTGCATGTTTTCTGCATTTATTGGTATGAGCAGCTCATTGTCTCTAGAAATTTAGTAATAAAAAAAAAGAAAAGTTTCAAGGTAAAAAAAAATTGAACGTGGACATCATTTCTTACAACTGAAATTTGTGACACAAATATCCTTCCTAAAGCAAACAGTGTGTTTGTTTTCTCAAAAATTTCTTGCCTTCTAGGTTTTTGACATCTTGTGTCCACATTTCAGATGTGTTTCTTAGAGTTCTTTGAAGCCCTGATAGGCTGTGCCCAGGTGTATGTGACAGAGGCAGTGGTCAAAGATCCGTCTACTCCACGTCCAAGTACACAGCTGACCCAGGAGCAGAGCATGCTGTCCATCCCACTGTCCCCTGGAAGAGCGGGCAGTCGAGAGCAGGTGGGGTTGCTTACTTACTTTTGAAGAAGCCTGGCACTAGTGTCATGCAGTTTTCTCTTTTTTTGACACCTGCCTTACTAAGAAAAATAACCCAGATCAGCGAAAAACCACCCTGAGCTTCAGAGATAACTTGCCACTAACCTCTTCACTATAGCCTATCTTCATCGTGTCTAAACTAGGTCAAACTATTTTCGTCAGAGGTAACTTGACACGATGAAGATAGGCTATAGTGAAGAGGTTAGTGGCAAGTTATCTCTGAAGCTCAGGGTGTGAAAAACATTTAAACCATGGTAATTTTCACCAAATTATGTCATATTTCTATTTTTTCAAAATTGGCTTATCAATTTTCTCTCCTTAAAATGACAACTTTAATATCATTCAAAAATACATTTCTTTATTAACTTGTATTTTATCAGACTGAAATAGATGACGGTGAGGAAGAAGAAGGGGAGGGATCACAACATCATAAATCTCCATCCCCAGAGACAGCAGCCACCCCTGTGGCCCCCAGGGCAGTCTCCTCCTCTGGTGGGACACATAAAACTGGGGAAGGTTCTCACAAACTCCAAGAACAGCAAGCCTCCAATGCTACTGCCAGTACTTCACATTCTGATCACCGACCTGCAGTGAGTCAACAGGAGAGTGCAAGGAACGTCCCATCTGGTAGGCTATTATTTTGTCTGAAGCTAAAAATAATAATTATTTGAATGAATGTGTCTCAAATTAATTCAAAGAGAAAAAATTAAAAGCCCGGTTTGTGGCCAACTTGAAAGTCCAAGACCTTATTTCCTGCAGGTTTATAGCAGTCACATAGTTACCGAAAGTTGAAATTGTTATTTTGAAAAAATCATTTATTCAGCCAGCTAACTTTAAATAAGCTGGATACAAATATGGCTTTACAGTCACTAGAATTTTTCACACAAACAACATGTTATTGATGTAAAGTTATTTAGTTGTTTATGCTATCCAGAACAAGGTGGTTTGGCTGACACCAGGAAAACCATGTCCTTTATAAGTGCACACAGTCACAGGACAGAGGAGGGGGAGCCACCACTCATGCAGAGTATGGTCTCTGTAGGCGTGGCACACTCTGATATTGGAGATGAAGAGGAAGAAGAAGGTAACAAGGCATAAATCTAATAAATCTTTAAAAACTTGACATTTTCTTATTTATTATATAAAGAGAGCAAAGAGGCTAAATTTTTTATTCTTGCTGATATAGCTTAACTGGTATACTAATCCTGTCATATAATAAGGATGATTCATCCCCTTTTTTTGGTCTGTGTGTGCTTTAGGTATTGTTTGTTGAAACCCAATAGACAATCTTTCCAGTGTAGTAAGCACTTTCTTCATAAATTCATTCAATATTAACTGCCTTTCAGAATGTGAGGAAGTGGTAGAAGAGGAGGAACTGGATGAAGACACAAGAAAATACAACTTCTGGACACATCAGGTGCACATCTTTTTTATGCGTAAATTTTTCCCAGCCTATGAGAACATGTCCATGCTGAATCACATGATAGCACTGAAGTATGCTGATGACGGAAGACGGCACTACCACCCAGAGGAAGAGAAGTCCACCAAGTCTCCATTAAGATCATCGCCTATTGAAAGTTAATTTTGTTCAAGGATATGTTTTAATCCCTGACAGGCACAGAGAGCACCAAGAGAGGGACTGCAAGGAACTTCCAAGATTACCAGTGCTCAATTCAAGTAAAAGACTAACCAGCATGACAACTAGGTTGAAGTTCACGTATGTGACTTAAAAAACTATCACTCCTTATGAATAGGTATTCAACTCAAATGAGTAGCTCGACTTGGACTGTGATAGATTTGAATGGACTGATTTGATGTATAATGTACTGAACTAGTTAATGGAGTCAGTATCCAAGTCTGCAGATACTCAATCAGAAACCTTTTGAAATACTGTTCCACCTCGGTATACTTAATAATCTTATCGTATTTTATATTGATTGTTGTACTTATGTATTTTTTCAAGGATTAAATCTATTTGTGATTTTTGTTTTGGTTATGTCCGAGTATGGTCATTCTAAAATAACTATGCACTAAAAAGGCAATGATGAGACAGAAAAACAAGCAAGCAAACAAACAAAAAAACATTTTGTAATTTTTAAAAAATTGTATATTTATATATGCATTCCAAAATTTTCACTACATATTCTTGTTATCACTTTACCAATAGACTGTAAAATGAAGTTCAGCACAACACCAGTGGGATGACATAACGCTAGAATTATATTTTTCCCTAACGAGAGAACTCCATTTTTTTTAGTTTCACTAAGTTTCAGCACCAACCATGTGTACAGCAGATACAACATCAAAATGTGATATTTACACCTGTTCAAAGCCATGCCACCAACTAAATCTACCATTCAAAAGCCCATGCCAAGTCTTTATTATTATCTCAGCTTACTAGATCAATGAAAGTGAAAATAATCTAAATGATCAGAAATAGCATTTATAAATCAATACTGGATATTTACAAATAGTAAAAAGCAAATAATTACAGTAGGTTGAACCCCTAACTGCTGCTATTGAAATATAATGTATAATATGCTTTTCTGAACTATCTGACCTGGGTGGCTCAATGTTTGCAGAGTAGTGGGATATTGCCCCGAAAGCAACCCTGAATTCTACTGGAATGTCTCTACTCTTGTATATTCATTCAAATATGGTGCATTCAATACAGTTTTTAAAGATCCATGGCATAATAAAATATATAGATATACATATAGTGTTTAGATTCTTTTTAAGAACTGTCCCCCATGTGGCACTGATCATTTTATTCAAGGAACAACATCATTAGAATGGTTATATATATCATATAATTATGGTGACTCCTGGAAGGTCATTATGCAAATATAATCATGCCCCGTTATTACCTGAAACAAAAGAAAAAAAAACATGACAGACATCAAACTCAAAATCAATTAAAAACTTATCCTTAAGATGGTGTTGTATATAACACAATAAAGCTTCAAAATGATGAAGATTAACATATTTCATACAAACAATGGATGTAGATAATTCTACATACTCCACACTCTTCAGGGTACAAATACAATATTATTCAATTCTGCACAAACAAGCACTTGCTACATCACCTGGCTTTTTCTTTCACTTATTTTAATTCCATCATAGGATATCAATATATTTTTTGTTAATATGTACTTCTGTAGCACACAATGCATCTATACATAAATGTTAACTAATCACCAATGGATTTCACACCCTTCACTTCCCATGCCTATGTTGTCACTTGACAGTTAAGAGACAGACATTGATGAAGTATTCCCCAAGGTTGACATGGCCAAAAATATCAACAGTTTACACATAGGAATGACATTCACCTCGAGTGTTTTTTTTACATTCATTTTACAAAATACATCAGTGATATGCTATATATAATGAGCCAATTTTCTATGTTGTTATTCAATCAGTTACACTAAATCAATATTCTTAAATTTAGTTTGTATTGCTGCACAGAGATATCCCCAAGCTACAAATTTTTTATAAGACCATACACGACATTTTTAACATACACCCATGTACAGACACACTTACCATTTACAGGTATAGTTACATGAATTCTGTTTAAACTCCAAGCAAAAATGAATAGCCTCTATTCAATGGTGAATTGGTATGAATACAAGAAACAAAATATATTAGCAGGAACATGACTTGCTTGGTATACTTATTCTTACAGTTACCAATTGACTAGGAGGCATGAGTCATCACCATACTGTTTATCAGTATCACAATTAAATTATATCCAATATATTAAAGATTTGGTTTTTGTTTGGATACTTGTTTAAATGGCAGTAATGATTTCATCATATTAAATCATCATTTGATTTTGATGAAGAGAAGAAACCAGCTTCCAGAGTGATATATGTTCCCCCCCTATATTCATTCAAAGTAAAACACTCCAAATCTGCATATACCACAAAGTACTCTATCCACATTGACAATATATTCTAGAACTGGACATAACTAAGACGGGTCACGATATTACAATTTACATATTCCATTCTTTTCTGATCCTGACTATTTGTACAATTCTATACAGCCAACAGCATTCTTGCACATGTTGTACACATAAGACAGTACTTGTATGCCTTGTATGTATAAATAAAAGGCAGTTTTAGTCCAGTCAGAACTGACTCTCTAACAGCTCACATAGTGTTGTTGATATTGCATCTTTGCTTGCTCTAATTGTTAATCGGTACATCTGAAAATAGTATTTGAACAGTATTTCAATATTATTGTAATGGAGAGTCAATGGTAATGGAAAAGGACTTAATTCTAAAAACAATGTATTCTGCTCCACTGTCAAAAGAGAAATATTTGTCAATATGACGTATTCTTTACTTATACACAAACAAATTTTGGGCTCTATCATCTCCTGCATAACAGTAAAATCTGTAACCATAGTCCACATGCCATTTGTACTATTTTTTATCTACTAATGCACCTACCTGAGCTTGTGAATTTGGTTCCAGTCGTAACAGCACACCAATCTGTTGATTCCGTGTGTGCAAGACACCAGCAGACACAAAGTTCTCTGGGTTTGGATCAACATCTTCTAATATACTCAAACCAAAGCAGAGAAGCTAGAAGTGCAAAACATTCTGTGTTGTTAACAAATGAATGCAAAAGCCAAATTCTAACAATGTTAATAATAGTATATCAAAGTTCATTTTGCCTTAAAAGTTTGTAGACACCTTTTCAAAAAATTGTCATGATATTCCTACCTAATCTTTCAGTTTTTTTTTTCTTTTTGTTCCTTATTAAAGAACAGCAATCTAATGTGTCATAAGAATACCTTTGATTTTGTTTGTTCTCCATCCATTGGTGGTTTTGCTTTAAATATTTTCTGGCATTCCTGGGCAGGGCTAAAGAGGTGAAATTGAAAAGCTTGACTTAGTCCATGTGCATTTTGGAAAAAAATAATTAAAAGAAATCATAATTAAATGAAACAGTCTGTTAATTTTGTTTAGAGAAAAGCATTTCTGATACAGAAAAATCTTACGCAAAACAGACTTACGCTGATAAATTTTTCCATCTTTGAAAGAAAGTGGCCGCATCCATTTCAGCTGGTTCTAAAAATTTATTCACCATTACTGGCATCTTAACAGTCATATGTTGCTGGGCACCATTATAACTGAAAATCCAAACAGATACAAAATTAACTTAAACATCATAATATTTGTTTTAAAAGAAATTTAAAAGAAATAAATCTAACCCCTGACATAATTTTAATCAATCAATCGCCTTTTAATCAAAACATATTTGTGCAAAATAGCATTTATTTACTAACTGTACCTAACAAGTCAGAAAAACAAAAACAGTTCAATCATATAAAATAGTTCAGTCATATGAGACTCATTTGTCCACATTCTTATCTCATAAATGCATCGACCAAACTACAACACCACCATTCAATATAATATTGTTGGAGAATTAATGAAAAAGAAAACTGAATATACTTACAGGAAATTGATTACTAGTACAGGAGGCACTGTGAAATCTGTCACACACTCAATATTGACAAGTTGCTGCTTCTGGGCACCTGCCTCTACCTGTGAATCTACTGGTTTAGCTTGAGCCATGAGTTGTACAAAAGGTTAAGGAAAACACGACTTCAAACAAGAAAGCTTACCACAAGATGGAAATACAGACTCCCAGTACTTAAGGTTGAAGATTATTGTGACAGTAATAGCAACTAAAAAGTATCATACAGACTGCTTTCCATTTGTACTTAACATTCTTTAACAAAGTAAGTACCTACTTAGATTTACAACAATGGAATTGATATTTAAAATAATAAGATTTACCATATATCCATATCAGATGTATTGAGAGCTATGATGTTTTTGTAGCAAAATGGCACACACCGTTTAACAAACCATTAACCATGTTTCCTAGACTAAGAAAACAATAATAAAGAAAAAGAAATTGTGTAAAGGATATGACTACTTAGCTCTCCTGGAAGGCTGACTTCTGCGGTAAAATTGGAAAATGGCACGCTAGTTTTGTTACCATAGAACATTCCCACTCTGCCAAGGTTTTGCTTGTACTCGGATTTGATCCCAATTTGAAGCAGATCATTTTCAAAAATAACACCATTGTTTCTGCATACAAACCTGGAATAACAAACAAAAGATTCAAATTGCTGTAAAAACAAACTGTAAATTATCCAAAAGTTAAAAGAGAAGAGTTATTCTACAAATACAAATGCCTGCCTCAAGTTAAAAATAATCTTCAGGTCATGTTTAAAGGTACATTTCACGTAAAATCAAAACAACACTTTTCTCTGACAATCTTTTTAATACATTCTAATTACATCATTTTTATAAGAAAATGTGTGTAATTCAAAGTAAAAAAAAAGATCATCTCAAGATAAAACACTCCTGCTTTCCTAAATTTTCAAGTTCCCCTTGGATCTTTGGATCTTCATAATGTCTTAGGGACACTGATTGCAATCTTTTTATTCTATGGTTAACAACCAAAATAAGAGTTACTTATGCAATAAGGAATCCTTATATTATTTCCCAAAGGTTGCTGAATGATGAGATACTATGTCACACAACCCTAATATAGCTTCACTACAAAAATGTTTAAACACATCTCTTAGCTACCACTTGGGTCACATGGCAAAAAAGTAAGATAACACAGTTACTGACAGCATGTAAACATTATGTAAGGTTCAAATATATGATTAGTAGGCATGATTCATGCTTCAATTTCTACACATCTGGATCATACTTTGTTCTGCTCTCTAGGCTTTATATCAATAAACACTAGCATGAAAACAAACTACTCATATCTGAGCACTACAAAAACATATCAAGTTTATAAAACTAAAAGGTTAGGGATTTGTGGCAACAAACTTTAAGTTGCATAAATACATTTTCTCTAATTATTGGAAAATGTGCTAATATTCTAAAAAGAAACAAAAAATACTTGTACTACTTCACTGTACGTCATAATGAAAGATTCAATACAATTCACAGAACAAAATTCAAATCCACTAATACTTCAGCCATAGAAAGTTGTGACACTCACTCGTGTATTTTGTCTGGTCCAGCCTCAAGATCTGGGGTAGTTGCACTGAATAATAAGCAAGCATTCAATACAAACATGCATTACAATGGAACATACACTTTCAGTTCAAGCCAGGAGGATGTTCTAGCACAATCAACTACTTTTGTCACTTCTAAACTATAAGATGTACTCCACAAAGCAGCAAGAACATGGGGTAGCACTCCTTTTTAAACATTCAGAAATCATTATTCTATCCCATACTTGATAAAAATCACTGACAAAGCTCTAACAGATCATCTGGACAAGTACCTTTTACTTTCTTGGCCACCAAGACTAAGATGTTAAACTATGAATAACAGTTTCTTTTTTCACAAGTTTACACCACAATTAAACACATTTTTCATTAAATTTTCAACTCCTTTATAAATTACTGGAATATCAACAGAAAGGTAATTAATATCAAACATAATTCTTTCTTCAGGAAAAGGAAACCTCTAAATCAATATGCTGTTAAGTGTGATATTTTATGTTCTGATGTTGGTTAGTATGATTCAGAGAAGTAAAATCACAAATTCGTTCAAATTTATAAGCAGGTTCAACAATTAAAGGATTTACACATACATGTATAGAGTTAAGCAAATAAGCGGTTCACACTGCTATATCAAACAGTTTATTACCCCAGTTTAACACACTCTAGATAAGCACCTCAACCACACAAAAAGCACTGATTTCTACAGACAATCCAATAATTCAACATCTTTAACAATGTTAAGCCAATATCTTCCAACTCCTCAATATTACAAAAGTAAGCTTTACATAGAGTGGCACAATGCCTCCAGTTACTGAAAGCTCATCAGTAACTCTGCACTTCACATCATTAAAAGACTCATCTAGTAAAGGTGAAACTTTAAAACATCTTGTACTTGTATAGATATTCCCAATTAAACCAAATTAGCCCAGATTATAATTCAGCTCCTCATTAACATTTTATAACGGGTGACTATTTCACCATGCCCCACCTCCACAACCTCCCAAATATATTGAATGTGTTGATCTATATCACACCAACTGTGTCCTCTTATCATGCCAATAGATCAGCTATACTGTAATAAACTACATAAAAACAGCTCATCATCACCACAAACAAGTGAAGCACCACACACAGTCAAAACCCAAACAGATCCAAACCTTTTGTAGTTCTCGTCTGCAGCAGCTGTTAAGCCATTGCTTGTAGGAGATGCGCCAGTTCCCAGCATGTCAAACACATCCACCAGACAGCCAGTGTCATTGGAGGCAGGAGCAGCTGCAGGGGGCGCTGAAGACGAAAGGCCAAGCAAATCTGCTGATCCTCCTGATGCACCCTGAACAAGAAAATAATGCGTGGTCATCATCATCATCATCATCATCATCATCATCACAAAAAGTGCTATCTTATACTATCAACATGTAACCAAAAAATGCATAAAAAACATTACGTAGGTTGTTATTCAGAAAATGAAATAGCCAAACACAGATGTGTAGCCCTTTTAATTTTCAATATTTTATTTAGATAATTCAAAATAATATTTTAAAATTAAAGTAACCAGATAAAGACAACATAATAAAATACACATAGGAAAAAAATTTAAATATCAACAATTTGGCCAGCAAGCTGTAGTATCATTGTCCACTCCTGAGGTTCTACATTAGGAGCCCACTAACCCATGGCTGATAACTAACATATATACTAACCTGTGACTAGCAACTACCATATATACTAACCTCTGGCTGATAACTAGCATATATACTAACCTGTGGCTGGTAACTAGCATTAACACTAATCTCAGGCATTGGTTTGGATGCAACAGTGGGGGGTGAAGACTTGCCGCCAGCAGCATCTGGATCCTCTGCAGCTCCTGGCTTCTTCTTCTTCAATTTGGCTAAAATGGAAGATTCTCTTTCCGGGAAGGGAGGCATCTCTTCTAATACTGTAGCCTGTGAAAAAGATTATATCTGAAGTATCTGCATTTTCTAAAAACCTAAGTGTAAAGATAAAATAAGATCCAAATATATTGAATTTATGCACATACATGTGTAAATTAAATTCTCAAAATATTCAGTCAACCATTTACTGTTGTTAATAACAAGAAATATCTTACTGCGGTGCATATATTCCTAGTCATAAATTTTCAGTTAAATGCATTTCTTTTTCTTTTTTGCACATACCAGTACATCTGTAGAAGTGACTGAAGTCAGCTGCAAATACTCTATAGCCCTCTGCTGAATTTCTACATCTGGGTTTCTTATATTATTGTCATTTCTTAGAATCTGAAAAACAGTATGTGATACTTAAAATTATTGAACATCTATGTTCTACAGCATTTTCAAAAAGAAAAAAAATGATTATAGGAACATTTTCCTTCTGTAATATAGTTAGATCTAAACAGCTCTAATAAACCATTGTGCAACTGCTGATATTATGTTTTAAAAATCAACCAAAAACACTTGACCACACCATTACACTGACCTCTTGTATTTGTGCCTTTATCTCTGGGAACAAATTGATAAATTTAACATAAGTTGAAAGCAGCAGTCCCCTAGTGCTTGGAATACACAGGTGGTACTTAGAATGGAGCAACTGGAACTGCACAATAGGACTGGAAAGAAAGTACAAATGGCTCTTCAATACCACATAAATCCCAATCTTTGTATCAACATTTTAAAAAAATTAGGTTTATCTTTTCTTTAGATAAATGATAGGTTTTATTACTTATGTTTAACTCAAATAAAACCTATGTGTTAATTATAAAGAATTTTTCAAGACTAGAAAACTTATATCTACAATGGATACCCACCTTGACCTATGGTCTCCAGCTATTAGGTTACCAAATTCTCCTAATATGTATCCACCTACTTTCACCATGTTCTCATGACATGCTGGTGCCTGGAGTGCCTGAAAAAAACATGACTATTTTCAGAATGTTGTTCCCAGTTAAAGGACAAAAACCTGGACATCTTCTGTAAAGTTATCCATGTTGGGTACAAGATAAAACATCAGGAGCTTTTATGTTATTAAGTAATCATTTTGCAAACATGCCTCAACTGTAACAAATACCATCAAATACTGACATAACACATAAAATGATGAACATTTAACACTGGCTACACAGCATCTTACTTCGAAGACAGTCTTGGCAGCATATCCCTGAACATCATCCCTGTTGATGACAATCTGTATAACTCTGTACCAGACTTCCTCGCTGACGTAATCTCCAGCCAGGCGGATCAGATTCAGGATGGTGTCCACATACCATGTGTAGTCCACTGCATACTTCTCTGCCAGGATAGCCACTTTAAGGACCTGGTAGGGAGAATTGGATAAGTGAGAAAAGATAGTGCTTGCCACTTCTTCTAACTTGCTTATGCCCCTATGTATAGTTATTGCACTAATATGCACTTATAATCTTTAACTTTAAAGCTTATGAAACTATATTTCACTTAAGTTTTAATAAAAATTTCATTTAAGACCTTCACAAAAGCTGCCTTGACTGTCAAATACTACATACAAATCACAGTGTTTAAAGCTCGGTTTAGTATCATTTGGTTTAAAGATGATACCCTTACCATTTCTTCTCTAATAGAATAATCTGCTGTTTCCAAATAAGTCAACATCTCTGCTACAATGTCTTCTGCATTGGTTCTGTCACACATGGCATACAACAGATCCACAGCCCTCTGACGAACACTCACGTCCCTCTCAGTCTGGAGATTTACAAATCAGAATTGGAGTTATTACTCATAATTCTTCATCATATTCTATTCATTTTGTTCATTTTTAGAAAAACAATTTCTGATATAATCCCAATTTATTTTTAAAACATTCAAATCACTTTTTACAGAATTACATACAAAACATTGTTTTAAGAAATGCAATTCATCAATTTTTTAAAATCATTTATTGTATCATATTGTCAACCAACTGTAAATCAATTAATTTATATGACATTAAGTCTATAATATCTGTACCTTGAGTGCATTGATCACAGTCTCCTGATGCTTTTTGACTGCTTCATGAGAGAATTCTGAGGTTGCCAGCAAGCACATACTTTCTAATGCAAGATACCTAGAAAACAGACAATGTAGAGTAGGTGTGGCACTAGCAAATAACACAGAACACCATTCTCCTCCAGCAACGTAAAGAGCCTTCCCACATTTTAACACTTTATTTTAGACACTAAAACACAGACTAAGTTGAGTAGGAGTAGCACTGTTATATAACATAAAATGCCTTTCTCCTCCAGCAATAGTAAAGAGCATTCCCTTGTTTCAACACTTAATTCACCACACTAAAATGTCCATAACTTTATTAAACCTAATCAATAATCATGGATGGCATTAAGCTGAACTGCTGAATCAACTAAATCAAGTCAATAAAACAAGACTGAACATCTAATTATCACCTTCTTACCTTAGATTGGTTTCTCTATGTGACAAAAACTGTCCCAGTTGGTTACATGCCCTTACTAACAGATTAGGATCACTGTCCATGTGGATTATCAGATTAATGGCTTCAAATAAGACTGCATTCTTGGCATTGGAGTGTTGCACTTTCTTTGACTTTGGTGGCTCCTGGGCTTTGTTCAGAATGGTTTCTAAACATTCAGTCAGCCTTGTGCGAACAGCCGGGTCCTCTGCAAATACAAATCCAATTAAATGAACAATAATGAATAAGTCTTACTATGACTAAGTCATCCAGATTTTTAAAAAAATCTTACTAACCTATGGAAAGTATGTATAAAATTTTGTGTTCATATGCACAGGTGTGCTTGTAATGGAAATGGCACCAGATACCTTACTAGTATAAGTTACTTAGCTTTTCTCCTTCCTTACACTAATTTTTATACCCAGTGTACTTTTTCGGTAACTCAGACCATACAGCACAATTGATTAAGAATGTGTTAACTAAGATTTTCACACTGGGAACACCAAAATGTACAAAATCTACAGATGTTCATATCACACAATATAAACACATCACCTGGTGGAGGATAATTCTGTAGCAACCTCAGCAGTTTGACAGAGAGCCAAGGTGCTGGCACAAAGTAGTAGGTGTAATCCTGGAGGTCTGTGTAGGAAGAAGTGACAATTCTACTGAGTCTAGACACAGCCAGAGACACACAGCCTTTGTATTCCTCAGGACTCCTCTTCACCAGGGCCTCTATCAGACTGGCTGCTGCTGTTACCACACCCTTAAGGAAACAAATGTACATGTATATAGCAATTATATATTTAAATGGAGAACTGCTGTTAAGGCCTATCGTTTCTATGGGAGCAAAAGCACTTGCAACTTCATTATTTCACTACCTGATTCATTTTCATACAGAGCTTGTTCAATGATAATTGTATATGTTATTCTTCCTCAAATTATGATTTCTTGCTCAATAAGTTTAAGCCAACTTTATATGACAATAGCTTCACTAATTTAAAACGATTTAATATTTTAGGTGCACGTATATATAAATTATACAAACTACCTGGAGAAGGATATGTGATGCCATATATTTCAACTAGGAAAGCCATAGAATGTTGTGTTGGAGGAGGGGGGGGGGGGGGGGGGTAAAATAGGAAATATTTGTAATGTGGGCTTACCATGTGTTGATCATTGAGCAAGTGAATGACCCTGGAGGCCCACTCTCCAAGCTGAATCAGATCTGGGGCTGTTCTCAGCAGACGCAGCAGGCACAGGGCAGCACTCTGCTTTACAGAGTCTATGGTGTCACTGGAAGGAAAGCAATACTTAGTTTTACTCAAGTGTTTTGGTGTATTTATATTTCAACTTGTGTAATACATACATACATACATACAAAGTGAGTCATGCAACGCATCTCCAAAAGTCTCATATACAAACATATTATGCTTGCATTTAAGTCTTCTACCTACCATCACCTGCATTAATCAATTCAACCTGAACATTATGACATTTACAGCTATTATGAAAAAAGCTAGCAATCAACTGCAAAATTCATGACAGCCACCACACTGGTTTTATAAATATATATCCTCTTCCTTTTTTCATTAGTTACTCACCGTCACCACTAAAAACTCTGCATTAATATTTTTCAAAAGCCAATTTCCTTTGTACTTAGTATCAATCTACAGATGAAAGCCACCTTACCCTGATACCAAAAGCTTTGGAATATCCCTATTAAAGGCTTCTGCCATGTCTCTGCTGCCTATGTTGGCAATACACTGTAGGGCCAGGCACACATGCACAGGGTTACGGCTGACGATGTCATTCTTAATGGACTGGACTACCAGCTTCATCAGGTCACTGCTGGCACTGACCAGAACTGAGATGAACAAGTAACCCTAGAAAAAAAATAAATAAACAATACAAGCTTTAAAAAACTCAATTTATTTCTTTTTTATTCATTCTAAGTCTTACTTTTAGAGTTCTAAATAGGGTGTGTATGTATCTAAAATGTCAATTTTCTACCAAATTCTCTTACCATCATAATCACTTCAATAAAACCTATTTTAAGCATCTATGACATCTTTATCTATACTACAGCAATGTACGCTCAACAAAATATCATTTCAAATTTCATTTCCTTTACCAAGACACGAAGGTTACACCTCAAACTTAAAACAGATGGATTGCCATTCTCTGGATTACTTTAATTTATACTGAGAGGAAGTAAGTAGGTTAACTAAGCTGAACTTTGTCAGGATTCCACTTACAATCTGTTTTTCTGTGTATTTGTTAGAACTGAGCAGGTTGACTGCCTCCATGTGGCCAAAGTCAATGTCATGGCCCAGCAGGAATATAAACAGCAGCTTACACACATACTTCTTCTTCTGGTAACCATCTAGGGTTTTATCACCTAGAAACAATACACATTACACTTAAAATTACATTTAAATTATAAATATTATATTTATAAATATACGTGTAAAGCTTGGATGACATAAGAGTTTACACAAAGATCAATGATGCCACAACAGCAGTAACATGTTTCGTAAGATTAAAACAGCAAATGGCAATGTGTGTCTCAATCTATTTCCATGATGTAAAGTAATGACAGAGTTCCTACCATGAGATCTAACCATGCATATATCAAAACAATTGTGTGTGTGAATGTCAACCCAATATAACATGTACAACTGTAAATGGCATCATGACTCATGGTTCATTTGTACATCATCAACGCATTTTGTCCTCAACGATCCCTTGCTGATAAAACAGTGTCTTGTGTATTTTTATTGGACTGTGTCCTGTAGTGTGTGTGTGTGTGTGTGTGTGTGTGTGTGTGTGTGTGTGTGTGTGTGTGTGTGTGTGTGTGTGTGTGTGTGTGTGTGTGTGTGTGTGTGTTTATTCATGTACACAACATGTTTCAATCAGGAGCCAATGAAAACATTACCTTCTCAGACATGTCTTATCATAATGGAGGACAAAACACTGAGACCTAGCAATGCTATCTAAGTGAAGTCGTTAGACCACATTCACAACCAAAGCTGATTAGCGAGCGGACTAACAGATCCGCAGATTAAATATGGCCAACCCACTTGAAAACTTGACACATAAACCCCCCCCCCCCCCCAGGGAATGTGTTGGGAGTCTATTAGATTATGCGTCAACTTTTCAAAGTGGGTCAGCCACATTTGATCTGTAGATCTCTTAGTATGCAGATCAACTGGTTATGAATGTGGCCTAATTCTTGAACCATCTAATATATTTTTATTAGAATATTCCACGGACTAAATATAATACAATCCCTCACTAATGCTACTAATAAGACCTAAATCCATTTGATTATCTTACTGATTTTACCCATTTTGTTTCACTCTGGGTTCAATAATCTACACATGTAACATAGCAACCTGACATAATTTAAGGATTATATTTCAATGATTTTTTGGCTGACATGGGATGTGGGGGGGGGGGGGAGGCAGAGAGAGTGAGAGAGAGTACAGAAAACTCTTAAAAGGCAAAAAAGAACATTTATCAAACAAAAGCAAGATTAGTAAGCAGTATGTAGACATAATGCATACATGCCATATTTAAAACATTTCATCTTTAAACATCTGCCCATATGATCAACAATAGATATCAGATAAAAATTCAGAAACTGGCTGAGGAAATGAAACTGATACAACCCTTTGGGTGAATGAAATAGGAAAGTTGACAGTGGGCAACAAGGGAAAAGTACCAGAGACATGATTACTTTATCAAATGTCTTATTTTCAGTAAATATTAATCCCTGCCTTCTGTACATCATCCCTTTAGAAACAATTCTATACTCTAATGAAATAATGCTTGTATGTAGCTGCTGGTATGTAAGAGGCAGAGCAAATTTCTTTGAAATTATTAGTGGCCACAGACATTTACATTTTATTACTGTGCAGATACTACACAAAACAGTAATATTTTACATACGTATCCAAGCAGACAGAAGTTTAATTCATCAAATTTCCTTTGGGACTAATTCTCTGAAAAAAAGTAATTTAGATCAATCTACGATACCGAGTCCCTCATCCCAATCCAACCACTCTTCACAATACTGCAACAAATTAGCTTCACTTTAAAGACCTCAGAAATTGAAAAGGTTAAACCATCCCAAAGTCCAGTGTCTAAAAAATGCATATATTAAAATTTTAAAAATGTGACATACAGGTGTTTGGATATTCCAGTCTTCAGTTTGTGCCTACAACCCCCCCCCCCCCCCCGGGCCCCATACACACACACACAATGACAGTATTGTGAACAGTGTTTGCCAATCCAGAGGGTTTTGAAAGCATTTCTAATTAGGTTACATCCTTGAATACAGTTTCTGACATTTTTAATAATGTCAGGGGAGAACTTTTAAAACCGCAAATCAAATCAGTCTGCATTTCAAAAAATGTTAACCCTCCTGGAGACATACAAGGATTTCCCTGAAAATCCATCTTTATTATTCAGAGTCAGGCGAGAGACTGGCGGTACACTAATCATTACCAAGTATTGACTTTTTCCTTTGAGTGAACATGTCTTAAATGAAATGCTCAAACTACAGATCTACCTAAGCCCAAAGCATCCACATGTGTCAATACCAAAGAAAAAGAACCAACCCAGGACAATGTATGGTTGACAAAAGAATATAGCCATACAGATTCTGAGCCACTCACAAAACCAATGTATGCATGTCCGTGTCTAGGAGAAGTAGCAGTGAGTATCGATTCCTGTCAGGTCTCCAGGATTGCTGGGTATCTGAATGTACAGTACAAGTTGGTGGAAATGATTTTTTATTTTGTTTCTAGTATAATACTTGTCTCTGACTGTGACTTAAATGTATTGTGGCACAGCTCAGGCACAATCTGTGGCACACTGCTGTTGCCATGAGATAATAGGAGAAGAATAAGGAACATCCAACCAGCATTTCTTATATAATCACATTACAAAATCTGATGAAAACTGATATTAACCTTTGTAAAGTATCTGTTCATAACAGAATTATTTGGGGGGGGGGGGGGGGGGGGAAGGTGAGAAAAAGTTTTCCAAAGCAATAAATCAAATTATGTTTAAACAAAGCGTCTCCCAATTGCCTGCTTGGCAAGCAAGTGTAGATTCCAAATTCAGCCAAACATGAACATTTTTACTTCAGGCCACACCAACTCATGTTGTGCACTTTCAACTACAGCAGACATTTTAGGAGCTAATTCATAAACAGACTAACACTGACACTTCCTACTGATATTAAATACTATTCATAATAACTAACCAAAAGCAGAAAAATAAAATATGTTCATATTGGCCAATTTATGACTGCAAATATTACTAATCAATATACTGATCCTCACTGACATTTTTCCACATTTCGTCATCTAGGATAAAAACTGTAACTTTTTATATTTACTGTATCAACATTTTCTCAAGGACTAATACTTAACGTACTATGAATTTCAAAATGATACTGTCTACTATTACTTTATGTACTCTGTATTTTCAAGGAGCATCTAAAATAATATTGCTGCTCATTAATTCTGCATGCAAAAACTAGAGGATCAGAGAGGCGATACCGCCTCCGAATATTGTATCACCAGCTGGAGCAAGCGCATTCGTATAGACCCCCACATACACAAAGTAAGGGACACAGCCACCAGTCTTGTGCTTGACAAGCTGTAAAAATGCAATCAACAAGAATTTTCAAAATATGCAAAAATATATATATAATTTAAAATGGTACAATCAAAGGTAATTCATCGTAAGGTAGGTCAAAGGTCAATTTCAAGGTCACAGTAAATTGCCAGTATATGACTTCCTTTTCAAGTTTAATAGTAACTATGGACCTATCTCTGCCAGTTTTGGAGATAAAAGGGAATCAAAATTTGCAAAGTTCAGTTCATGGTGAAAAGTAGGTCAAAGGTCAATTTCAAGGTCACAGTAAGATTGCCAGTATATGACTTCCTATTCAACTTCAATAGTAACTATGGACTAATCTCTGCCAGTTTTGGAGATAAAATAGAAGCAAAATTTACAAAGTTCAGTTCATGGTGAAAAGTAGGTCAAAGGTCAATTTCAAGGTCACAGTAAGATTGCCAGTATATGACTTCCTATTCAACTTCAATAGTAACTATGGACCTATCTCTGCCAGTTTTGGAGATAAAAGGGAATCAAAATTTGCAAAGTTCAGTTCATGGTGAAAAGTAGGTCAAAGGTCAATTTCAAGGTCACAGTAAGATTGCCAGTATATGACTTCCTATTCAACTTCAATAGTAACTATGGACCTATCTCTGCCAGTTTTGGAGATAAAATAGAAGCAAAATTTACAAAGTTCAGTTCATGGTGAAAAGTAGGTCAAAGGTCAATTTCAAGGTCACAGTAAGATTGCCAGTATATGACTTCCTATTCAAGTTCAATAGTAACTATGGACCTATCTCTGCCAGTTTTGGAGATAAAAGGGAAGCAAAATTTGCAAAGTTCAGTTCATGGTGAATAGTAGGTCAAAGGTCAATTTCAAGGTCACATTTAGATTGCCAGTATATGACTTCCTATTCAAGTTCAATAGTAACTATGGACCTATCTCTGCCAGTTTTGGAGATAAAATAGAAGCAAAATTTACAAAGTTCAGTTCATGGTGAAAAGTAGGTCAAAGGTCAATTTCAAGGTCACAGTAAGATTGCCAGTATATGACTTCCTATTCAACTTCAATAGTAACTATGGACCTATCTCTGCCAGTTTTGGAGATATAAGGGACTAAATGTTATAATTTTGGAGTTACCATAATGTGCCATAAATTTCCTACAGAAAAAATTAATTAAAATAAAGAAAAGGTAATTTTGGTCAAAATTCTTGAAATGGGAAGTGTCTTGAAGTTCGAGATGTTCAAATTTGATGATATAATGTCATTTTTGACCATGAGTTGTCTGCTTTGCCAAGCCTTATGTTTTATTTTTCTGGAGTTCAAAATTTATTATCCATTACCGTACTGCGCATTTTGCTTTCACCACCAATATATACTTTTTGATACAGCGTAACTTTGGAGATAGAAGGGAAGCAAAATTTGCAAGTTCAGTTCATGGTGGAAAGTAGGTCAAAGGTCAATTTTAAGGTCACATTTAGATTGCCAGTATATGACTTCCTATTCAACTTCAATAGTAACTATGGACCTATCTCTGCCAGTTTTGGAGATAAAAGGGAAGCAAAATTTACAAAGTTCAGTTTATGGTGAAAAGTAGGTCAAAGGTCAATTTTAAGGACACAGTAAGGTTGCCAGTATATGACTTCCTATTCAACTTCAATAGTAACTATGGACATATCTCTGCCAGTTTTGGAGATAAAAGGGAAGCAAAATTTGCAAAGTTCAGTTCATAGTGAAAAGTAGGTCAAAGATCAATTTAAAGATCACAGTAAGATTGCCAGTATATGACTTCCTATTCAACTTCAATAGTAACTATGGACCTATCTCTGCCAGTTTTGGAGATATAAGGGACTAAATGTTATAATTTTGGAGTTACCATAATGTGCCATAAATTTCCTACAGAAAAAAATAATTAAAATAAAGAAAAGGTCATTTTGGTCAAAATTCTTGAAATGGGAGGTGCTCTGAAGTTCGAGATGTTCAAATTTGATGAAATAATGTTTTTTTTTTTTGACCACAAGTTGTCTGCTTCGCCAAGCCTTATGTTTTATTTTTCTGGAGTTCAAAATTTATTATCCATTACCGTACTGCACATTTTGCTTTCACCACCAATATGTACTTTTTGATACAGCGTAACTTTGGAGATAAAACGGAAGCAAAATTTGCAAAGTTCAGTTCATGGTGAAAAGTAGGTAAAAGGTCAATTTTAAGGTCACATTTAGATTGCCAGTATATGACTTCCTATTCAAGTTCTATAGTAATTATGGACCTATCTCAGCCAGTGGTGGAGAAAAAAGGGAAGCAAAATTTGCAAAGTTCAGTTCATGGTGAAAAGTAGGTCAAAGGTCAATTTCAAGGTCACAGTAAGATTGCCAGTATATGACTTCCTACTCAACTTCAATGGTAACTATCAACATATCTCTACCAGTTTTGGAGATAAAAAGGGAATCAAAATTTGCAAAGTTCAGTTCATGGTGAAAAGTAGGTCAAAGGTCAATTTCAAGGTCACAGTAAGATTGCCAGTATATGACTTCCTATTCAAGTTCAATAGTAACCATGGACATATCTTTGCCAGGTTTGGAGATAAAAGGGAAGCAAAATTTACAAAGTTCAGTTCATGGTGAAAAGTAGGTCAAAGGTCAATTTCAAGGTCACAGTAAGATTGCCAGTATATGACTTCCTATTCAAGTTCAATAGTAACTATGGACCTATCTCTGCCAGTTTTGGAGATAAAAGGGAAGCAAAATTTGCAAAGTTCAGTTCATGGTGAATAGTAGGTCAAAGGTCAATTTTAAGGTCACATTTAGATTGCCAGTATATGACTTCCTATTCAAGTTCAATAGTAACTATGGACCTATCTCTGCCAGTTTTGGAGATAAAAGGGAAGCAAAATTTGCAAAGTTCAGTTCATGGTGAAAAGTAGGTCAAAGGTCAATTTTAAGGACACATTTAGATTGCCAGTATATGACTTCCTATTCAAGTTCAATAGTAACTATGGACATATCTCTGCCAGTTTTGTAGATAAAAGGGAAGCAAAATTTGCAAAGTTCAGTTCATAGTGAAAAGTAGGTCAAAGGTCAATTTCAAGGTCACAGTAAGATTGCCAGTATATGACTTCCTATTCAACTTCAATAGTAACTATGGACCTATCTCTGCCAGTTTTGGAGATATAAGGGGCTAAATGTTATAATTTTGGAGTTACCATAATGTGCCATAAATTTCCTACAGAAAAAAATTAATTAAAATAAAGAAAAGGTAATTTTGGTCAAAATTCTTGAAATGGGAGGTGCTCTGAAGTTCCAGAAGTTCAAATTTGATGAAATAATGTTATTTTTGACCATGAGTTGTCTGCTTTGCCAAGCCTTATATATATTTCTGGAGTTCAAAATTTATTATCCATTACCGTACTGCACATTTTGCTTTCACCACCAATATGTACTTTTTGATACAGCGTAACTCGAAAACCGTATGGAATACAAAAAAACGGAGACCACCTCCAGTGTTGGGCTTTACATGCTCTACAAAATGCAAAAAAGAATGGGTCTCTAGCATTAACGGTTCCCGAATTAGAGACAGTTTTCAGTTTCAGTATCTTATGGCCGCTACTCCCGTGAAAATGCACCGATTGACCCCAAATTCACGGAGATGAAAGATGACCTGAAGGGTAACAACTTCCAATAATATTTTTGGTTAAGTCTGTGTGGTGTCTGAATAACAGGGCAAATAATTTTTTTTTTCGTAAAAAAATTAATTTTTTTGAAAATTTTGGCCCGTTTGACCTTGAAATAAAGGTCAAAGGTCAAATCCAAGGGCATATTTGAAATCTACACATATGACTTTTGGAAAGCCATCTGTAGAAATTTTTCCCATAATTCCTTCCGTAGGGTAGATAATTAGCATTTAATTTTGCCATTTTTAGACAAGGGTGCATTGCAATGAGTGCCACACCTAGACCCCAATACCGACAAAGCCCAAATTTTACGTGGAACGAGTTGAGATTATAGGTGACCTAAATCCAAGAGATGGGTACGGGGGCCCTTACCGTCTAGGAGGAGAAGCGGTAACGGTAGCCGTCCGGCGGAGCCGGCGGAGCCGGCGGAACGATCCGGACGGGACCGAAACCATGTGTACCGCCAGCGCTAACGCTGGTGGTACAATAATGCAGGTACCATACAAGTCTCAAGTGAAACTCCAGTCAAATGATGCCTGGCAGCTAATTATTATAATAACCGAAGTGAACTGAAAACAACCCAGACAAGAGGAAATCCAAAAGAGACCAATTAAGGGCATCACTTATGGGGCTGATTATACAATGAATATAAATATTAAATGTCTGTTAAGATATGAAGAAACAGAAAAAAAAAAATAATAATCATAATTTGAGACAAAATAATAAAATTTCTGGAATTGCTTTAGGCTTTAGCACTGATAAAGCAGAAAATCCATATCCACTCCAAATTCAGCAAACACTGTTGGCTTGAAAGCATCAGACATCTCGGCAATGAATTTGCAATATATCAAACAAAAGCGTGCATAAAGTTTATCATACCACAGAATTAAACGTCATAAAAAGACAGCCGTTCCTCACAGGAATAATAGTTAACTTCAGCATTCTCAAATTATTCTGCACACTTGGAAAATACTCCAGGCATCATGTATTGACTTTTCATTACTCCCACATATACAAATACTCCTTTCCTGTTAAAATTCTATTATTCAGTGGAATGAATACTATACACAGATTTTGAGTATACTCCTATTATAGGTACAGATGAGCTTAATGAATTCAAACTTGACAATAAAATAAAATAAATAAAGAATTAAATAATAAGTTTCAAAAATTGCCAGAGTACAGGGAACATTAAAACTATCAGGGTCAAGATATAATGTTGAAAAACTAAAAAGTCATGTTCAGTTGCTAAATTTGAAATATTATACCCATACATTTCATTTTGACCAGTAAATATTCCATCATCAACAACAGCAGTACAACTGTCCTTTAACTTTTGTTTTACCTTTGAATTTTGATCTAATGTTGGCCAGTTCTTTGTTGATTCTTTTGATTTCTGCTTCTCTGCTTTTGCCTGAAAATGAAAATCAAAACAAATCAATTATTCATGTGTAAAAAGAAAAATATATAATAGCTGTTATATAAAAACTCACCCCACACCCTCTATCTTGTTAAGAAAATATAAAATTAAAACGAACATTCTGAGAAAAAAATATTTCAACTTGGAAACAGTTTTAGGCTAGACAAGATGCCATATTTAGTATTTACCAGGTGGCAGTTTAATGTCATATCAACTAGTCAATAGTGGTACATTCCTGCTATGGAAAAAATAAATGTAGCAAAACCAGTAAACAAAAATTTAATGACAATTTGCCTAACATGTGTTGGTGTTTTCTATCCAACATTTTAATGTTTCTAAAAACTATTAATTGTTCTGGATTACAATCTGATAAAGCACTCAATTTCCTTATCAATTTTCTTAAGTAACAGAATGAGTAAAATGCAAAATAAAATCTAAAACTATTTTGCTAATATTGACCTGAACAGTGGGATTAGCCTCACAAATTTAACTAAAACTTCTGAGGCTACCACATCAGCATACAGCTTGACAAACAGAACACAAAACACACAAGGCCTTTCATCAAATTTTCATGGCCAATCCATGAGAAAGCATATAACACTGAGTCTCTATCACGGAACAGACTTCCATTCTGCAGCCCCATGGGAATGCTAACTTGGCTGCACTTACTGGCTACATGGCAAATTTCACAGTTTACACCTATTCTCATTTCCTTGCTCCCTAATAGGAAACAATGGACATACACATTCATTTCTCTGTGTGTTAAGTAAATGACTGCACTTCAAAATGTATCTAATCAATAAACCCTAGGTATCAAAAGCTGGTTTATATGCTTGAGTTATTTTTAAACAATCAGCAGTAGCCAGTCAAAGCCGTACATTAGAACCTTTTTCACTTAAATTTCCCTTCTTTTCTTCTTTTTTTTTTTTTACCAAAAGTGTAAAAGCTGTCAGTATTACTTAAAAATCAAATTTACTATCAAGGCCATATGACTTTAAGTTACAGTTTTTGAAATCAAAATTTCTCTAAAGCAAAGTGCACTGTACGAAGCTTTTACATACTTTGAAGCATATAACAATCCAGCATTCCAGTCATTACTTGTAAAGATAACTACACCACAAGATACACTTATCAGCAGCATCTTGAATGTAACAGGATCAAGGTCACACAATGTATTCCACCTTAAGAGTGTTTTTAAATCCTATGATACCACATGCAAAAAGTCAAATACACCAATTTCAGATACAGTTGCATTTAAAAGAAAATGAGACATTTTTATTCATTTTAGTGCTATAAATCAAGGAGCATAATTTGAAAACTCTTGACTTTATTGGAAACTATCATACAGTGTTATTGAGGACAATAAGCTTAGCTTGTTTAAACAATTATCCAGACAAATAATAAACAGAATACTGAAGAGCACTAAATTTCCTGATTTTGAACACTGTAAACTGTAAAGAGTATATGGAACAAAAAGAGGTCGCATAACATAAAATTATATAGAAGATTCAGGAAAAGGTGGATATATCACAAATCCATATTTTTAGAATGTAACCCTACAATTCACAACTTCCAAAGCTTCACCTACATTTTTATTTTTTTTATTTATTTATTTTTTTTTTTTGGAAATCTGTTTGTATATGGTCCCTTTAAACCCACAAATTCTCATTGTTTTCTGCTGTGTCATTTGTTATTCTAGATAAGTATCAAGTACAAAAGTCATCATTTTATCTACTGCCGTACATAAAATCTTTAATATATGCACTCATTATTCAACTTCAAAGTATCTGTGCAGTAAATCTCAGATGGGCATATCTATAATGTTTATTTTTTAATATAAAGTTAGGTACCTAATGCAAAAAATTTCTTTCATTTCTGATCCAGAACAACCACAAATTTAGCCAATAACAGGAAATGGAAATATGATTATTTACAAAACACACAAGAAATAATCAAGAATGGAATACTATAATTATAAAGTAACTGACATTCAACTCTAAGCTAATAAGAGCAGAGTTTTCAGTCAGCCTGTGAGGGCCTTTCATCAACAACCTGAAACTTACAGTTTCTGATGTCAGATATAAAAACTGCAAGCCCTCTCATTCCATCTCCTTTCACTGCCGGCATGGTGGATGGTGGCTGGAAAGATAAAAGTGGCACATTATAATTAAATATGACATCAAATAAACTAAAAGAATAATAGACAAAAATGGAATTAGACTGAAATTGCAGTAAATGCCCAAATCAGTGAAAATAATGTAAACATCTCAGTTTCACAGAGATGCATTACTAATCAAGAGCATTTATATTTGAAAATTCATTTCCAATAAATTAACACTGCAATCAAGGGGTAGTACAAATGGGCAGACATTATAAAACTTCTGCCCCTATTTTCAGTTTAAATTACATGCTCTGACAATAATAATAAAAAGCATTTCTTTTCACTGATAATTTCAGAATACATTTTTCAATTTACCACACATGCCCAGAGAGAAGATGAAAAAATGAATGGAAATTCTTGGCCATAAAATATATCTGTGTCTTAACAAGAACATTTACTGAGCTGGTAAAGAGGGCTAAGCTACATCATGATTACTTCAATATTTGGTTATGACTCATTACACATATCCATTCCTTCCCCTTGTAACAACTCCCAGCATTCAAATTGTCATTTCCATTTATTTCTAGAATGTATTTTTCATGTCTTGTCTAGGAAATTGATTTCATTAGTAGACATGAAGAACAGACCACTGTAAATGATTAAAATGCGGTTCAAATACAGGAAGGGGAGGGGATCAATCAATGCACACAGGTGGCGCCGGTCAAGAAGTAAGAGAGAAATGGTAAAAAAGGAAAACATATGAAATGTTAAGACTGTGTTGGGTTGTACGACATACTTACCTTTACTTAAGCAGCAAAGTTAAATAAGTGCACGTGTCCTTCTTTTCTTGTTTGATAGCCTAGACTTTCAACTACAAGCGCATCAAATGCTGTCCGCCATTTGCAGCTTGCTGTCGAAATCGAGGTCAATGTACACCCACCAAAAATCACGTGACAAGGTTCAACAAACGGCACGGTGAACTAATGACGCGCTTGACATAATTCCCTATGAATTTGAGATTAAATTTATCCTTAAGTTAAAATATTAAAAGTCAAAAACGTTTTTCTGTTTTCAATTGTCAGTATTATTTTTCAAGATTTTTGCTGCGTGCCGCCAGTACGTCATCTCCTAGGAGACCAAGAGCGAAAAATAGCTTCAAGATGGCCGTCTGCAATGACAAAAGAGGGGTGTTGCAGTTATAATTCAGTGATTCCTAGCTATTATAGCTATATTTTTCGGGAGTGACCACTTGCATTCAAGTATAGAATATATTTCAAGTTGAGGTAGGAGTAATATGCATGTGTTTGTTCCTAAGGGGCTTATAAATATCCGCAACTAGAACAAAGTTATTACATTGAATTTGAGTAACAACGTCAACAGGTGCCCCAATATGATAAAACTTGAATATAGTCCAAATAACAATCACGAGTGTTACCCTTCCTAATAACTAAGGGCACAATAAAAAGTCATTGTTTGTATAAGAGCGATTATTTTCACCCTACTGTTTCGTGAGACATTGCATTACTTGTCTTAAAAACAAAACAGATCAACTAACATACAATAATATTACATGTAGAACTCACACGTTTTTCCTAACAGTGCTATGGACATGAAATTTGGTACTCAGATTGTCACTTATCTGAGTATCAATAGAATTTTAAATTTTAAGGCATCTCATTTATGTCAGATGATATTCATTTTGCCATTTTTTTTGTAGATGTCATCAAAAAATTTAGTCAAAATTTGTCCAACTTGATTTTCAGCCCTTAAATATTGCCATGGGCACATTTGATTACAATAAGTCAAGGACATAGGTAAAAGCTCACAGTTTATATTTTGGTTTTATGATTTTCCCAAGCAGATTAAAATGTATGTGAAAAAGGCAAAGTGAAAGAGTTGTGGTCTACAATGGAATATGAGAAAAAAGAGTTTAATATTGTGGTTATGTAATATAGTGTTTCTATGTAATGGTGCAGGGGTGGGGGGTAAATACCATAATGATGGAAGGGGGCATCCATGTTGGTAATATCATAAATTTGTTAAGAAGAGTAGAGATACAATGAAATAACAATGTGGAGATTAATGATACACTGACTTAAAAAGAAATTATCCACAACAATAAATGTGAGTGAGAATCTGCTGATTGCATGTTAGTTTGTGGAGGTGTGTGCATTTGTTTGTGTGTGAATCTGTCTATGTTCTGATTCTCTTTCTGTTTTAGCCTAAGCTATTTGCTTCTTAACTCAGCACTGAGTTGTATCTCAAACACCAATTTGGATAAAGAAAAGAATTGTCTATGCCTAAATTGTGGCATCAATAAGCATTGCAAGGCATTAAAAACTAAATATAATATTAAAAATATTAAAATATCTAAAGATGAGACACTGTAAAAAGAAATGTCTTGATATGATTATGTGAAGATGGAGCACTAGATGATCTTGAAAGTCAGGTCTGCTACCAGTAGGATAAACAATTGATCTTAAAGATCTGCCAAAACACTTTGGGAAGAAGTCTTTATAAGAAAGGGGGTTGTAAGTTTGAGCTTGGGCTTTTGGGAAAAAATGTCAAAATATATGGCTGATCAGTTTCTTAAAACTGCCCACCCAGAGAGCATGTAACATGTGTGATGCATGTATGCAGCATGAGCAGCATATAAAGTTTCAATAAATGATTCATTGTTTTATAAATCTCAGCTAGGACCTACCTAGTTCTCAGTCATAAACTAGCTAAAGGCTCTGTCACACCTAATGTAAAGTGGTACATATGTGACATTGATTATATGCACAACTTTGAGCCTATGAAATCATTCAGTTTCAAGCATATCAAAATGAAGATATAAGCAGCATAAAAAAATTGCCTTTGAACATCTTCTAAACATTATCTCTCTTGTGTTTGCCAATGTACATCATCTTTTGGCTGGGTACTCGAGATGTATACAACATATTTAGGGCAGTTTTCCCATACGTTAGTGCTATACTAAAGGTGTGACAGTACATAAAGGGAGGAAGTGCTGTGGGGGATTGCAATAGGTGTTCTTTGTTGAATTCATGAATGTGTTTTTTTTTTATTTTGAATGTGATTGCCTGCAGTTTTTCACACATATAAAAATTATCATTTTCATTATCTTTAATAAAAATTTTTGTCACTTAGTCCAGTTTCAGATTGTGCCATATGCTTGCGTTGGTTTTATATAAATAGAATTATTTAAGACATTGTTATTTATAATCCTTGCATATATTTGATTACCGTATTATGATTATTTTTATGATTAATATAGCTGTAGTGATTTTTGATATGCTCAAGATTGAAAATGTGTTTGAATAAGTAAGCTGTGTAAGTATGATGCCTTAAAAGATAAACTTTATGTTTACAAAATGATTAACATATATATATATATATATATTGATTATCTGGCATCTTTTTTAAGTTCTTAACAATTAGCGACATGTAACATCAAAATCTAGTGATTAATATTAGTAAACTGTGCATGACATGTGGAGGTAAAGAAGAGGATTGCATGTTTAAGTTTGCCATTCAAGCTTTAAACACGATTTTTGAATCTGCCAGGATGTCAGTACACAAAGGCTTACCTACTGAGCCAGTTATGCTGATTACCCCAATCCTGTTGACAGTGTACATAGTAACATGGGAATACAGCTTGGTTATGTCTCAACCAATAGGATTTCCCATGACTGTCTGTAGTTTATTGCAATGGTAGTTAAGGAAATGATATATTGGTCATGATGAGCCAGTGGGATTTGATGGATGTTGGACTAGATAGCACATAAATCCACTGTTTTACCTGGACATAGATAGGGGTTGCTTCTGGTGATGATTACCAGGAGAATATGCCATAAGCCTCGTGAGGAACATATAATGTGAGATAGAGCATTATGCTGTCAGTAGTGGTAAAACATTAATTCAGCTGTACTGGCATAGTGATTTAACCCATACTCAGAGAAATATGAAAGGCAGTGGCTTAAACAGAAATAGTAGAAAAGTCACATTTCTTTCACCAGTGTTGATGGTACTCACAGAAAATCAGAAGGACCACAGCAAAAAGGTCTGTCATTTATCTTATTTTTGTTAGATACATATATTAGAATATGTTCATTTAGGGAAGAAATAGAAAAAGCTCTAATATTACTGTTTCTGTTTTGTATAATATCGGTATATATTTTGTGGCATCTTGTTTTTACCCTTTCCTTTCTTGCTTCTTGTTCAAATTTGAAGATTTCATGACTAATCATAGGCAGTATAACCGGTTCTGCAACCTTGGTATATATCCTTTTCAAATTTGTGGAATAATGCCATCAATATGCTTCAGTGACATTGCACAAAAGAAATAAATGAATACAGTTTTATATTAACATAACATGCTAAGAAAATATGAAATGTGGGTTGCACTTCATTTGTAACTTTTGAATGTATACTACTGTAGTATATTTGTTAGCTCAAAGTAGCATATTTCTAAGTTTTATTTGAGTTAATATTATGTGTTGAATCTGTTTTATGTTCTTAATGTTGTGTCATTTACTTAAAAATAGATTGAACATCTGAAAAAAATTTTGAGAGGATTTTAAATACAAAACTTTTTAAATCATCCAATTAGCCACCGGGTACTGAAATTACCCTTTCCAGTCAATTGATGAGGTATGATAAGTTTGGTTAAAGGGTTTGCTTCATGCCGTCAGAATGGCCTGAACGGAACATATTCTTCAGAAAACATGCCCAACTAACGATATCTTTATCCAAATACACAAATTAAAAGCTCATTTGGTAAATTTTTGGCTTTAAAAAACGTCCTATTTGCTCGGCCTGGGAGTTAATGAGCTACGTGGTCACGTGGTCCAATGACGACAATCGAGCCACTGGAGAACAGAGCGTGCTTAGCTGTCAAACTGAGCTGCATTGTCTACCTGTAAGATGACTTCTCTGGCTTCTGATAAAAGTTTATACTCATTCAAATCTCTTACCCGAGGGGTCTAAATCCTCGTGAAGCTGTGTAAAACCATTTCCCGTCTAGTCATTTCTTTAACAAGCATTTCATTATGGTTATCCCAAGTTGTATAAAACACTGCATTTGAATGAGTTAAGGGAAATGTTGATTATTGCATATGAGGTCCATGTTATTTGTGAAATTCAATTTATTTTATTAAACCGCTGACACTCCGTCTTGCATACTTTTATTAAACTGAGGTAAACAATGCCCGTTACCTTTACAAGTCCTATCTTAATCATCCATCTACCTGGAACTTCCTTTACCTCTTAATTAGAGGGTTAAATGGCATTCAATTTGTCTTGCTTGTATCGAACGCACTCTCTATCTAAGCTTTAGTCCAGTTATCTCAGGTAAAAATCTACCTGTGCGTTAGTTACAAAGCGCAGCTCCCGTAGACCTGGGGGTACTAGATAAAATCTGAACACCAGGTTTATCGAGGAGCAAGAGAAAGAAAGGAAAATTTTTTCCTGCACAACTTCATAGGAATTTTAACACGGACTTGATCCAGCTTAGACCTCCAAACTAACAGGGTGACATGGGCAATTTTCACAAACAAATCATAAAACTATATTTCAGTTAACCGCCTTTAAAATAAATATACCGTTCTGGGTAAATTAAAATAGTTATTAAATCGCAAGAATATTTTTGACTTAAATGATGATTTTATTATTAATGGAAATTAAGCTACTATATGAGGTACATTTGCTGTGATTACGCTGTCCTTCATGTTTTGCGTAAGTCTACATTTTGCTGTATGTGCTTGTAATCTTTTTAAATATGTGCGTACAATTTTTGCAGGTCTGGTTACCCCCCTGTTATGTGATGAGAGTATTAATTTGGCAATTAGTTCCTTAGCTTATTTGAATAGAATTGCAGTGTAAAATTTTCAACAAGATGTTGGCGAAATAGCCCATTACTCTTTGTAGGTATTTCCCCCGTCAAAGTTTGTCTAAAATTATCTTTCAATCTTTACTCTTTCAAAGACAGTATAAAGTTACCTGACATATTTTCGTGTAAACTTAATGACAAGCCAAGTGTCTCCAGTTCATTCCGTACTCAATTTTACCCAAGCAAATTTTTTTCTTGAGTAGATCTTTATAGCACGGTGTTATAAGCTTACAAATTTGCAAAAAAAAAAAAATTGCGTACTGACGCAGAATTTGCGTTTCAAGTTATAAAATAATCAATCTTTTAAAGCAATAATAACTCTTCGTTTCGGCCAAAAAATGAATTTTCCTGGAGTAAACAACAATTTTCCCATACTTACCAATGGTTAATGAATCCATTTTTACATTCAAAGTTAGTCCCTGGTTTTTTTCTAAAAAGTTTGGTTTTTTGTTAAAATCTCTTAAGAGATTTTAACAGAGTATAGATATCAATGGAGGTCACGTGGTCTAAAGACAAGTTCAAATATCAGAATAAAAGCTATAACTGCTGTTTTTGTGGTAAAACAGAATATATTATATTTCTATGAGTTATTCACAAGGTTTTTATTGTGAAATGTAGGTCTCATACAAAGAGTTATTATGCCTTTAAATTATTTAATATTTCAGATGAAATAATCTTCAGAAACAAATCCTCAAAGCATAAACGAATTAGGATAACGAACCATTTTATTATAGCAGTTCCCATTTTTTCTTTAATATAACGCTCTTTTTCCTGTTTTTCCTCAACACGTTTTCTTCCACGGAAGCTTCAAGATACCCTGAGAGCAATTTCTTTTATTAATGTTCGCGACCGTGTTTGAACTTAATTGTTTAAGTATTGATATTTAACGTCATTTACAAATACCAAAAAAATAACCCCATGAAATAAATGAGATATATTGAAAAATATGAAAGCCCACCAAGACGAGTTTCATACCTGTTATTACCTGGCTTGGGAATTGCAGCGGTGCATAATTAACAGGTTTGTTGTAAACGAGCTTTTGGTCAACTACAATGCATTTAAAATGCATCAGCAATCAGTAAGTTTGCCAACTGATGACAGTTAATCTGAAAGACTACCAGCTCTTGATATGATCTAAACCACCTGAGGTGACGATGATCTAGAGCATCGCAACTATTGTCACCGAAGTTAGTAAGTAAGTCACGGAAGACCGTCACAGACAAAGAAATATTGTCAACGAGAGCTGCAATTTTGGTGAATCCCACGGCAACACACCGAGGCATAACGAAAATTCCTCAAACTTCCTAACTATGCACCATGCAGCTCAGTTGAGTCTCATAGACCTTTATCGTGATTGTCGTCACAGTACCACGTGACCCAGATCTGTTGCTTCATTTTTGCATATTGAGGTGAGGTTTACTAAAACGCTTTTTTTTCTACTAATAGATTGTTTTTATAATTTTTAAATGGCGGGGATCGATTAAAACATACCTCTAGTGTATAGATTGAGTGCTGTATCTTCAAAATTCGAGAAATGGATTTTTACATGAACATTGTCCTTTAAGTTAATAATTAAAATTTTAAAGAATTGAAAGAGAGCTAACAATTATATATATCTTATTGTTAGAATATTTCTTGAATGTAGTATACACAAAAAATAGTGGTAGAAAAATAATTGTTTATTTCCATTGTCGGGGTATGTAATTCTGGGTACATTCTCTATCACTGTGAAATGTCTGCTAATATTACCTTGTGCTCACAGCAAAGAACATTAAGATCAGTTATGTTCATTTAGTTGCACTTACATAAGTGATAAACCTGGAATACTTGTGTGATACACTAGGATGAAGTGTCATTATTAAAACATATCCTTATGAGCTTTCTGAATGTAATATGCCCTGAAAAGAGTAAAAAAAAGTATGGTAGATATTTTGCAAAGAGGTGTATGGACTTGATGTCAGTAAATTAATTGAAAAAAAAAAAAAACGTGGAAATTGTTATCTCAAAACTGCATTTCCTTCAATTAGTTAGCATACTACAGTTTTTTTCTTTTCTTTGATTTAAAATGCCATCAAATTTTTTCAGACCAGCACCATGCCTGGAGTAACAGGGCGTAGCAAGGGTGGTGGTAGCACTGGCAACCTAGTCAAAGGGAGCATGGCCAGCTATGAGGACTTGATTGTGGCACAGTACTTGGATGAGATCAGAAAGTCTCCTCCTTATACTAAAAAAGGGTAAGAGAAATAAACTTTTCAATCATTCTAGGAACCATTATTGCTTTTGACTAAACAAAACTATTATAATGATTTTTACATCTATCAAAATGAGTGTGATGATGGATGAACATGTATATTTTAAGAGAATGCAAGAACAGTACTGTACAAAAACCTTAATCATATAATTCAAGCGTAAGGCTTCAGTAGTTTAATACACTGCTCTATTTACCCCCATGAGCAAACACATTGATAATATATATGTTTACCTCATTTCAGACTTAAGTAGGCATTAAAGCTTTTGTTTGTTTTATATAAAAGTTGTATTTCTGTTTTTGTGTTATATGGAGTTGAGAGTAAGTGAAAAGGGTAAGATGAATAAATGCCACAGCTACAAATAAATTATTACTTGTTGTTGGAAAATGTTGTCATTAATTGATAACAAGCAAAGAGGGTATATGGTGCATTGGAAAGATATCATAAATATTGTTCAGTAAATAATGTTATATTAGTCAAAGTGCATTATCACTTTTGTACTCTTCAGAGTTATAAATGACTATAGATTTCGTTGATGTGACTTTTAACCATATAGATTTTTGTAAAAAAGATCTATTTGTACAGTATTTTAATACTTGAAAAAGTTTAACTGTACAGTTTTCCATCCCCACTTTTATGAAAACATTTGTAATTTGAATCCACTCCAAAATGCCCTTGTTTTATTTGATATACATATTGATATACATATTGGAATTTCATTTATACATAGTGATGTTTTGAAATTAGCTTCTACCTCAGCTAGGCTGTATTATCAGTTTGGTGATTAATGTTACATAAAATAATTTAAAATAAATAATGATAATAATAATAATTATAAGTGTGGGTTATCTCATTTTCACTTTGTTTATAAATTTCAGAAGTGAAGTTCCTCCTTCTCCATACCTCCAGCGCCTTCCGAGCACTCATATTGTTCCAACCCCAGGGAAAATAAAACAGTCTCTGAGTGGTGGGAGATCCCGCAGCCGCCCAGCATCAGCCCATGCTTCCACAGGTTATAACACTAAATCCAAGTCTTCAGGCAGAAAACCCAAGATAGACATGAAGTTCATAGCTGATCTGACCTTGTGGGACCCAGCAACCCCCAGGGAGGAGAGAGGGGGTGGTGAGGGGGAGAATGGAACAGTGTACAAGAAGAAAAAGAGACCTTATAGTGCCCCAATCAGACCAAGGTAAGTAAACAAGACATATCTGAAGGAGCATAGGGTAAATAGGGAAAATGTTATTGTTTGCCATAGAGGAGAAATGGAAGTGGCTTATGAAAGTCACTTTTTGCCAATCAATAATTGTTTTGTTATTTTAAAGGAAATCTCGGAAAAATTACTTGACTCTTTTTCTATCGATTCAATACTGGTCTGTGGTACTTGTCTGCACACATCAATGAGGAAATTGATTTTGGTGATAAGTATGAAATGGATGCCTCTCAGTTCAATACTTTTAAGTACTTGGAGATCAGGCCAGGTTTTTGGCACTAAAGTGTCGCCTCAATTGTTTGAAAAGGAGTCACACATCAGAAATCAATACAGTGTAAATGAACTACATGGTACTTCAATCAAATGTTGCTGTTAACAACTCAGTTGATAGATTTAGAAGCTGAGAAGTATACACAAAACTTTTAGTCTGTGGGAAATGGGGGAGGAATCTAATTCAGATCAGTTCAGGTATTGTGATTAAAAAAAAGATAATATCTTTTAAAGGAAACAAATGTTTAACCTATTTGTTTATAGGTCAATTAGAGATCTTAGGTGTGTTGGGCAAATGATTCTAAAAATCTAATTCATATGTCTAAGATATAAGGTCATATTTACAGTATGGGATTTTGAATATGCAAATCATCAGTTTTTTAATTAAATGTATGTGATCATACTTATTAAATGGATGCATACAAATACATACACAAGTTTTGACATATGGAAAGACGTGTAGGTTTGTTGATTAGGTATCTGATTAACAATCTCTGCATATTTCTTCCATGCTATTACTAAAAATCTAATTAATGTACAAAATACAGAAACTGTAAGAATAATGAGATTGTATTGATTTGTATTGCATTCTCAGGTAACTGTGATGAAAAAGACACACTTAATATGTTTAACACTGGAAACGTGTCTAGTAGAAACAGAAGAAAAAAGGATATTGCAAAACTGTTTATTGGGTAGTAAATGTATCACACAATAGTTATTAAATATTTTATTTGTGCTTCAGGCCATATTCAGCTACATCTTCAACAGGCCGACCAGCATCAGGAAAAAAAGGTATTGATTTTATGCTGTCTAAAATAATAATGATGTATTTTGATATATCTCTGTGTTGTGCATGCTAAATGTCAACTTACCAATTTTCTAACTGGGCTTTATTTCCTTCTTTCTACTTTTGAATTGTACACTGACAGCATTATATGGCGGGTTATTGCAAAATAAATGACCAGTCTTTGGATTGTACAGATTAATGTAAATGCCTTGCAAAGTGCTTTTATGCACAGTTATCTTGCAGTATAAGATAATGTCTCAGTTACTGTATTTTCACCTGTAACTAGAAATAAATGGCAACAGATGTTTGAAATGACACTGGTGTTTCGCTATCAATATCACACCTGTGTGCTGAAAATATTGGATTTCAGATCCCTGAACCTATCAATATTGCATAATATGGTATATCGTTTATTTGATTTGCAATAGAAGATAAAAGGGCGAGCTTTATTAGCCATGAAATTATGATTGACAGCTGAAAATATCGTGATATTGAATCCATCAGGTTGACTCTAATGTTTAGAAAGTCTAATGACAAAAGTGTTATTATTTTTACAGGGAAAATTAAGCCTGTGTACAAGAGACAACCCTTTACCATAGTAGCAACAGCTTTTAAGAATGGATCCAGAGAAACTTTTGTTAATGTGGCAGCACCAACAATAAAAGAGGTATTTAAAAATTATTGGGTTTAGATGTTTATTGAAAAAAAAAAAGAATTAAAAAATAATAAATGAAAATAAAAAATTTTCAATTTTTTTAATACAGAAATCTGGATATAACAAAACAGACTCAATTATGATGTTACAGTTCTTGAAATTAAGAGAATAAGCAACGACTTTGAAACATAATTTTACTTATAACTGATGTGCTCTGACCATCAATTATGACTGATGAATATCAAGGGTGATAAAGTACAATGTTTGTACACCTGTATTACCAGTTGCTGGAGCAGTGCACAGACAAGCTGGGTCTAACAGCTGCTGCCAGACGTGTCTTCCTGGATGATGGGATAGAAGTGTTCTCACCCAGGGAAATCCCCAGAGAGGCTGAGATCTATATCTCACAGGGAGAACCTTTTAAAAATCCTTTTCTTCCACTCAAAAGTAAGCTCATACTCTTTTGACTAACATGATTTGGATGTTTATCAAAAGGAAAATGTTCCCTTTTTGTCGGAGTGAATCTACTGAAGGGGGGATTAGTATTAAGAGTATAGAATATATCTGCCCACACAAAGCAAAGCAAAGTAAAAAGATTGATTAAAGGAAAAATGGAATGAAGCTAAAACTTGATCAGTGTCCTTGGCTTTTGAATAAAAGTTTGCTCAAACCCTTGGCATACATGAGAAAAAAACAGTTAAAATTAATTTGGCTTTCTTATTCATTAGGAAATAATATGATGAAACAAGGTGCAACTTGGACAATGAATGGGTTGGTACTACCACAGGAGGCCAAGCCAGGTCCAACTAAGCCCAATCTGTCAAAAAGGTTCAGGTAGGTCCAAATACAACTATTTGTACTTCTTAGAGCATGCATTTTATTATTGATTCGGAACAAATGTTTTGGTCTTTGTTTCATTCAGTGGGCAACTTTTAGATCTCTATAAAGATATAGGTATATAATTGTTGTGTGGTGTTTTTTAAATAATTGATTGAACTGGTTATGTTAATTTAAGTTTGTCTATTAGCTGGCAAAGTTTATTTGCATATTAGAATTTGCTCTTAATTTTTATTTTCATTCCATTTGGCAAATGTCACAATTTTTTCAAACATTTTGTTTTTCATAGCACATTTCTTTAACAGTCTTCTTAATCTGTGCCAAGACTTGATAAAAATTATCTTCATTTTCACTGCACAAATCATAGTGTTATTTATCTTTCCAGGCAACAACTTGGCAAAAAGAACCGTCGTATATTGATATTTAAAAATGGTGTAGGTCATGATGGTGGATATGAGATTGTAGCTGACATGGATAATACTCCTGCAGTAAGTGAAAACTTAGTCTACCTTATTTGTTTTATTGCCTTATTTTTAATAAGTCTTCCATTGTTGTCATATTTGTTGCAGATTTCAGATTATTTTTATTTATACATTAATATGTGCTGTTATTTATTTCCTTTTTCCCTCAGTTCATGCAGGCATGCACTGGAAAGTTGGACCTGGGCAGCCACGCTAGAGTGCTGTATGACTGGGAGGGGAAAGAAGTCACAGATCTCTATGAAAGTAAGAGGAAAATTAAATGAGACATGTGTGTGAATGAGAGGTGTGTGTGTGTGTGTGTGTGTGTGTGTGTGTGTGTGTGTGTGTGTGTGTGTGTGTGTGTGTGTGTGTGTGTGTGTGTGTGTGTGTGTGTGTGTGTGTGTGTGTGTGTGTGTGTGTGTGTGTGTGTGTGTGTGTGTGAGAGAGAGAGAGAGAGAGAAAGAGAGAGAGTTTTATGGTCTGCATCCTTGATATGAAATTAATATTTATTATTGTGTCTTTTAGCCCCATTGATTGACCAGTGCCTCCAAGCCTGTGCCACACCAGTCCTGGGTCCTCTCTGGGTGTCAAAGGGAGAAGGATTCAGTCCTAAAGGGCCTTTTGATTTCATATCTGGTCTATTACATCATACTAAGACCAAACTGAGGGAAGCTAAACATTATAAGGAACAGGTAAGAGTATATTGTATTATTGTT
This sequence comes from Lingula anatina, assembly GCF_051362555.1. Classification (NCBI taxonomy): domain Eukaryota; kingdom Metazoa; phylum Brachiopoda; class Lingulata; order Lingulida; family Lingulidae; genus Lingula; species Lingula anatina. The sequence continues at coordinate 23,151,074 of NC_141767.1, forward strand.
GTTGTCGGTCATTATCATTATTATCGCAAAACTGAAGTAACAGGAATCATAAAGATCATTGAGTTATTTTGATATTGAATTTGATATTAAACTTCAATTGCTGCTTATAGAGTAGATTTTGTGACTAAAGGATAATTAGTAGGTTAAAACTGAGTTATACACGTTAAATCAATCCCAGTCATTTCAGAAGCTAGATCTGTTACAGCTTATCACTGCATAGAAAATTTGGTTTATATGCAACTCTTGCCACTTTCAGCTGGAGATGGCAAAGAGCAATCCAGACAATGTAGAAATTAGGTCCATACTTGCAATGACAGAAAACGAAGTAGATGAAGCCTTGCAAATGGTAAGCACATTTCATTTTTACTGCATGATTCTGTGTAAAAGTATTGATTACACAATTTATTTACAGTTTATAAATTATATGGAGCACTATGTGGAGAAGTTTTGTTTTAATATTTATTATTATGATATGTGTCCTTTTTTCTTTATAAAGGTTGAGAGAGATATTGAGGAACTGACAGAAGCCAAGCAGAAACTAAAAGCTCAGCTGGAGAAAATAAAGCCCGACGCAAAAGAAGAAGAGGTAAGGTTTTGAAAGATACAGGATACATTGTAAAAATTAAGTACTTATAATTAATTCGAAAATTCTTTATGAAATTAAAGGAAAATTGATTATATTTCTTTTTTGCCAGGTACAAGGTGCAGAATTTAGAATGGCAAAAACCATACGAAAACTGGAAGCTTCTGATAGGTTGGTTGGAGTTCAAGGTATCAAGTTGAAGGTGTATGAGAATGGAACCTATGAGGATGAAACAGTGGTCTTTTTCAATTTGAAAGAAACTTCAAAAGGCATTGAAGGTCAAAAAGACAAGATTATGGAAAGGGTAAGGAAATAAAGTGTACCAGAGAAATGTTGTTTTTACATATTAGCCATAGTGAAAAGTTATTTAATGTTAAACATGTACATGTTGTTATTGCAATCTGATCAAAAACTATTTGCTTTTTAGCATGTCAATAATAAAAAATAAGGTAAATGGCATGCATCTCCTATTTTCTAGCTTTTGGACCAGTGTGGTACACTAGGAAGACTGGCCTTCCCCAAGACCCCAGCTATAAGTTCAATGCCCAGGAAGCTGTATGACCAGCATGGAAAAGTGGTTACAGATCCATACACACTTAAAGATGACATGGAGCTGTGGCTGTCTTTTGGAGAAGGCTTCAGGGTACCATATGGTAAGCCATGTTTCATTGTCAAATTTTTCATTAAAATCATGTTTATACCTCATGTATTATGGTTAATGGAAAAGTTATGTCTCAGAAATGGGTTCTGTTAAAAGAGGATAAAGTTATCTTGTTTTTTCAAATATTTTAATAAGTGATTTGAATTTTGTTTCAGTTATTTCAAGATATAATTTAATTGGTTTACATTATAAAATAGCAATTTGGATACTATCTGATGAATGAAAAAAATAATAAAAATGCTGATAATTCCAGTATACTGCCTTCAAGCTATGTTTGACAAGGTTCATGGGTTAAACCTGTATGGGGAGAAAAATGTGGGTGTCAGAGAGGCACTAGTAGCTGACGAGATCCCTAAAGATGGAGAATACAGTTACAGCTGGGAGGCCACTGTGGGGTTCCCTCTCTCCTATGAGTTTACACAGGTGGATGCTGACATGAATGCAGAGGAGAGAGCACATGCGTTGGAGCAGGTGAAGAACAATGAGATCAATGTCAACTGGGGATTTCTTCAGCATAAGGCAAGTGTGGCGAGAGGAGAATTGTTGGACATTGGCAGGGGCGGATCCAGATATATTTTTTGACAGTCTTCCATATTATATTTGTTGATCCATTCTCCATTTTTTGACCGTCTTCCGACAGAAAAAATAAGATACCCGTCAATGTAAACTTGAAAATCTGACCGTTTTCCGGAAGACCCAGAAGACAGCCTAAATCCGCCCCTGATTGGAATGGAATATTGAATGAAAATTTGATTAAAATTTAACTCAGTTTTTAATCAATCTAAGTAAAATTGAGTTGAATTAAATTGATTGAGGTCAGTTCAAGTGGAATTTTATAGAATCAAATTATTTTATCATAAGATAATGGGTACAGTGCAAAGGACAAATATAAGAGACCACACATTAAAAAGGGAATTTTTCCTATTTTTGCTTACTGAAACTTCAGGCATGTTTTTTCATTAAAATGCCTATTTCATTTAGAATATCTATCATTGAAATATTGACATATGGAAATAATCACACAGTTCTTAACTTTGTCAATGCAGGATAATCCCAGACTAGTTCTGTTTCCTGAACTTATGGTTGACATGAAGAAAATATTTGACAGCAAAGATCTTTGGCCACAAGAGTCACAGACATGGGTCATTTCTAAGGTGAGTGAAGATGCACAGGGTTTTATACAGTTGAAAAAATACAGAAAGATATCTTATAATGCATGTCATGACTTATTATGATAAAATTAACTTTTTTTCTTATAAGTGGAGTTTCCACCCCCACACGCTCTTCTTTAATCTCTATTTATTTGTGTGCAAAATGTATTTTGAATATTTTCTCTTCTTCTCTACATTAAAATTTCTTTTAACCCACTAATATGGTATGTTTTTTTCCAGACTGGCTACATCTACTGCAAGCCCATGCCCCAGCTTACACTGGCGGTGACTGACATGAAACTAGAGGGCACCACAGTCAATGGGGCTGGCACTGAGATCCAGGGCTATGTGGTAGCACTACAGAAAAAGATGGTGGGAAGTCCATACCAGCAGTGGGGATTTACTGCTGATGGCTATATCTACTGTTTAGTAAGTTTTTTTGGTCCTTCAATCTTTAGTTAAGTTATAAAAGTTTTATGTGAAATTTTGAAATGAAATTTGATGGCAAACTTGTTGGAAATAAGACAACAGTGTTTGCATTGTTTATAAAGTCAAGACCTATATATTTTCTTTTTCTCATCATAGCATAAAGCTTAGTTACAAGTGAGAGTCAACCATGCGTCATCTTGATTTATTTTATTTTTTGTTTTTGTTTGTTTAAACTTTTGGTATTGTTTTATATTTTTTTTACAAACAACAGCCATGATAACATGTAAAAAATGTATTATCTTTCTTTAGGCCTATCCAGACTTAGTTCTCACACACCTTGGCGCCACAGGGATAGATGATTCTATGGTAAACAATGCTGAGGGAGTCCTGCCAGGACACAAGTTCTATGTGGCTGTCTCTGATAAAATAAATGGCAAAGATGCAAGGTTACAGAGGTCAGTTCCTTAAAGAAAATACAAAATGAGCTTTCTTAATTAGGTTGATGGATTAGAAGCAGGTGTCTTATCATCTAGTGTTTTGGTGACTGTTAAGCCATGGGGGAAACATATTAGAAAATATTAAGAATCAAATAGAGAAAATTATAAAAAGTCTTTAAAACATGTGATCTTTGCAGTATATGAGTCTCATGAGTATTCTTGTACATAATTGTAATAGTACATATACCAAGTGGAAAAATTGTTAGTTAGCAATTTATAAGGATATATCATTTCTTCAGATGGGCCATCAAGCAAGAAAGATTTGACAACTTGGGTCAGTGGAAGCATTCTAAGATCACCAACCCAGAGTGGAACAAGCGTGCCTACTCCTGGCCTGTCAATGAAGATGGGAACTGGAATGAGGACTTTGACTGGCCCATGGAGGGATTCCTCATTCCAGGGGTACCCCCTTTGAAAACAAAGGAAAAACCACATGGACGTAAGTTGCTGGAGACATTATGGTTATATACAATTAGCTCAAATCATTCAAAATGGCTGATGTTGTATTTATAAAATATTTTATTATCAACTTTTTCTGCTTTGTTTAGGTTGTTTATAATGATTTTGTTGAACTGATGGAATGTGGCATTTTACTGCTCATACTTTGTAAATGCAGATTCAGTGAAGATTTGATATATCTTTTTTTAAATATCACATTATTTATGTTTTCAAACAGAACTGACTGCTTACTTTACATTCAGATTATATTGATGATTTTCCTTAAATGTTAGCATGCATGAGGTAATTAAATTTTGATGAAATATTATACGCTAGTAAGAATATGAATGTTTTTATTTCAAAATGTTAACCGTTATTTGCAGATGTTCCCTTAAGATTAACTGTGATGAAAAATGGAGAAAAAGAAATGTACAAAGCTGTTCAGGTTGTTGGACCAGATCTCACTAATGTAAGTTTAAAAAGTTTATGTTTAATATTTACAAATAAAAATATTCTGCACTCATAAATTTATTCCCTGAAAAGTGTCCCATTGCTTGCATTATACATGGTATCATGTCAAAGAAAAGTCCACCTGTGAAAGGTGGGGAAAATAAAACTGGATTTGTAAGACTAGAGTGTTAGTCTCCTGAATTTGGATCACAAGTTTGTTAAAAATGGTACACAAACGTACACAAATATTGGCATACACGTGCTCATGCACGCACGCACACACACACAGAGGATAGAAAGAGAGTAAATGCACATCTTGGTTTGCTTTTAGATGATGAAGGATGTGAACAAGACTGCCATGAATGGTAAGCGTCCCCACACAGCTCATAACCACAAGCACAAGAGGACAAGAACAGCTGATACAGATGGTGACTCTGTAGATGGAGATCCTAATGTTCACTGCAGAGATGATCTTACCCTCTTACAGTTAGAATTTATGTTGGTAAGTCTTAGAAGCCAAGTCTGTGGGGGAAAAAAATGCACCTTAATTGTTTACTTTGAAAAAGAAAAGTATTAAAGTGAAAAGGTGTATTCATATGGTACTGATTGAAAATTACAGAATTGTAAAAAAGCACACTTTTATATGTTCAGTGGGTTGATTATTCCCATATGTTAGTTGTTTATAATAATACACAGTTACCATCAACCACAAAATACATCCTATTACTTCCAGTTTCTGGAGAGGTGCACCAACCTCATTGACCTACCATTTGCTGCCAGACGCCTGTTTGATGAGAAAGGTATAGAGCACACCACACTCCAGGGACTTAAGAGGGACCAGCTGGTCTATGTGTCCTGTGGTGAAGCCTGGAATGACCCCAAGCTGACCAAAGCTGAGCAACAGAGGCGCTACCTACTGGCCACCTTAGGACAAGATATTGCCCAGATCAGGCAGTATGTGGCTCTCAGGAATCCACAAGGTAAATGTATGGTGTTAAACTGCCCCCCCCCCCCCCCCCACACACACACACACACACACACACCACTAAATCTAAATGATGTAATTAGTATTAAGAAAATAAAACATATGTATATGTACCTGGAAATCTATTAATGAAATATTGTTGGGATATTTCTCATGATTTACTGAGGTGATATACATATAAAAATACATAAAAATTATTTTTAAAAAATTTAATTATTGTAATACCATGCACATTTGATTCATTTTAGACTTAGTACTGGCCGTTGACAGTGCCCTGGTCCCCAATGCCAAGCTGGTGGTCCAGACATGCTGCCTGACACCAGAGCAAAGACACAGCATACTGAGTGGAGAGGAAGCCAGGCAGAAACAGCTGATAGAAGAACAGAGAAAAGAACAGGAGGAGAAAAAGAGACAGATAGAGGAGATGCTCCATGAGAACAGGTACAGCTTTGATTGGTTTTGTGTGGATTGGTTCTTGATGTTGATTTTCATCTGTTGAGGCCCAAATTGGATGGGTGACACAAGTGACACAACACACCCTGGTTTTTTCATTTCTAATGTATTATTTAGAAAATTCACTTTTGTAATTGTTTGTGTCTAATTAAATTAACTTGTTAAGTGTTGATAGTGTAATTGCATTTGCTGTAGACAGGCCTAAGCCATTGAAAATTAAATGGTATAATTTTCTCTTTCATTTTTTTTTTTTTTCAATGTGATTACAACAGAATCTCCAATAAGAGGTATATGTGTTGGAAAAATATTATTCTTAAGTCTTGGACAACTGCTTTTCTTCCTGCAAATCTTGCATTTGGTCTTCCCTTTAAAACAGTGCCTTATTCTTTGTTGGCCTTCTTATTGTATATATAAGAACTAAATGTGATGAAAAAAAGATGGAAAGTTATTCAGAATGAATGTTGTCTTGAAACCTCTTGGTTTTTCATAATTGGTCCCAAGATTACCCAGTGCAGGTATATAACATACTAAATATCACACAATCAAGTTTCCATATGGCTTTTTGCACCAGGGATGTGATCTATTTCTTGCATGAGAATTCTCTGTTTTACTCAAGATGTATTCCCGTGATATGACTGAATCAGCAGCTACTGCTATTCTTTCAGACTTGTTTTTCAATATGAAGTTCTATGCCTTCACTGTGTTGACTGATTAAAAAAAAAGGCTAAGTGTACTAAGACTTTGTGGATGTGAACTGTAAATTGGTCTTGTTATGTGGTGTCTTGTAGGGTACATGCATTGTCCTTATTTGTTGTTTGTTATTGATGGCTACTAAAAGACTTAGCAAAAATTTTATTAATCAGTTTTAACACTTATTTATTTTACATGTACAGCAGTTTGAGATTGTTTTAAATTCCTAAAAAAATAACAGAAATATATTTTCAATCTTTATACACTGAAAAGCTTTTTTATGTGACTTTATAAAAAAAGATTATTTTTGTTTACAGATCAGCCCATGAGCGTGCTCACTTAAAATCAGACCAAAGGTTAGACAGTCTGCGCTGGCCCTGGGAGAGAGTCAACCTCCATGGCAGCTTTGATGATGTCATCAATGCTAACGATGATAGTGATGAACCAGGCTATTCCAGTCCAGAACTCTATGAAAAATACAAGTATGCAATAAAGGGTCCTACTTTGAACAAAAAAAATAGATTCTTATGGTCTAGAAATGAAATTACTTAGAAAATGTGTGACAAATGACTACAAGTGATCCAGATAATGCTGTCTGTCAACTAATAAAAAATTAATTAAGTGTAGATGTTTTACATATCTATAACTGCATTCCCATTAACCTTATCATTCTAGCAGGCCCAATCTATCTCAGCAAGGCTTCTAGCTAAGGCACAGTCAGTCTAATCAGCTTAATTGTCTGGCATGCCCCCCCCCCCCTCACAAAGCAACATGAACAACATCATGGACCACAAAGTTTTCCTGACTTTACCCAAGTACTTTAAATTACGAGGGAGCGTGCCTTACATTTAAGCAGCTTAAACTGAATGCAATTTAGCGAATATCCCCAAGGAGTTAGATTGATCCAGCTAGTGTGATAGGGTTATGGGAACGTCCCCTTACTAACTATTTTTCATACATACCATTGTTTTGTCTCAACTCTAGGCCCAAACCCAAGAGTTCACCACGTAACGTAGGCATGAATCTTCAGAAGTTTAAGTTTGAGAATGGTCACATCAGCTGTGTTTACAACCCCAACCTGGTCCTGGGGGTAGTGGAGTCTGAGACCAGGGTGGCTGATGTGGTGCTGGTCAAGAAGAAACCTGATGATGCTTACCAGAGATGGACCCTAACTGATGATGGGTATGTAGTGATCTATAGGTTGCTGTAGGTTTTGACAGATTTAGGTTATTTAACAAAGAAATAAAATAATAATTTTCAAACCAAAAGTTAATTGTCTGTGCATTTGTTGCTATTTTTATCAAATTTTCAGTAGGGCCTTTTTTAAAAGATATGATCCTGATAATTTAAACGTGTAGATTCAGGAATTATCCGCTTTCAGTAAGTGTTTCATAATATCGCTATGTATTTAATACAATTTCCAGGCATATTGTATCCAAGTATCATCCTCAGCTCGTTCTAACAATAGACATAGATAATGATCCTAGGTGAGAGTGTCAGGAATGTGGACAGTTATTTAGTTTTGCATGTTTCAGTAGGTTTTTTTTTTTTTTTTTGGTTATAATGTTGATGTATGGGTGTATCATGAATTGGATTTCTTGGCATGATTTTATTGGACCCAGGGACTTAATGCATGACTTTGAAATGTACATGACCCTGCAGTTGACCAATTTGACCATGGGTCTGGCAGTTAAAGCATGCTCTCGTCTGTAAATAGACTTTGCCCTGTCATATGTTGCCTGGATAACAGCAAGGAGTCAAAAACAAACAGTTAGGTTTATTTTAAGCAAGTATACTTAAAGGTGTATTTTAGAAGTTTCATGTTTAGCAGCATGAATTTGCTATTTTTTACTTAGGCTTTTAGAATTTTTTATATTGCTTGAATGGAGGCACACATATAGAAATCAAATAATAACCAAAGCTAAACATTTCTGCATGGATTTACTTAATTTATGAGTCTTGTTATCAAAGCCGAATATAAATCTCCAATCAAAGCACTGAAATACCCAAGTTCAACATTTAGGTGTTAAGTTTTGTGTGTTTTTCATTTACTGCATGCAGTCATCTCAAATGCATTTATGTGCATTGTTGAATTAAGTAAATAAGAAATTCAGTTTGAAATCAATGGTGTATTACTTGCATGCTCTATGGACATGGATAATGTAATTGTTGGCATAACCGAGAACATGAAGATGGATGACAGTAGTGAATGATGATTATCATCGTATTAATAAAGAAGGTAATCACTTTCTGATACTTTAGGTTTGTGCGCTCCAAGCACAGTCCCTCAATGGTACTAACAGTAAACATGCCAGCTGTACAGAGACATGAGGCAGAGGATGCTGCCACTCCATCTTATCCTGGGTGTGGTGTGACTCTTCAGCATAAGAAGAACACAAAGTATGGCGCAGCAAATCAGAAGTGGGGATTCGACCCAGAGCTTGGATTTTTATATGCATTTAAAACAGACGCAACTGATATGGGTGAGTTGAAGAATAGTTGGAATAGTTTTTTTTTCTCTGACAGAATATTACTGGTTAAGGATGTTTGTTGTAAAGGATTATCAAATATTTTTCAAATAGAAGTTAATTGTTTGTTAAAAGAGCTTTTTATTTGCAAAGGTTAGTATTGATTATGATTGTCAGTTTTTTCTGTGTGTGATTGTTGTATTAAAAAATCTTTTATGTTCTTATTTTCATATTTTACAGAAATTACAGCAGCCAACAAGGCTAATGTTTGCACTTATGCTGTAAGACAAGGAGAAAGCTTAGATCAACCGGTAAGCATTTTATTTTATGCACAATGGTGTTTTTTCTTTCAACAGAATGTTATTCAAGATCAATATGTATGCATCACCAAGCATATCAGAAGAGAAGAGTAAAATCCTTATTTTTTCTAAACATTTCAGGGCTATATTGTATATATGGCTACCAGTAACTCTAAATCAGAGGAAGTCATTATGTGCACCTCCTGTTCTCGTGCAATGAGAGGTCAACAGAAAGTACGGAGGCTGGATCGCAATGTGGACTTTGCTTGTGCGATGGGAAGTGGTGAGTATTTATGAATGAGTGTACATTGTATATAGACCCCAAAAATGCATTGCAGGCTCTGTCAGAATAAATTTGAATATTCAGATTTAAGAACCTTATTATTCAATTAGATACTGGAAAATGTTATCAGCCTTGATTACAAAAATTAACAGATGCAGCAATTTTATTGGTTTATATATCAAAAGAGAAATTGAAGTTTTAGAACATAATATTGATACATTTTGCCCTTTACAAAATTAAACTGACTTTTAAAATATAACTATTTCCAGCAAGGGAAAAGGGACTGAAGCAAGCAGGAAGTTTCCATTGCCTCAACGGCAAGGTTGACCTGTCAACCTTTGAAGCAGAGAACACCTTAAGTGAGTGGGAGGACCAGTTTGAGAGGCTGCGAGAGGAGCGTAGTGTCAGAGTCATCGCCAGGGAGATCAATGCTGCCAGGTTTATCAAGCCAGTCAAGATCTATGTGTACAGGAATGGGGAGGGCAGGATGAAGCCAGGCCATGTACTAGTAGGCTCCAGCATTGTAGGGGTGAGTTGCCATTTGGAGTTTTGTCTGTGAACTAAGGCTGTTAATTTGAAATGTATTCATACCTCAAACCTGATTTGGCAATAATATCATTACATTTATTTGAAATCCAGTGCTTGTGCATTTAAATTTATGGCGGTTACAATTAATTTTTCTTTGTTATCTCTATTTTGGTACGTTGTCATTAGTCAGAATCCTTGCTCTACCATTTCAGCTGCTTGACCAGTGCACGCATGCCCTGCAGATGGCCAATGCTGCCCGCAGACTGTACACCTCTGACGGTATGCTGGTCCTGGACGTGGAGGACTTGATTAACTGGGCAGTGGACGACTACATGACCAAGATCAAGGAGAATATGAAGGAGAAACAAGCCAAGGGAGAAATAAGACCTGCTCCAGATGGGAAGGGAATGCAGAGTGATGATGGTGAGTCAGTGGTCAAGGTTAAATAACCAGGAAAAACTGCTTTAAATGACTACATGAGATGAAGCTTACATTTAGACTGTGGGCACTTGTCTAATTACCATTATATGAATCCTAGAAAAAAGTTATTTTTATTAGGTGATTATGTTATATTCAGAAAGTGTGCACCAGTTTTTAACCCTTTTATTTCTTTAACTTGTTTAGAAAAGCCTGATAGAATATAGAATTTTGAAGATAAACATAATTTGTGCAACTTTTTTGTGGTGTCATCCTCACTTCTTCTAGTTTGGGTAAACAAAATTGGTGTTATTGTGGTTATATTACATAGACATTACTATATAAAAGAAATTGAATAACAGCTGTAAAAAGGGTTTTATATTAACCAATGCCTGACCACTGTGACCTGAACTCCCCTTTGCTTTATGTGTACCACATTTGTTGCCACTGCTTGTATACTAAAAAGGAGCAATATTTTCCCCACAAAAATTCATGATATAAAGTTACCCATGGAAAAATTTCAAACAGTTTTTATATCCATCATAAAAGATACAATACTGAATAACATTTTGTTCTAACTTTTATCATTTCTGTCCTGCGTGTGAGTATGTGTGTGTGTCTGTTTAAGTTTCTCATAACCTGCACTTTCTGCACCTTGCATTTTCTTCTGACACAGGCACGCTAAAAACATTGGAACAACAGCGTGAAGCCTCACAATCCAGTGGCAGCACTAGCACTGTGATAGTACATGAGCGTATGGGACATGTGCACCTAAATGGTCATGTACATGCTTCAGATGGTAAGAAAACACCCCTGGCTTAGCCTGAATATAGCTTACATTGTATTGTTGCTTGGTCTCCCTGTTGCTTTGACAGGCACTAGTGTATAGAATACATGGGGGAATGGTGCTTGTCATCTCAAAGAAACTGAGGAATGGTCTTAATATCCATTGTGTGATATCCAAGAGCAGTGAATGGGAAAATGTGACTGAGACTGATGCTTAGTATATTGATGTCCATGATGTTGATGTTGATGTTTACTAAAAAAAAGGTTTTCATTACATTTTAATATGCTCATCTGTTAATATTCTTTTTATTAAATCAGACCTCAAGTGTGTTTGTATATCAACAGTATCTGTGCATGCTTTACAGGTGAAGAAAGCATTGGTGACCAGAGCAGTGTGTCCAAGCCAAGTGTGAAGAACCCCAGAAAGGGGAGTATAGACACAGATTATCTAGTCCAGAATCCACCTCTGGAGTTTATCCTGAGGTACCCTATTGAGGTGTGGGCATCAGCAGGAGAGGCTTTTGTTAAACCAGAAGGTGGGTGCTTGGAAAATGATCATCATAAAATTCCCATAGCATAATTGTTACATTTTCTCTTTTTCTGTTTGTGTTTGAGGTGCTTGTCTATCAATGTGTCTAAGAAAAGTTTGTTATTTTCTGGTTGTCCAGTTGTTGCCTTAAACAAGTGAAAAGATATTCAGACTACTATATTAGACCCTCATTACCAACATTTATAATGACTTTTTATGGACATCTTTTTAAATTCATTTTTTAATCAGTATAGAGTAAAATTCAACATCAAAAATGTAATGCTAAGTGCACCTCAGTCATATCTTTGAGAGATCATAATATTACATTTGATTTAAGTGTTTACCCTGTATATTCCCCTGCTTCAGATGCAGAAGAGAAGTATCTCCAGGGAATTCAGAACAGAGAGGAGAGAGCAGCTGTTACATATGAGCTGGAGAAAGAGAAACATGTGCTCAGACAAATGCAGGGTAAGAGGAAAATTAGCTGGCTATGTCACATAAATGTGTGAGTTCCTTATAATTTGTTAAATTGTATTTTTTTTGGCTTTTCCAAGATAAGTAACATGTGTAATGTTTCATATAAAACCACTTTAAAGTAGAAGACGTGAGATTAGATGTCAAAGAAAAATCCTTTCTTTATTTGGTCACCATGATAAGGGACCTAGTTTAGTGAGGCAAGACACTTTTACAATGCATTCTTCTATTATTTCACCATTATTTCAGTTATACAATATACTAATTACAACCTCTTTCCCCAGGTCGCAGATTGGAAGAGCTGAACCCAGGAGAGTACAAGCCAACCAGGAGCACACGAAACCCAGTGCTTATAGAGGGGAACTGGCAGGAACCCACCTTTGATGAGCAGAGAAAACATGACAAAGTTCACCAATTGCAGGTTAATATTCTGGATGTGGCAATACTTATTGCTAAAAACTTGGTGGATAAGTTAATTAGAAAGTGACTTTTATTTAACTGCAGCCTCTTTTAGTTAAAATTAAGATATAATACTTTGTAGTGTATGTTATGGAAAATGAGATGACTGCACCCAAATGAGGGGGGGGGGGGCTTTGATAATTATAAGCAATGCCAAGTAATTAGTCGCAATGTTTCATCTTTCAACTCTCCATTTGGTGCACTGCCTTTATATGGAAGTGTGATTCTTTTAAGTGGATCAAAAGAATGTAGTTTTACTTGAATCTTCCATTTCTTTCCCAGTCCCATCTCTCTGAGGTGAAAGCTGCCCAGAAGGAAGTGACCAAGACCAAACCAACCGTGAACATTTCCAGAAACTTGTATGCCCAGCCTGTTGTGAAGAGGATTCTTGTGTTCCCCAATGGGGAAGACCTGCAGCATGCCACCTATGTTTGGGGAGGAAGTATTGGAGAGATTCTAGATGCTTCAGTGTCCAGGCTGAATTTAATGAAAGCCGCTAAGTATCTCTATACCTTGGATGGAAAACAGGTAGGCAGTGAACAAAGATTTGAGTAATATTTTGGTAAAAATTATGATTATTTTAGAGAAGTGTTCTTTAGTGGAAAATAGTGCTTTGAAATGTTGAGGACTATTTAGTATCTGTGCTATTCAGTCTGTAAAATGATTAGATGTAAGCTATTAGTAACAGCTGCAACTCTGTGAAAAATAAAGCATTGAAGCACACATCCCATTCATCAGTTAAATAAGGTTTTTATGAGACAAATTGCACTATTAATAATTTGGCAACTTAAATATTTATAACAAACCAGATTGGGAAATACCAAATGTATATTAATGCTAATATTAAAGTCTTTGTTTTGTTGGCAGTAGTCAGTTGTTCATCATTGCTTTCAAGCACTATGGATCTTCCTTTCAGATATCGGACTTTGATGAGATCAAGAGAGACATGATCCTGGCTGTGTCCACAGGGAAAGGGTTCCTGAAGCCCAGAGATTCTTCAGTCAATGTGGAAGTCAAAGCAAACTGGGGCAGGGCAAGGAAACAGTATGGTCCCAAGGCAACTGAAATAATGGTGAAACACACCAGGGATATGAACATAGAGGTAAGTGAAACAAAATAAAATGTTTACAGTAAAAAAGGATTTAAGAATTATAACAAATAAGTGGATGGTTTTCAGGTAACAGCTTAATTATCGTGCAAGAATTCAGACACTGTCATAAAAGAAAACCTTTTCTTTGTTTTAGGTTGATCCCTTTGGGCCCCCAGTTTTGGCTACAGACAATGTAAAGACCAATGGGCATACCCAGCAAACATTTGTGACTGAAAGCCAAGGGCCATTGCAGTAGAGAAGCAGGGCAGATTGTGACATAAGATGTGCCCTTGAGTAATGCAGTTTATCGCTGGGATTAACGCCAATGTCTCTCCCCATGAAATATGCTTTATAGCTTTTGATAAATGTGTTTGTCATAATGCCAAACATTGTATAACTTGTAACATATATTATTAATACATAAAACATCATACTCAGTTCTTTTGTGTATGATAATATTCAGAAAATGTTTATAATTATTGTTATTATATTGGATTGGTATTATATTTCAAAGGATGTAAAATAGTAGTTAAAACTTAATAATATATGATATATTTTTTTTCCTATGCATGTAGCCCTGCTTTATGCAGGAGCATGATGTATTCTGGCTATGCATTACAGGGTTGTTGCAGCATGCATCTCTTGACAATTTATTACATTCCTGCTATTACCACATATATGATAATGCAATATGCTTTGTCAAATATCACTACATGGGAACAAAACAGAAACAGTGATGATCTCATTTATGATTTTAAAAAAAACATCCCAGAGTTTTGGTTCCCATCTTCAATGAGACTGTACAACGTTAATGGCTTTTGGGGCCAGTGTTCTTGGAACTGAACACATTTCACAACTGATTTCATAAACACTGCATTTGTACATATATACGTCAATTAGAGATATTTATATTTTTTGTAAGTCGCATGCTTATTTTTTTTTCTTTTGACTTTTTGATTAAGCTTTTATTTTTTCATTTCCGTCCATATTTTTTTAAAAGTACAGAGCCCTGTTTCCATTTTTTTAAAAGCTCAATTCAGTATGTTTATACACATCTGTTAATCTGTGCAATATTTTCTCCCAGCATTTTACAAAGCAAACTTGTAAATTACTATGGTTCACTTGAATTATCCATTCTTAATGGAAAAAGTCTAACAGTAAAGCAGTCGTCTCCCTCAGGTTTCACCATATGATGATATAATGGGGTATTGTGTGCACATTTCAAATTTCAAGCTTTTAATTTGAAACAATTTTATAGGTGTTCATTTTACAACATGGTTATATATCTGATATGAACCATGTGCTTACTTTGAAGCAAAACTATGATAAAAAAACAAGTATTTTTGGATGATAAAGGTTCCTATTATTATGTTTAAGTACCAAATGTTTTAAATATGCTTTTATTTGAGACTGATTTTTATCTTCTTATTTTCACTGTGATAAATGTATTCACCCTTTTTGTCTCACAATTTTTTTTTGGTTTTTACTGTGCTGTTTCTTTTATGCAACAATTTTTTTTCCGCATATTATATACATATATTAGAATTTTTTATAATTTTAGATGAAGTTAGTTAAGCCAATGTAAAATATGAATAAGCAAACATTAGAATAAATTCCTTTATTATATAGTGCAAATATCGTTTTCCATTCACCATTGTTAAAAAAAAAAAAGAAGTACCCGATAGACTGATACTAAAATCTCATGGAGCTATTCTTTTTAAAAGATATTGCATTTTATATTGAATGAGAGATGAAGTATCCAGCTATTTTGAAGATTATTATTATTTGAACCTAGTTCAAATGCCAGGTATTTCAACATATTAGAATATAGTCTTTAAAAGAGTGGTACGTACTATGTAATATTCATAACAACAATAATATACCAAAAACATATTTATGCAAAAGTCTGGTTTTACTAGAGACACCGTGTACAGTAGTACGTGCTAACCAAAATATCTATTGTTTGCTTAGTTTATTTCTCCAAAACCGCAACATCATCAATGAACTTCTGTGGCGTCCCCGCTCCACTCCCGGTATTGTAATACTTTCTTCCAGTATTCAGCCTGTCCTCTCACGTCTGCAGGAACGGCTGCAGGAATATTGGACAGAACCAGACGCGCTGCCAGGCCGGAGTAGAGGGGTTTAAGGAGGTCTGACCACTGGGCGGCAGGCCAGTCTATGCCGAACTTTTGTTTGATGCCAGCATGTTTTGCGTTAAGTCCAGGGTGACTGCCAGTGTCTTGGGTGGCTTGAAACCCAAGCAGATCAACCTATACAGATAAAGGAAAACCCAGTAACGATCGGGATATCTATAAAATGCCAGTTCTGAAGCACTTATTTTCCCCTCAAGTCAGTTTCGTTTTATGCAAAAAAAAAAAAAAAACTATCATTATCCCCGCTGACTCAAATAATACCCGCAGTTGCTATGTCAAGTTTCATAACTCTTTTTTTCAGAAAAAAATAGCGTGAATATCAATAAGACTGGCGGCAACAAATTGACGCAGCGGTAGCAGCTAACGCCATGGATATCAATACAAAAACAACGCCAAATCAATACGTGCCATATGTTAGCTATGACTCACCTGCCAAATTCCGCCGTAGTAATTAGGTCGGTAGGTGTTTCGGTCAGTTCCGTCTTTGGACTCTACGTAAGCTATTCTACGAAGGAGTTTCTTATCATCAGGAAATAAACTCAAATTATGAATCTGTTTAACCACGCTTTCCACGACATGTGAGCCGGATCCTCTGACGTCTGTCATCTTATTGTTGATGTATTTTTGATAACGGGTGCTGATTATCACGCAGATCTGTCCTCGGTGGTACTAACTTCCAGTCCGTATTCCACTCTTTATAATGCTGAATACGTTTTACGTTGATTTAGTAATGACTTCTAAGAACACTGAACTTAGTCAAGATTCAGTTTATAGCTATATTTGGCGAAAAAAACCACCCAAAATTCCAATATTTCGCTTGCATATGAAAATCCCGGAAAAAATCCCCTTTTCTATTTGTGATTAATGGATTCCCCACACCAAACCTCCATACCAACATACTACTAAACCTGGTACAATATGTAATATCAACTAATGCAGCAGGCAAAAAAAGAATAAAAATAGAAATATTAAAAATAAAAACATGCTGTTGCATATTTTCATGGCATATAACTTATTTAATCTTATTTTATTCAACTGTGGCAGATTAAAAACATAAATCAGTGCGTTTATTATGGTCACTCAAATGTCAGACATCTTGAAGATATACTATAATACTATAATTTTATGAAATATTCCAATAGAATATCAACGCTTTGCTTAGAAAAAGGTCAAACTCTTCCCAGGGATATTTAAAGAAGTAATAACTGACAGCCTTTAAAAGTGCTGCACACGTCAACTACAGGGACTCAGGTGCACGCGTGACCTGTCACATTTGACTTTGTCTTAAAACACATACATACATTCTCAGGACCATCAAACACTCCAAAATTTCTATTGTAATGCCATAATGTTGACGCAGCGTCCCTTGTGCGACCGGGATTTAAATTTCTTTTCTATTTTTTATTTTCATTTCAGGCAGCATTGTACAAAAAATTATACGCAAAGTACGTGGCATGAATATAACTGCTATTATCTTTGCAAGCAAGGTCCAACAATGCGGCGGCCTTTTTTACTATGCCTTTTTTATCCCCGCTGTGTTGGGCAGGTAGAGTTACAAGGATGCATCAAACTGACGCGGATAATCTGCACCGGAATGTGCACTGAAAGAATTTTAACACAAGTTGGAAATCTACTTTCATTTCAGTTCAAGTGTCATAGTGGTGATTTCATGGCCGAATTACATTTTAGAAACTTCATATTTTCATTCAAATTATTTCAAAGTTTGGTAGAATTATGTCAGGGTCTGAGTTATAACCATTTACCTGAATCTCTTAATATATGGTACTCATTTTGTGAACCCTATATTACATTTGCCAGGTGCGCCGCACGACGAAATCGTATTCGATTTTCCATACTTTTTTTTTTTTTTTTTTTTTTGGAGGGGGGGGCTGGAGGGGTATCGTAAGTAGCTACGGGCTATGGCGAGTACATTTACATGACATGAGGGTACCGTGCCATTTCTCGGGCAGGGTCAAGTGAAGAAAAATCTTTTTTATTTTGAAAAGTGATTTAAAGGAGCCCTTTCGGTCTCAGTGCAGTTGCCGCACGCCTTTCGTGCGGCTTCCATGAATATCGATGCGTTGTTGTAACCCCTACGCTATTTTCATCCATGTGGTCAAGTTAAGTAAAATCACAATTTCAAATTTATACAAGTGAACTACAATAAGTTTTAGACATCTTTACCCTCGTCATGCCCTCTTAACCACAAAAGAAGGGAAGGAAATAGACCAACAACAGGTCCAACCATTTTCATGATCACTGCAAGTCCACCAAATATGGCCATACGTACGGGATCTGTGCAAAGTCAAAGTACGAGGCAAAGTCAAAGTACGAGCTACGGACTACGGCCCACGGGCTTACGATTTCAAAGGTTTATCATAAGTTTTAGCCTGACAAAATCGTAGAGGCTACGGAGGCCGTCTGCCTCCGCACAGACGCCGCACGAAAAGGGATTTACGGGAAGATACATGAAGGCAGTATACGAAAATGTACAGACATAGCATGACAAAGATATCACGGTAAACAATCCGGTGATCAATTTGTAAGGGAAGATTTCAGTTGCAGGATATAACTGTGGCTTCATCTCCTGCTTAAAGTGAAGTCAACCTCAGTTAAATTGCTTCAAATGTATCTCTAGTAAATGCACCTTACTGAGGGTCAAAATATCTTATTATAGGAATCCCTTTTGATGTATTTTATGGGCTTCGTCCTGTATATAGGAAATAGAGAGAAATGTTTGTAGTCATTTAGATAGCCTGATTGCCAGTGGCGTTTTAGGAAACTCCATAACACAGACAGAGAAATAAATATAGGGGTCAATGAGACAGTAAACCAGGGAGTTAGTGAACAGACATGCTTATCTCTACAAAGCGAACTAAGACGTTATGATACATGTAGAAGCACGAAACCCAATATTTCATACCCAGCGAAAACGAAAATGATTTGAATCATTTGATACTCTAACTTAAAACTTTGGATTTCCTCATATCTCTTTCTTGAGACTTTGTTACGCGATGAATTTATACTTTAATAGTAACAATTTATCAATCTCCCACCTGCCTGATGTATATAGCTCAAAATCAGTTAGCATGATAAGTGTTGTAACACCTATTCTTAGACTACACACAGCTGATCAAAACAGCTGTGCAACAATGATGTTACACGAGTTCGGTATCTCAAGAATAAATGCAGACGGCCACGTTGCACACAGAAGCATATTAATTACTTAAGATCTACATGTACTTAAAGATGCCGGAATAAGCCAACGTTTTAAAAAAGATCGAGGAAAGAGAGATTTCCTTTTCATCAATACTGGATGTTGCTTTGAATAAGCAATACCAACACGCTGAATTAGCACTTTCCAGGTAAACATTTGCCAGGATGATATGTGGTTGCGTAATCGAGGTCTTTTTCCATTAATTATGAGTGTGGAAACCACACAACGATATGCGTTGCCTGGAAAAGGAAAGCAAGATCAAGTTCTGGGAGTTATTTTAAGTTCACGCAGTTCTGAAATTCCTCAGTGTCAAATAAATCAAATCGGAACAAACAATTACGAGCGCCAAAAATTTTTAAATTATATCCAATTTCATGGCCCTAAACACTCCGAAATTACATGTTATTTCGTAATATTGATTTTTCTGTAATATTACAAGCAGCATTGCACAAAAGATTCTCCAATGCGCAGCAACATAAAAAGATTATACTCAATGCATAAAATGGAGACATATAACTATCAGACGAGCTTCTATTAGATTCGTTTTTAATAAACACACACACACACCAAAACATTTAAGCTATGACCTTAGATTGAAATAACCAGTCCAGCCAACATTGTAAATTGTAAGAAAAGCTTTCGACAGAGTTAACAGGTTTTATTTATGGTATAAATTATATAAGTTAGGAATTTGCGGAAACTTCATGAATTCCCTTCATAGAAACCCGAAACGATGTGTTAAGGTAAATAACTATACAACAACTTTCCTTGACATAGATACCGGAGTGAAACAGGGGTGTTTGCTGTCACGTTTACTCTTTGACATGTTCATTAATGATCTGGTGCATGATCTTAAAGCTCTGGGCAAAGGCATTCATGTTTGCTCCTTTGTTCGAACTAGAACTCAACATTGAGTCCTAAATGCGATGACGTTGTGCTTTTAGCTAAGAACGAAAGGACTTGCAGTCAATGCTTGATGTAGTGCACAAGTGGTATTACAAAGGGCAGTTGACTCTGAATGAGAACAAAATCCAGTTCATTTCAGGACACCTAGAGTGCCTAAGACTTATTATGTATTTACATGTGGTAACTTAAAGTAAACATTGTCGAAAAACATATTTTGATATGTGGTATTTTGAGCATTTTGATGCGAGTATATCACGAATAGCTATGTCTGTAAGTAGAGCTCTAGGTCTTCTGATTGCAAAATGCAAAGCAAATGGGAGCATCTTTATGTTTGCGTTACGAAATTATACAATCCACTTGTAGCTCCAGTGTTAGAGTATGGTTCTGTTTTATGGGGATTCCAGGGTTTTAATCAAATCCATGCTATTTTTAACCGAGCTTGTAGGCATTTCGTTGGTGTGCTCTGAACGATATTTTGGACAGAAGTTTGTAACTTTCATTTTAAGATTCTGGGCCATGCACCAAGATTTGTCTACCACAAACTGAGGTCACCCCTCGAGATTGAACACCCGGCAACGCAAAACATGAAGAATCGTACCTTGGCAGCCTCAACTTATTGGTATTCAGTGCACAAGCAGCTTCATAGGGTCTTTGTTTACGAAATAGGCGTTTTTGTCTACCTTTGCTTTGTTGATATTTTCACATTGTTTTGACTAAAGGGCTGAAACTAAGGGCTGAAACGTCACCAAGGTAATGAGGGTTGTACAAACACGGTGTTGCGTGTTTTGTTTCACATTCCAGTCGACAATCCGGACAGCCCGGACGGCTATAGTCAAACCACCAATATTTATTATCACATGAATTATGTATCTCAAGAATAAATGCAGATATCCACGTTTCACAAAGGTGTTTTCTACATATGCTTCCGAATACTGGAATAAACACACTACTGGAAAAGTATTTTATTCAAAACACAGATCAACAGACGAAAATAACACTTTCCAGGTAAATACCCGCTGAGATAAAATGTTTTTGCGTAATTTAGGGTCTTCTCTATGAGAAAATAATATGAAAACCACAAAATGATAGGTACTTTGTGTCTCCAAATTGAAAACAAAGTCGAATGCTGGAATTTATTCTTCGTCATGCAACTCAGAAACAAACAATATTTCAGCGCCCATTGAATCCAATCGGGACAGATTTTCTCCCCACATACAGGGCATTTTCTTCGTTGCGCAATGACAAAGGCTTAAGACACTTGCCTCTCCCATAATTTCCCTAATCTAAATAAATTGTATCACCCTGAAAAAGGTACATATACGTATCCCATGGTTACCAGTTAATTCAATTTTAATAAAGCGTGGATTTCCGGAACACGAAAGTTGAATATTTCTGTCAGAGTAGAGAGGATATTTCCTTTAATATATTTATTTATGTTCAATGCGCGCAACTACTTAAATCACAATGAAAAATATGAAATATAAAAATATATCAATGTATAAAATAGATATCACAAGTCATTAATGCACAGCAATCAGTTAATCAATTACCTAAATCTGGACATATTACATAAAATATTTCACCTATGGAAGAGATATCTTATATGTAAATGCGATGTGTTAAGGCTGGCATATGTACAATTGCAAAAAAAAAAAAGGATTAAAGCAACGTGTTATCAAATATATACACAAGTATAAACTTAAGTAAGCTTCACAAAAATTTTCTTGTCCTGAATTTCGTCCAGTACATACCTACTCAGCGTTAATTTTCTATTACTTAAAAATTCTATTGAACAATAATGTCACACGCGTACGTTCAAAAACCTGGGTGATTTAACGCACAGAAGCCATAAAATTAATCAGTCTTCTGCAATGTCTGAAATGATATTGATTTTTCTTTTCAGCTCGGATTTTCAACAGCTAAGAAGTAAGGCTTTTTCATGGAGTAGTCTCATTCTGCATGCTCTGTTTAAGAATACACCATCATGCAGAGCAACACTGCCAAGGCAATGTTTTTCAAACATCCAGATACGGTTCCACTTCCTCCGAAATTTTCCTGACCGACATACATGGTTATCTTGAAAGTGTTGGTGTCGCTTGTGCCTGTTCCATAGATGGAAGTATAAAGTGAAACGGTGGAGTTGGCGGTGGAGTTAGAAACATCACGTCTGACGCGAGAGAGGGAGGGCGGAGGTGGAATGTAGAAATCGTAAAAACCCTTGCTTGTGTCGCTGTCGAGTTTATGATCATAAAAAGCAGGGCTTGGATTGGTTGTGGTATAAGACGCATACATGCTTGTCTGCCCAGCGGTCATTGCAACCTGAAATAAATTTGGAATTTTTTTAAACATATCCATTATGTTAGTGTGCAATTGAATTATTGAGATGTCACAGCTATTTATCATGCAAACAACAAAAGAGCTACAAACAAAAACGTCCATCGCATACCATAGGATTATAACAAAATGTCAACTGCAATTACTATTGTAAAACAGCTTTACCTTAATAGTTGCCCCTGACTCCACAGATGCTGAAAACGTAAAGTAGGCAGCTTGGTCTTTCTTCAGTGTACCTGTTATTTCTGCTTCGGCATTCACCTCTGTTGAAACTATAAATTCAAAATATAGATCGAGTTAATTACAGTATTGCTTTTACTTTCGTTTACTTTTCAATAAAATGTTTTTTAAAACTTTATTTTACTATTGACTTATGGGATAGTCGAGGTGGAGAACACGATAAAATATTAACCTCTGGGAGAAATCTTACGTAGTAAATTTGAGATATGGCAGAAATCTATCACACTGAATATGCTTTGAGTAACCATATAAAACAGCAATGTATACAAGGACACACACATTGTGTACGTTTAAATAATACTCATATAATCTAGAACAAATGAATGATTTTAGCAAAATACTATTCTGACCATTGCCATAAACTGAATGTATCACACAAAAAGTATCTGAATAAAACGATGCGCACCATCGTCCAGCTATTTTTTCTATTCTCCGTTGTGACTTTTGTCGAAATAAAAACTAAATAAAAAGGTGAACTCTCGATCACATTTATAAGTCATCATGAGTTATCAACCAATATTTACTTCTTTTACAATCGCAAGTCAGCTAAGGCATCGATATGCTCACTTGATCTGTGAACCTGCGTTCTGAAACAACCTGCATCTATTGGCAACAAGTGGAGATAAACGGAGTGCTATCGTGTGTAATGACACTCACTTTATTTGTCCCACGATTGATGGAAAAAATTAAAGTGATAATAACTCTTCGTTTCAGCCAAAAAATGAATTTTCCTGGAGTAAACAACAATTTTCCCATACTTACCAATGGTTAATGAATCCATTTTTACATTCAAAGTTAGTCCCTGGTTTTTTTCTAAAAAGTTTGTTTTTTTTGTTAAAATCTCTTAAGAGATTTTAACAGAGTATAGCCATCAATGGAGGTCATGTGGTCTAAAGACAAGCTCAGATATCAGAATAATAGCTATAACAGCCGTTTTTGTGGGAAAACAGTATATATTATATTTTTATGAGTCACTCACAATGTTTTTATTGTGAAATACAGATTTCATACGAAGAGTTATTATCCCTTTAATGATACTGGGTCGCTTTCTTGTCAATTCTTTCAAAAAGGAAAAAAAGGAAACGGGCTTACCCTTGCAGGTGCGACCTTCTATCTCGGACTTAAAACTGCTAAAGTCTGTGAAATCAGTCAAGTCAAAAACATATTTTGAGTCTGGATTAGATGCAATGCTCTGAAGCTCGCTATAATCAATACCGCTTGTAACTCCTACGGCAAACACGATGATGTCATTCTCGTGTACACGTTCGGCATACTGAATAGTGAGCGATTCGTCGTTGGATTGGCCGTCTGTGATGACTATACCTATCTGTGGAGTTCCCGTCACGTTCTGGCGTCCCGAACTTTTCATAACGTTGACAAGAGATGAAAGTCCCAAATGTGTTGCTGTACCGCCGCCTATGTAGTTAACATTACCAATACGTGGAATAACTGTTGCGTTGCTGGTGTAGTCGTTGAGATCGAACTCGATTATCGCCGCGTTGCTGTACTTAATCAAACCAACACGGATCTTGTCCAAACCCACTTCCATTGAGTTCACGACATTCTGGACAAAAGTGAGCATCTGTTGAAAGTTACTGGCACCTACGCTGCCAGAGGAGTCCAGCACAAATACCAGATCAGCGCGTAGAATGTCGCACTCTAAAATGAAAATAATAATAGCAAATATACATACATATTGATAAAGAAAGAAGAATCGTTAACATCTCACTGAATTCCAAATCTGTTAGATCCAGAGGTATATGTTAGAACTTTATATGGCAAATAAATAAATAAATTTCCTTTTATATATATATATGAGTGAAATCACTAGTCTCAATCTCCATATCGAGAGGGACTAAAATTCAAACAAAGTAAATAACAAGCTATCCCTATCATCAACAGAAAGTACTCCAATTGACGGATTTCAATACACTTCATTTTCAATTTTTCGTTCCCAACCCATAACAAATAATGTAAAAACTCATTCCTTAGGTTCATTTTTGAATTTCGATTTACTGTCTTCTGCCTTTAACAGCCTGCTTGCATAATTTTCTTTTCGTTTAACAGTGTATGACTTACTTGATTGTTTCTCTAATTCTGTAACGTCGTCTATAAATTTCTGTTCTGTCCCCGCTCCACTGTTGCTGTTATAATACCTTTTCCAGTACGTTGCCTGGCCACTAATGTCGCGGGGGATAACTTGGTTTATGTTGGAAAGGAACAATCTTGCAGCGAGACCAGAATACAGCGGCTTCTGGAGGTCCGACCATGAGACCGTTGTCCAGTCGATGTTAAATTTTGTCCTTATCGCTTCAAATTTTGATGTTAGACCCGGGTGGCTAGATGTGTCCTGTGTCGATTCGAAGCCGATTCTATCAACCTGAAAATGAAGATGAATTTACATCCACCGTCAGTGTGCAAGATATCCAGGGAATTGCAAGCCGTTTTATTAACATGAAAATTGCAAAATAACTGTACTTTCGTTACAGATTGGAAAATTGAATTTCATCAATATGAAAATGAACACCAATTATAAATATTTCTGACAAAAGGCTTCATCAGTATTATTCAATAACGATTGCTATTTGTCAACCAGACCAAGTAAGGGATGTACTCTATCAGTCAGAGAGGAAAGTGGTTAGGAAATATAAAAATAATAGTGAGGAACACCTTTTGCCGAAACTTTTAAAATTGGTTTTCGATTTCATAAAAATAAACTTATTACTTCCCGTAGATAAACTTTTTTTCACTTCATTTTATTTAAGGTTACATTAAGCAAATTCTCACCTGCCAAATACCCCCAAAATAATTGTCCCGGTACGTATTTGAGTCAGTCCCATCTTTGGACTCCACATAAGCAATTCTCCTCAGAAATAATTTGTCATCGGGGAATATGCCAGAACTTTGAATGCGGTCCACTACCGCCTCCACTACGGCCGTACCAGACGCCTTTGCTTCTACTGTGCGATCCACAGCACACATAATGTTCCTAACGGCAACTTGGAAAACGAAAAAAGAAATAATACTTTTCACTACAAAAAACGCCATGTTTTCACACAGGTTGCAATTCCACAAGAAGCCCAGTGTCAGTCTCAAGCTGATTACACGTTTATTTTCCTTAATGCGCCACTGATCTCCCCTTTTTATAACCTGCCACGAGTCTAAATTTCTTTATGTCAATAACAAGGTGTGTCGTTTATCAATATATATGCGCATGCGAAATAGCACGGAGTTTTTTCATTGCTTCGTAGAACCGCATTCACCTGGATGTTATTTCAATCGGATATGAAAAATAGTCCCCGGTTAATATCGACCATGGGGGTGGAGTTGGCATCTGAAGGTCACATAGATTCTTGGAAGGACTATTTTTAAACCTGGTGTGCAATAGCGATGATGGGTATTACGGATTTTACCAACTTCCTTTATCATATTATAGATATGTCAGCGACCAAGACAGATAGCCTGTTACTATAATATTTATTTTCATAACCACTTAGTGATAGGAACACATAGGGGTGTATTCTCTTATCACAAGGGTGGCTAGTAGTGTTTTATTATAGAATTCGTCTATACCAAAGCCTGGATTACATTTAAAATGCGATACCCGTACGGTGCATGTAAACTGTCCCTTTTCGTACGGCGTCTGAGCGGAGGTAGACGGTGGCCGTGCGAAATCGAAAGGATTAAGGCCATGTAATGTAGACATTAATACTAGTACTCGGCGTAGCCCGTAGCTCCTTACGCGATTTCAGAGGATAAGGAGCACATACATGAAATTATCAGGTTCAGTTTTATTTGTGTGTATGTGATGGCTCGAAAGATTTATGTACGGACTTTGGCTGTTAGTATACTTTCTTTATCAAAGATCATGCAGGGTCGAGATAAGATTTTTTTATCAATTTACAGTATCTACCCCCCCCAAAGAAATATAATTTACTAACCTTGAATTCTTGATCCAAAAAGAAGTCAATGTGCGCGTGGAGTCGCTCATCATCTTATGTCCTGTAAAAAGAAATAAAAAAACAAGATGATATGTTTTTCTATTTACCTTTCCTCCCACCCCCCAAAATATTAAAATTTACTAACCTTAACTTGTATCCACGAGTGAATTCTATGTCTGGTTCAATTTACCAATCCCCCTGCCAAAAAAAAAAAATCAAATTTACCAACTTTGAATTCTTGGTACAAAAAGTAGTCAATGTCCGTGTGGAGTCGCTCATCATCTTCTGTCCTGTAAAAAGAAATAAAAAGTGATTAGATTTTTTTTCAATTTACACCCCCCCTCCCCCAAAAAAATATTTACTAACCTTAGCTTGTATCTAAGACTGAAGTCAATGTCCGGTTGGAGAAGCTCTTCATCTTCTTTGTCCTGTAATAAGAAATATGCAGCAAGATTAGTTTTTTCAATTTACTAATCCTCGTCCCCAAATAAATAAAATTTACTAACCTTGAATTATTGATCCAAAAAGTAGTCAATGTCTGTGTGGAGTCCCACATCATCTTCTGTCCTGTAAAAAGAAAGAAGGAGATTAGATTTTTTCAATTCCCCCCCCCCCCCAAAGAAAAAAAAACTTTACTAACCTTATTTTGTGTGGACGAGTGAAGTTAATGTCAGGGTGGAGTTCCTCATCTTTTTTTTTTTTTGTTCTGTAAAAAGAAATATGAAACAAGATAAGATTTTTTTCAGTTAACCAATCCCCCTGCAAAAAATCAAATTTACTTACCTTGAATTCTTGATCCAAAAAGTAGTCAATGTCCATGTGCAATCCTCATCATCTTCTGTCCTGTAAAAAGAAATAAAAAGGAGATTAGATTTTTTTTTCAATTTACAGCCCCCCCCCCCACCACCCAAAGAAAATAAACTTTACTAACCCTAACTTGTATCGACGTGTAAAGTCTTTGTCCGGATGGAGTCGCTCATCATCTTCTTTGTTCTGTAAAAATAAATGAGAAGTTGATTAGATTTTTTCAATTTACCAATTCCCCTCCCAAAAAAATTATTTTACTTACCTTAATTTGTATCGACAAGTGAAGTCTTTGTGCGGATGGAGTCGCTCATCATCTTCTTTGTCCTGTAAAAAGAAATAAAAAATAAGATAAGATTTTTTTCAGGCTACCTATTCCCCTCTTAATAAATTTACTAATCTTGAATTCTTGATCCAAAAAGTAGTCAATGTCTGTGTAGAGTCCAACATCATCTTCTGTCCTGTAAAAAGAAATAGAAACGAGATAAGATTTTTTAAAATTTACAACCCGCCCCCATCCCCCCAAAGAAAATAAACTTGACTAACCTTAACGTGTATCAACGAGTGAAGTCTTTGTCCGGGTGGAGTCGCTCATCATCTTCTTTGGTCTGTAAAAAAAGATATGAAACAAGATTAGATTTTTTTCAGTTAACCAATCTCCCCCCCCCCCCCAAAAAAAATATAATTTACTAACCTTGAATTCTTGATCCAAAAAGTGGTCAATGTCTTTGCAGAGTCGCTCATCATCTTCTGTCCTGTAAAAAGAAATAAAAGGAGATTAGATGTTTTTTTCTATTTACAACCCCCCTTCCAAATTAAAAAAAAGTTTACTAACCTTATCTTGTATCGACGAGTGAAGTCAATGTGCGAGTGGAGTCGCTCATCATCTTCTTTGTCCTGTAAAAAGAAATTAAAAACAAGATTAGATCTTTTCATTTTACCTCTTCTCCCCCTCCTCCCCCCCCCCAAAAAAAATAAAATAAAATAAATAAATAAAATTTACTAACCTTGGATTTTTGATCCGAAGTCAATGTCTGTGTGGAGTCCCTCATTATCTTTTGTCCTGTAGAAAGAAAAATATAATTTACTAACCTTGAATTCTTGATCCAAAAAGTGGTCAATGTCTTTGCAGAGTCGCTCATCATCTTCTGTCCTGTAAAAAGAAATAAAAGGAGATTAGATGTTTTTTTCTATTTACAACCCCCCTTCCAAATTAAAAAAAAGTTTACTAACCTTATCTTGTATCGACGAGTGAAGTCAATGTGCGAGTGGAGTCGCTCATCATCTTCTTTGTCCTGTAAAAAGAAATTAAAAACAAGATTAGATCTTTTCATTTTACCTCTTCTCCCCCTCCTCCCCCCCCCCAAAAAAAATAAAATAAAATAAATAAATAAAATTTACTAACCTTGGATTTTTGATCCGAAGTCAATGTCTGTGTGGAGTCCCTCATTATCTTTTGTCCTGTAGAAAGAAATGTTTTTTTTTTTCAATTTACACCCGCCCCCTCAAAAAAAAATAATAAAATAAAATTTACTAACCTTAACTTGTATCAACGAGTGAGGTCTTTGTCCAAAAAGTAGTCAATGTCTGTGTAGAGTCCCACATCATCTTCTGTCCTGTAAAAAGAAATAGAAACGAGATAAGATTTTTTTAAATTTACAACTCGCCCCGATCCCCCCAAAGAAAATAAACTTGACTAACCTTAACTTGTATCAACGAGTGAAGTCTTTGTCCGGTTGGAGTCGCTCATCATCTTCTTTGTCCTGTAAAAAGAAATAAAAAGGAGTTTAGATTTTTCAATTTACCTTTTCCCCTCCTAAAAAATATAATTTACTAACCTTAACTTGTATCGACGAGTGGAGTCCATGTCTGGGTGGGGTCGCTCATAATCTTTGTCCTGTAAAAAGAAATGAAAACCAAGATTAGATTTTTTCATTTTACCTATTCCCTTCCACCCCCCCCCCCCCCCCCCCCCCAAAAAAAAAGAAAAACTTTACTAACCTTAACTTGTATTAACGAGTGAAGTCAATGTCCTGGTGGAGTTGCTCATCATCTTCTTTGTCCTGTAAAAAGAAAAAAAAACAAGATCAGATTTTTGCAATTAACCTATCCTCCCCCCCCCCAAAAAAAAATTTTTTTTTTACTAACCTTAATTTGTATCCACGAGTGAAGTCAATGTCCGGGTGGAGTTGCTCATCATTTTCTTTGCCCTCTAAAAAGAAATAAAAAGGAGATTAGATTTTTTTTCAATTTACAACCCCCCCCCCCCCCCCGCACCTTAACCACCTTAACATATCTAATAAATAAGACTGTTAACAATAACAACAGACGCAGGTGACGGTTATATGCACAGACACATCTGTGTCTGTACATAAAAACAAAAAAGGGAAAAACACTCACTCACACTTGAGAGAAAATGCACATCAGCCTTAGATGAGAAACACGACAACCAAACAAGCGTGACGTAAATAGGGCATATGAAGGTTTTGGTTCTAGCCTCAAAGGGCATTCAACTTTCAAAAACGACCTAGAAACATGGGGTTAGAGGAATATGACAGAAATGAAAAGAGAGTATGACATGGTGGTACTAACCCATCTCCAGCTTGGATTTCAGTCCATTTACGATTAATTTTTTCTTCAGCGCTTATTCGACGTCTAAGAGCTGAGTGTTATTTGTACATGTACATTTCCCAGAGCGACGAGTTCGCGTGGATTGAAGGGTCAAATTCAGAGAAGCACACCATGAGGAAAAGACGAAACATTCGATGTTTTGTGCTAGTAAAGAAACTATCCTCAGGTTCGATGCATTGGCGTAGGATCACGTGAGATTTGAAGGCGGTTGCCCGAAGAAAATCTCTCTCACTTCTCGTCCTTTGTACTCCTCTGGAGTGAAACGCAACATGTTCGCAACTGCTTCACAATTGCCCGCTCTTAGACTTCCAATCTTAGATTGTCGGCTGGGGGCGTTGCTGTGGTCACCATCTTGTCAGTTTGAACTCGGGGGTGTCGTGTGAGAGTGAGACCCAAATTGCATTTTATATACACCTACGTTTGAAATGCATTCAGCGTTTCATACCTAAACTTTTTTGTTGAAACAGAAAAAACGCGCATTTACCTCGGAGGGAAGAATCAATGTTAGGCTATAATAGTTTTTGGAGGGAAACCACGCATGCCTCTCCCCCAATTATGATTGACAGTATTCTTGCATCTTGTTGACATGATATCAACCTGAAGTTTACTAACCTGCCCCAGGCCATCATTGGACGACCTTGTCCGCTTACACTGGAACACTTATTCACAATATACACTGATCCACAATGCACTTTGAAGAAACTTTCATTTCATTTTTTGTTTCACAGATGATGATAATAAAGATAAAGTGATAATTCATTTTGCTATAAACATTTATGTGGAGTTGTCCAGTATTTTTGTAGCATAATTAATTTTGCAAGGAGAAAGGATAACGAAAATTATTATATACTTGGTGTGATTTAATGTTTTAGTTACTTTTTACATTTGCTCAAATATTTTAACTACTTCTTATGTTTGCTTGAAAGAAGATGGCATACAGGGCTCCATAGTTCCCCTTTTCACTGTTCAGAACTGGCATGGTTTAAAAAACTTTCGTGTGTGTGTGTGTGTGTGTGGTGTGGGGGTGGAGGTAGGGAGCAAGAAAACAAGGCGGGGACATCGTGGGATATGGTGGCCAGGCTATGGATAGACGGCAGAGAGTTACAGGTGGTGCCCCCCTCTGAAAATGGAGGTAAGGCCAATGATCTGAGAAATTAAGTATTCGACGTAAGGAAGTAACAGTTGATGTAACATGTACCGTTAATTACTTTTCGATTTCAATGGTGTGATGTGCGTAGAATTAGATTGTTTTTCTACTTAAAGATGAAGCCTATTTAGTAATGTCAATCTATGGCAAATAACAGGGGATGGTGAAAATTGAGTAATTGAAGGTATGATCATTCCCCTATTTCTACCCTTTACCCTTAATAGACAAAAAACTATGAAAACAAATATTTTAGTCGATATATATTTGTATCCTTATTAAAGATAAATTTCCTAAATTGATGGGTTTCAGGGGCGGATCTGGGATTATTTGAAGAGGTCCGGAACGACAGGCCTCAAACGCGAAGTCAACCATCGCCCCCTTGGCGTGGGGTTCGGGGCCTGTTCAAGGGCCCTGAAAATTTTTTGGTGTTTTGGAGTGCAAACGGTGCCCTTTGGTATGGTTTAGAACTATGATTCAGCTAGTCAAAATTTTTATTTCAAAAGGGGAATATTGGTGTGATATTTTTTTCAGAAACCGAAGTGTGGGGGTCAGGACCCCCTTGCCCCCCCCCCCCTTCTAAATCCGCCACTGTCATGCGTCCTGCCGCTACATGTATCCTGGCGATGTTACATAAACTGAATTTTTTTTTGCACAACATCACTATGTGGTGTGGTATAAATCATGGCTTTCTTGTTGCCAGCTTTTAGCATCTATTTGTCTACTTTCAGAATAATCATTTTAAAAAAAGCTGCATGAAATAGCTAAATTTTGGAAAGGAATGTTATAGGAACATGAATGAAGTAGGTATAGGGTGGCGAGGGATGTAACACGGAGGATGGGACTCGGCAACTTAGAACATTGCAGCATACTCAAGATGATATTTGCAAGAGTTATGTGAAAGCAGTGATAATTCTAAACCATTGTTTAATGTTTTTTATCCCTGTTTTAGGCCTGGATTCACAGGAGCATGTGTAAAAAATGAGCATGTGTTGGGAAATGATGCAAAATTTTCATGGTGGTACTATATTTGTTCAAACAATTGCTAAAATTTCACATGAAATCTTATATTTTGGTAAAGATTTAAGGAACATTGTACTAGTCTTACAAAGTAGATATTTCTAGTTTGAAGTGGATTTTTCTAAGGAAACCAACACGGCAGTTAAATTTACTCTGTGTGTCATAAATTAGACCAGTTCAGACGCATGACCCAAAGTAATCCTCACTCTTGGGAGACTACAGACATGGGGACAACTTTGGAGAAACTCCAGAGGACCTGCACTACAAGAAATATGCGGATCCTTCCAATTCTGTGCTGGCTCGAATGAAGTATTTTATTTCTGCTAGTCTTATGTTTATGTGGGATTAACAATTATGTATTGAATTTCCACTTAAACTTGACCATCCAGAGGACCTGCGGGAAAAAAAGGCACGACCTGTCGTACAGGCAGTTTCCTGATGTCTGAGACAAAGTAGATAAAATTAATGATGAAATGACAAGTTGCTATTTCAGTCAAAGTATTTGAACTTCACGAGACAAAACAAACACGGGTAAGAAGAGCCATCGATTCGCCGATAAAATGAAAGGTCTCTGCAGGATTTTGGCATCAAAAGATTAAACGAGTTCTTGGTGACGTTTTTTTTTCTATCACTCACTATTACTTCTTATTATACGTCTTTTAGAATTGCTTCGCGTCAGGGTCCCATTTCCTCTCAGGACTGTCCACTACTTGTTTATTATAGTTTCAAATTCAAAAATTCCACATGAAAATTTCATTTGCCAAATTTGTCTCCATTTGGCAGAAATCGAGTGAATGGTTACGTATGCAAAGGATGTTTGGACATACTACAATCTGTTATATTAATCACATTTGAAGTACTTTATTGTACTACAAGTGAAAAATACAAAAAAATAAAATAACTAAATATAAGTCAAAATAACTTTACAAAAATATAATTCTACGGGTTGACATGATAAAGAAGTGCAGAACCTTGGCAAACTGAAGATATGTAGGGAAGTGATTTTGGCCAAGATTTGATAAATGGAAAAAAATTAAATCTTACAAAAAAATACAGAATAAATGTTTTTAAAAATATGTTTAACTTCCATTAATTCATGTGGGGTTATTTATACAGAGCACACATATTTTTGAAAATGTATCTTAGAACAGAATTTGTATCCTAGGCATGCAAAAATATTTAATTTAAGAAGATTACAATTTTTCTATGACTGCCATTTTTTAATCAAGATATATTGTGATCAATGAATGAATTTTTTTCATTGCCCCAAAGCAAGATTCTTACACCACCATGCTGCTGTGAGTTGGACTAAATGGGAGATTATTTGAAGATTAAAAAAAAAATCTTTCAACTCAAAATGCTTCTCTCTTAAAACAAAAATCATGGCATATAAATACCTTGGCCAAGAAATATTCTGGTGCTTAAGCCCATGCAATATATTAACTTACTAATACTGTCAATCAAAAAGAAAAAAAAAAGAATTGGATAGGTTTAAACAAAACACAGTGCATCTCATCAAATGAGCTCTAAGAATGTAATCATCTATCAAACCATTTTGTGTAGCAATCTCTTAGATTTCGATTATGCTAAACTGTATTCAAATACAATTGTTTCAAATTTACTACTCTAGTTAGTGGCAGGATCACAAAACTGCTATGACCATAAATGGCATCCATGGACAGTTTTACATCAAGGAGCATTATGGTTTTCAATATATTTAAACATATTTTAAATAAATTATGTAATACAGTCTTGTAAAATTAATCTTCAAACACGGAGATACTTATATCAAGCTCATGAATTAAATAAGCTGAAGTCCCATAAAAGGGTTTGACACTGAAGTATTTGATAACAATTCTTGAAAACAAATTAAGAAATAAAATAAGAAGACCCTGCTGCTACCTGATTCTTAATTTTGAGCAGATATATCACAAACACTTGACGTTAGCTAACTACAGGCACACCATGACACACACAGTGCTTCTAAATACATGAACATTTTACACACTATTTAAGCCAGATAATCACTAAGCCTCATGCACTCATGTAGTAAATACATCAAACTTTCTCTACTAATATACCAGTGACAAACTAAACCTTTTTTCACCAGCAGTTCTTTCAGTGCAAGGGCATTACTTGATGCAAACTTTTATACTATAAGCATTCTTCAGTCTCTGCATCTGTTTTAATGGCTGAAAAACTGAGATCTATTGGCAGGGAATCTCCTTCCTCCCAGAGTGTTTCCAGGGGTCCCATGTCAGCAAATATTTTGCTGAAACTTTGGTTGTTCACCATCTGTAAACTGTTGTTGAAAATGTCAGGTTTGGGCTTAATGGGTGTCAACCCTGGTATTCCAATATCTCCCAGTGAACCAAAACCTGGAGATTTAGACTCTAGGTAAGTGGAAGAAGAGATCTTCATGTTGTCACTGTGTTGTTGACGATGGGCTCCTCCTGGTGACAGTGGGGAAAAGATGGCACTGTCAAACAGGTTACTTGAGTTGCGAAGGGGGGTCAGTCCCTTTATAGGGGAAACAAGCTCTACATCAGGACACATCCCTTTGTAGGGGGTTGAGGTAGAAAGAGGGTCCCTGTGCTTTGGTGGGGTCTTCAGTAGATTCCTGATGGGGGATGTAAACTCATTCTCAAGGTTTTCAAAAATATTTTTCAAGGCGGAATCTGAAAGAGTATTGCAAGTCAAACCATCTGCCTCCTGACCTCCTAGGAATGAAGAGCTTTTGGTTCTAACCAGACGGCTCTTGGTCCTCCTTCGACGGCATTTCTTGTGTTTAGGTGAAATCTGCCATGGAGCAGACTTTGGCATCTCGCCAATACTGCAATCACTGCCAGATCTTCCTGAGGACATATCTATACCAGAGTCATACCTGCGATTCATCTCCATGCTGATGTTATCCCCACAGCTGGCATTTAACCATGCCTGGGTAATGATGTTGTTTTCATCGTACACTTGGACATTTGGTGCTATTTTGACATGTTTGGTTCGTGGAGCCTGGCTCTCTAGGCTGCTATTTGGGCGCTTGCGATTGGATGGAGGACCCGGATCCACTTTGCTCCCTGTAAAGTAAACAAGTGGTTTCTAGCACTAAAAATCTAGAGTGACAGATAAAAGTTAGGATAAATATTATATTTCTTGCTACATTAAAAAATTAACAATAAAACTTATTACCAGTCATTTGTTGGTTTATCATATATAAAATAATATTTCAGCTTGCAGGTAATTTCCCAACTTTTTCATCATTTTATTAAAAACCAAAAACCTTTTTCAAAGCACAAGACTGAAGCAGATATATATATATATATATATATATATATTTATAATTTAAATGAAAAAAAGGAAATGCTGCTGACAATGTATCATCATGTCTTTTTAACTTGCCTGCTGTTGTTAGCGGGGCAGCGCTGACAGACATCTGTGACAGCTGTGTGGCAGCCATATTAACTGAGACAAAGTTGGGGATGGGAATCAAAGCATATGTCTGAGGACTAGGTCTTGGAAGTATTGGTGCTGGTGCTAAAATGAAAAAAAAAAATGCAGTGTAGATAACAGCAGTTATAAGGCGAAAAATTATGCAGTCTATTTCATTATTCATACTATATTGACAGAATAACATTAGGCAAAAAATATAAACAGTATAAAATAACAGATTTCTATTCATTTTGCATTGACCTCAGCATGACCCTGCCTGCATATTTTCTGTCTTATCCAAAATCCAAAAAGTTTTTGCTAACCATCTAAAGAAAATATCTAAAATAGTTTGGAAAATTACATATGACAGCCTGAGCCTTGCATCAGTATGTTAGTTTAAAAAATAAGAAATTAGAAGTCTCACTATTAGTTAGCTTTTGTGCATAACTCTTAAATCAGCATAATTAAATGTTCAAATTAAAAAAAAAAGTGCATCATGAATCCTAAACCCAGGGCACCATTTTGAGAGCCATACCAAACTAACTACCTTTTCTCAGCCCTGTTTTGGAAGAATTGTATCTTGTACATGTCCTTTGCCCTAGCACACCCCCTTGGACTTGCAGGGGGTTTGCCCGAGAGGGGGTGGAGGTGGCCACTGGAGTTGGCTGCGAGGAGCCAGGAGAGTTGGTCACAGATTCAAATAACACACAGGATGTATCAGCATCAGCTCTAGATGGTGCTACAATGAATATCACATCAAACTTCAATTGCTGTTAGTGAGCACACCCAGTCTTGATTAGTTTCCCTTATAAGTTGTCAGATATCTTATAAAGTCAACTTTTTGAATAAGGCAGCACAGGCACAATGTTAAACAGTTAATTGCAAACATACTCCATTTCAAATAATTTTCTATTAAGAAATAAAATGCGTGTGCAAAAGTACGTGTTACATATAGACAGGATACTAAAAAAGCAAAATGTGTCAAGTGAGGGTCCACAGCACAACCCTAAGGAAACACTAACAAATTCTGTACCTGTGACAGCAAACTCTGGAGGTGGTCTAAAACTGGAGCAGTCTGATGCAAGGGTCCAATAGGAACCATGCTTTCCTGGGGCTGTAGTCTTCTCACGCACAAACAAATCATATAATGACAAATTGTGGCGTATTGAATTCTGAAAAAAATAAAAATAAATGAAATAAAATAAATAAATAATAAAATAACTAAATAAATAATCAGATCAGTTGACCTTGATAATGATAGTGGCTAATTTTTTTTTTATTAACAAATTAAATGTTTGATAAACAGGGTTTATTATCTTTCAGCTAAGCAGAGGAGGCCATTTTAACTGGATTATTATTTATAACAGACCATTTAACATATTTAAGTTACAGTAGACATTGCTGTTTATTACCTTCCAACCTTGCTTGGCAGTGTGCTTGTAAAATGGGAAGGTATTTTCAATCCAATGATAAATTTCCCTGAGAGTCATCCTCTTGTCCTCTTTGCTGTTAATGGCCATTTGGATCAGATGCATATAGGAGTAGGCTGGTCTTTTGTGAGGACCACACTCTCGATTCATCTGGAAAAGAAAATAACAGCATTCTATTCAGTTTTGCTTTGATGGTTTTATAAAGTGTCAGTATTCAAGAACAAAAAGAATGAACTTTCTTGTTTAAGAACCATTTAGTTTTCTTTTTTTTTTCTGTTTTATACAAATAAAAATGTCTAAATACCTGTTATCAAATTAATAAAACACTCTAAAGACAATAATAAAACAGCATTTAAAATTCCAGTTTGTACTTACTTTCTTCACATCTTTATCCGTAGTATAATGTTTGGTGGGAGCTTTGTTTATCTTGGCAAAGTTGTCTCCTGTCATGTCCCCCAACCAGTGAATGTTGGTCAGAGACTCGTCCAAAATGGTTGGGGAATTTCCTAAACAAAATAATTTTCAGTACTGATAAAAAAAAGAATTGATTGAATATAAATAAAGCTTATTTTCAAGAAAAAAAATAATAAGTTATCTAATTTCTTCTACTTAGTCAACAGAACCTCATTACAATTCTAAGATATGCTTAGCAAGAGCTAACCAGCTTTCATAATTTCAAATAAGAAAGATACATGAAGATGTTATTCTTCTTCCTGCCTAACTGACCTACCTGCTTCTTGGCATATCATATTTTGGTCTTTACTGAAAGTTGTTATTGGAGAGTTTTTCTTGAAGTCAAATGCTGTGGATCCTGTCTTGATTCCTCCATTGGAAAACATGGGCAAACCTTCATAAGCAACTTGAGGCTCCCCAATTTTAGTGATCTCAATGACAGTCTCTTGCAGCTTGCTTTCTTCAGTCACAATGTGACCATCATTTGCTAAGTTACTTTCATTTGCATGTTGTTGGATATCTTTGTTAATAGATTCCAGAGCTCTGGACCTAAGATTGGATGACTTCTCTCCAAGGGGTACAACAACAAGTTTCTTCATGTACTGCCCCTTGTTGCTGTTGATAATACTGGGGGTTGATGTTGTGTTGATATTTCCTGTGCCAACTAACGAAGAGTGAACGAACTTCTGGCATTCAACAGACTGCTTTTCCTGATAACCTGCCGCTTGCTGCTGTGAGGGTACGACTGTCAGATGCCACTGCCCTTTACTTACAGCGTTACATGCTGTACTCTGATCAGTGATATAATTGTTGTTTGTTTGAACTTCTGTCAAATTTGTGTAATTTGGGTAATGGTTGGATGACGTACCATGGTGTTCTTCTGTCCCTCGTTCATGGTTAAGAACTACAACAAACGTCTTCCTGGCTATGTCACCTTCTGGTTCTTGTCCACAGATGTTCATTCTAGTTGCCTGACCTCGAATTAAATGACAAATAAAAATACATCACTGGTAACATGAATTACCCTAGCATAACTATAACAAAATAATAGTACCAAAGTAAGAAACAACTCCGAAATTTGGTGAAATGGGAGTGAGTGCTCACAATGATATCAGTCAGTTGTATTTTATTAAAATTCCTTTGCCTGAAATCTTAAGGAATTTATTGCATTCAAAATTCTCATGCTTTCAAAAATGACAGACAAGCGAAAATGTTCGAAAAATACTTACTATTCAGGTTTTTAAAAAATGTTTTAATCCTATCGAGTCATCTTGACCCAGATCTTTTCAAATGTTTGACACCGTTCGAAATGGGACCAATCGCGTCGTTTGATTTCTTATCGCGAGAAAGCACGAGACATACCATAAAGTACGTATATTTCTATTGGTCAAGTTTGAGGGAAACCCAAACGATTAACTAACCAAAACACGTTTAGCATTTGGCTATAAACGCGTGTAATAATTTTTAAAAACCCGGAAGCTGTCGAAGTGGAATGACACAATAGGGCTATCGGATGTCCAGTTAGAAGATTTTAAACTAATCGTAACTTCATTAGAGAATTTCAAATGTACGATAAAAATAATGAATAAACAGTGTCAAAGAAAAAAAAGGAAAAAATTAAAGTGGAATGAAATCTTTTTTATATGGTGCTGGTAGACCCTAATACACTCTTAAACGGCCCGAAATGCTAAGTTATGTTTATATTTGATGTGTAAATAGTATTGTGTTTCATATTAGTTATTTCCATTCTTAACACCCATTTGTTCATACCGTTCGTATGAGATTCACATTTCACAATAAATATATACCGTAAACAACTCACAGAAACATGAAATTGATATATTCCATTTTACCACAAAAATCACAATTATTCTTGAATCTGTGCTTCCCATCAGACCATGTGGACCTTCATAGATAGCTATTCCTCAGTATTAATCTCTTAATTGAGAGATAATTAAAAAAACTTTTAGGAATAAAAAGACGGACTAATTTTGAATGTTGGAGTGGATTCATTAACCATTGGTAACATTTTATGGGAAAATTGTTGTTTACCCCCGGAGAATCCCTTTTTTTTTGGGGGGGGGGCAGAGTTGTTAGTTGTTATCCCTTTCATATTCTAGTAATGTTTGTTTGTCTAGTAATCTTGAATCCTGAAATTATTAATAATTAACTATTAGTCATTCAATAGATCACCACCAAAATCTGATTGTTTCTTACTTGGTCAACTCCAGTTAGTTTATGAATGTTTTATCAATATTTGTCCACAATTTTCTCATAATGTTGCTAACTGACAGGTAAACAAAACCGAACCAAAATCTCCTTGTTAGGGGTTGAACTCACAAGTCTGAAAAACACTGAGTATGTAGTTTGATGATTCTGAAATTTTGTGTTTTCCTGCACAGTACATTGAAAATACAATTTTTTGTTTGGCTGAGCTTATATCTGTTCTTTTCAAAGCACACAAAAATTTATATAAAGTTAATGAATGTAGAAATAATCATAAAAATTGTCTTTAAAATTATTCTCAGTTATATCTAAAACTTCTGTTTTGAACAAATTATTAATTTGGTGCCTGTTTTGAAAAACAATTTTGAATTTTCTTTTTATTTGGGAGTTATCAATTAAGTGCTCTCTCTCTGTCTCTCTCTCTCTCTCTCTCTCTCTCTCTCTCTCTCTCACACACACACACACACACACACACACACACACACACACCAAGAAAGAAAAAATAAACAGCCTGGAATTAGAAAAAAATTCAGAGATAACTTGATTTGCATTTGCAAATATACGTTTATTACTTTATCTACGACGAGTGCTGCATAGAGCGTGTTCTCTCTCGAAAACACTATTTGTTTGGCGTATCTTGGTTGTTTTTTTTTGCGCAATCTTTTGGGCCGAAGGAAGAAAAGTAGGTTGCTGTTGACAACCATAGATAAGTCCGCGCCTTCTTTATTTTAATATTCAACACCAAAACTTATAAAAATAAATGAAAATAACTATGTATTATGAACAAAATACACACTTATAATGGTATAAATGCCAACATTGTGTATTTAAGCAGATCACGACATATATCGATCGCATCTATTTGTTAGTGCGCATGTATGGAGTCTGGTTGCGAGGTGGCACACGTAAACAATCGCGGCGTGGAAACGGGAAGTGTGTTCATTTGTCATATACCTTTCGTGCAATTTCTTGAAAATACTAGGATTTAATTGTGTCATCAAGATCCAGTATGTCGAGAAGTGCCGGGACATTAGTAACAACCCACAACGCCACTTATATTCCTCCAAGATTTATGCCAGGGTAAGTAAAACCCAAATAGTCTTTGCCGTCTTGTTGCCGCGTAGTGTATTTGCCTAATAGAGGCTATATGGTTTAGCCGTATTGCTTAAGCCCAATTAATTTTGTTTATAAACCTATACGATTGTTTTATCAACTCCTGTAATCCCTTTTTATATTTGTTCTTTCAAAATACCCCCAAAATATAGGCCCAGTGGACATTATCTCATTAAAATAATAATATGAAATTAAAAAAGATAAATAAATAAAAATAAGATGTCAAAAATTAAAAAAATTACATTATATTTCTGATATCTTTAAAATGTTTATATTATTTAGCAAAAGTTAAAAAAAAGTTTGGTCCTTGTTATTTTTACATCAACCTGGCTGTGCATTACCTTAATTATCATACCAGAACAGAATGTGGTAATTTTAAAAGTTTTAGGCACTTTACTGACAATTCACAGTTGCAAATAACAAACAAATTGAAGTTTCTTAGTTTTGGTATTATATGCTACATAAATGCAGTAAGTATCTAGCATATTTATAAGTCCAATGACTGAGGCAACAAAATAGAAGGCATGGGAAAGATTATAAATAGTTGGTTGTAATAAGTAGCAGTCCGTGTTAAAATTACATATCAAGCAAAATCAACCATTACTGTGCCATTACTTCAATAGCTAGAGTAACAGATTTTAATGAAGTGCCCAAAATAATCCCATTCTGTAATTTCTTTCAGATACCGTGGTCACTGTCCAGCCCTGAAGTTTGACTATGGAGAGACCTATGGCAACGCCACAGCAAAATACTTCCAGGACTACAGATCAACAGTGCTGAGCAGCTCCCAGAGTGTGTGGTGCAAGGGTGGCAGGTTCCCTACATACTACACACACGACCCCTCTTCTGTAATAGGAGCTAGGACACGTACAAGAGACAGGTGGTTGGATGCTCCCAAGTACAGACTCTATAATGTAGACCATGATAGAAATGAGGAACTTAAGCAATTTGATAAGGTCAGTTTTGATCCCTTTCAATTACCCCCACACTTAAATCTAGAAAAATATAGACAAAAATTAATAGGATACTGATGTTTCAGTGCTTTAAATGGATATTTTATTTATCTTGGAAGTTATGTAAACCAGGTGTTACTTTGAGATATTAAATCATTGTGACATTCATCTAATTTACTGACTAATGATATTTAAGAAAGCATTCAAAAGTGTTGTTTTTTTCCCTTTAGCTTGCCCAGAAACACAGAGAACACTTCAATGACAAGAGTGCTACAGTAAAGCGTGTAGATGCATTCATGTTACCAGTCAAGGCTGAAGATCAGTTTAAACAGCATGTACCATTGTAAGTACGGGTGTGCTGGTCTTTTTCTCTGACTCACCTGCTGTTGATGTCATTGCTTTGTTGACACTGATCTGAGTGGAGTTCGTCAAACTGACTACACTGGCTGATATTATTTATCATTTCAAGTGTTGGAATAAAGTGGAAACTGTTTCATTATTTTTTTTTTTAGGTTTGATGAATAATACTGTGTACGTGTTTTTGATAAGAGTGATGCATAGTGTAAAACATTCAGAAACAACTACAACTGAACAAAGTTTTTGAGTTAATTAATAAATTTTGATTTTTATCACTTCATCTCATGCTAACAACAGTGACTAAGAATCACTATATACACCTCTGTGTTTTGTATACTAACTGTTTGTTTGTAATAGTAAAGTAGAATTGTTGTATTTTTGACATTCATGTAATAGTTATAAATGAGTCATGAAAAGGTAAAAAATGTCCATGAGATGGACATTTATTAATGTATTAGACAACACCACTGAGCTATGGTGGTTGAATATAGGTGCTGTTCATGTATATGCAGATACAGACTTGTTGCAATAGCTAATCCTTTAAGTCATTTTCCAAATTGATAATGTGTGTACAAAAGAATTTGTGAGACAGGCTGATAGTTCAGGCACATGTCGGTCAGACTCTATATAAAAGATTATTTAACAAATTAATTTCAGGTTCTGCAAGTTTTGAAATTTAGCCATCTATAAAATTGAATTGGTGTCATTAAATAAAAAATTATGTTTTGAACAATCAAAGTGTTTCTTGCTAACTTGCTGCTAAATGTTCTTATTGGCAATATGTATAGCTTATAATAAACCAAAGACTTTTGATGACTAAATGTGTTTGCCTTTTCTGCCATATATATTGTAGTGATGAATGGGGATGTAATTTAGGAAGTGCTATTTTTCCTCTTCAAAATAATAATAATAATAATTTTGCATAATATCACTGAATGCCTATAAAATGTTTAATATGACTTTTGGAAATGGTTATGGTTTTGCTTAGATATTATCAAAATAAATTCCTTGTTTACAAAATCATACATGCTTTCTAAGCATCATCTAGCAATTATTCTATAAATGTTCACTGAAAAGTGCTGTAGAACTTTCTTCACACACTGTGCCCAGATGTATTACAGGTAAGAATATGGACACCTAGCATGATTTAAGTGTGGCAATGCTAGTCCGGAAAAGATTTAGTTACATGTACATGTAGTTGCATGCATATAGTATTTATCATTGTGACCACCTGCAAATAGCTGGTGGTGCCTGCATTTATATACCCTTTACCTTACTCCAAAGTTGTCTGCATATTCTGCATATTTTGCCCCTTCATGTAACCTTTTTATCAATGCTCTTCACAAACTGCATTCAAATTTGGCTGACAGCCATGTTTAGGTTACTTTGAGTCTGCCTGATCTTGGATTCATGTGCTGCGATTTCACAGGTATGGCAGTCATTAGCAAACTTTAACCAAATAATCTTTATAACTTTGTTGCTGCTTAGGGTTAGAGGTCCTTGTAGAGCGATCCAAGCGAAATAGTTATGTCAGTGTTTTCTCTTTTATATTGATTTTTAATGAATATAATAACTTCAC
The DNA here is from genome assembly GCF_051362555.1 of Lingula anatina. Classification (NCBI taxonomy): domain Eukaryota; kingdom Metazoa; phylum Brachiopoda; class Lingulata; order Lingulida; family Lingulidae; genus Lingula; species Lingula anatina. The sequence continues at coordinate 23,194,671 of NC_141767.1, forward strand.
AAAGGTTGGATTTTTAAAAATATTTTTAGATTATTGCTTTGTCCCAATTCAGATGACAAAACATACAGTGATCACAAAATCTTTTCATCTTCAATATGCTCTTGCTCTTGTTAATATGCCTTTGAGTGGCATAGGCCAATTAATATGTTCAATACAGTTGGTGGTACACATATCAGAAGCTTCCATACCTCTCTGTTCCTCTAGGTTTTTAAAAGCTTTTAGCAGGGGATTAGTGGTTATATTAGATGTGTCAATATATTGCATATTTGGCAGATCCTGCTTTTAATAGATTTGTGCAGTTACAGTAGAGATACAGTGTAGTAATTTGGTGTACCGGTAGAGCCCATATGCAATACTTCAAGATTATGCTTTATCATTTATGTATTCTTTAACAGTGGTTTATTGCTTGCAGAAATCAATCACACTTAATTTATCAGCAGATTTTAGGACATACTTTTTAATTTCTTATTTATCATGACATAATGTTGCACTTTGACGTATCATTGCACTTTGACCCAGGTAAAGTTATTACTTGTATGAACATATATATTCCTAATATGTAGTTTTATTTTGGTCTTCAGCACCGTTTATTTGACTTATGCTAGTAGTAGAAATTTTTGTACTTTTAACTTGCATGCATGTTATGTAGTATTAATGTAGTATAACTGTAATTCTCACATTGTTTTCACAAAAAAATTTCTCATTTCTCTTGAGCACTTTTTCAATTATACACATTTTTATTTTGCCTCCTGCAATTCACACATTACTCAAATTTCAAAGTAAAAATGGATTTAGTTTCAAAATATTTTGAAAAGTTTTTCTTAATGCACATAATAACTGAACAGCTAAGCTTTTATCAAATTTTACTAGAAAAAAAACATTATAACTTTAAAGATTTTATAGATATTATTATGAATTTTTTTATCACATTTTTTTCAGCATGATTCTGTCAACGCGTCACACAGATGACATTTTCTTACCGGACATTAAGAACCTGTCCAACAGAGATCCACTTATCAAGAGGATAGTACCAAAATCCAATGTTAGGGACAGAGCAATGAGAGATGTGGTCTTTGAGAGGAGATAAAAATGCATGCAAACTCTTCCACAATTTTGGTAAACATCAAGCATGTAGCATCTGCCATTAGATAGCCATGACATTGAAAAGGGAATGGGGAGCCAGGTACAATTTTTTAGGCGATACACTTTATGGCTCTGGCATTATTAACAGACTCTTGATTTTCCTTTGTTACTATGATTAATCATTTGCTAAGAGTATGAAATGCTGAAGTCCAATCTTGGAACTATATTGAAGATTTGAGAAATATGTGGTGTCTCATCTTTCATATTGTTGGACTTTGCAACCTTTTTTCCTAAGTCAAAAAATATATCAACAAGTTCAGTAGCTGGGAAGCAGTCTCAAATTAATGATTTTGTAAGATTGCTAACAAGATCTATTTCTGATCTAACATTTTGTCAATTTTGTAAGTGGAATTTACATCTCTGTTTCAATGATGGTGATAAAAAAACAATCTGAATTGATATTACATTAAAGGAAGGAATTGCCTATTTAAAATGACCAGAATTTAAATGTGGTTCAAAATATTTTGCTCAGTCTTAACAATTCTTGCTCATCATAAGCCAAATATTTTAAACCTCTATTTCATTTTATATCATAGCTTGACAATTGCTCATAGAAGTGAATCTCATTATTTCTGTTTAAATTGTAGTAGACAATATATACGAAGATTTTTTTTCAATAATTTAGCAATTAAGAGGTACAATGTACTTGTAATGCTCAGTTGCATTTTGTTTAGGCAATACTCTATGAAATCGAACACTTTCAGACTGACTATTAATATATGTGATATTATGTGTAGTGATTCAAGTGCTTTCAATTTGTGTACTTTAAATTACTTATATTTTTTCTATTTAGATTAAAATGAATAAAATTAGGGATTTAAAATAAAGGTGTTTTCACTGATTGTTATTTTTTACAGAGTGTTTTTGCATATATATATATATATATATATATATATATATATATATATATATATATATATATATATATATATATCATTAACATGCTAGCACTATTTCCATGATTAAAGAAAAGTGTTCAGCAAAACTTAAAGTTATGATAAGTACTAGTTGTGTTGTAATAAGTTATTTTATTTACATATTTTAATGTGTTAAAATATGACGAGATAAACAGAATGATGATACCAAACATGATATACTTTCTCAAATGGAACCATTCACTATTCCACAAAGATGTGGTTTTAACATTTTGTGATTTATATGAAATTTTTGGTAAAATAGTCATATAAACAGTTACATGGAAGACAAAACGAAAAGAGTTCATGAAAATCATAAAATCCTTATCACCTGAATGCATTACATTTTAATGCATTACATTTAATTAAAATGCATAAAGATAAATAAATTGTCGATTAACAATAATGATTCAGTAAAAAAAGCAAATGAACAGATTTAATTATGTATCTGTATGACATAGAATAAAGTATGAATAAATTCTAGCACAAAATGAAAATAGAGATTTCATAATATAATTACAATTTGTCTTGAAACCTTCAATGAGTTCATTAAACATATCCATTTTTAGCTGTACGGCTTTTATGTAAGATACAACATATGCACTGCAGTCTACAAACTTGTTCAAATGTATTTAATTAAAATTACCTCACAACGTTAAATGAAAACCATTATTGGCTTTGAATATTTACTAACTAGTCCAATTTCCATTTTGTATCATTATATATCAGTGGAAAATTAGATTTACAACTAGTATTAGTAATGTACCTTGGATAATACTGACACACAACTGCAAAAGATAAATCCACTTGAATTCAAAACAGAGAAAAACTCTTACAACTCTTTCGGTGATCTTATTTCTATTCCTTCAGAAAATGCAGTCTTGAATAAGCAATTGTGTTAACAAATTCTCTTTGCTGTTAACTGATTCCAGTGGGCAACAGAAGTAGTCCATGTAAATCTACAGCCGAATCCTGAAAGAACTGCAAGCAAAAGAAAAATATGAAATTACCTCAAATCACTCTAAATAATGTATAAACAGAAATATTAAAGTTTTTTTTGTTATGTAGGACACTTACAACAAATCATTACTTACTTACAACAAATTACTTTCTGTTATGTAATAACAACTACTAGATTTATTTTAATTCTTAAAAGTTATTAATACAGCCTCAGTTTATCAATAGAATAATCAAATCTGCATTTTCAATACTGTATAAATAATTTACATTTGCAAAACAAATGATAAGCAAGCAAACTACATATAGGCAAATGTCCACTCTCCTTTCACCACCACGCAGTAAGGGACTTAACAGATGGATTAACAGAGGCCAAACATTGTGAATAACTTTCACAGAAAACTAATGTTTCTATATATGTGTCATTAGGTTTGACTGTGATCTGACTCTTCACTTCATTCTCTGCAATAAATAAAATCAGTAAAAAGCCCAGATGAGTGAGGAAAATGTGTTGCAAAGAGTCACAATCTATTTCATATAACAGAAACAATAAAAAGCAAGTGTTTACTAAGGCAGCACACTATGAGCATTATAAATAATGCATAAAATGTTAATCATAAATAAGGTAATCAAAGAAAAAGCCAGTGTTTCAATTACAAAACCACTAGTGATGGAGAGAATAAGTTTAGGAAAATTGTCAAACAAAAACTGTGTCAAGTAGCAGAACATGCTTCCATAAAAGAATTGATTGTGCGCAATATAAAATGCAGAAAACAATATGCAAACATTAACTTCCATGCAAATACCAAATTGAGATAAAAAAAAACATTAAAGACATAATACCAAAAGATAAAACCCATGCAAAAACAAAAACAGTTAAAAAGTGCTTGCCACAGTTAAAACCAAAATCCAAACCAATGTGTGCAATTGTTTATCACGAGACAAGTCTTACTTTGTGAAGTCGGGAGCTTTAGACATGACATGTTCAAATTCAGCATATGACAAGTTTTCGTCTCCATCTAGATCTACCTCACTGAATATCTGCAGTAGCGACAGAACAGAAATGCAAAAGAGAACAAAGATTTACACAATGAACTAAAAGCACCCATGTAAATGCCAGTCGCAAATACATGCAAAAAGCCCAAGCTGTATGAAAATCTGTCAAATCAAATCAATTCCTGCTAGCACCAAAACAAATACACTGAATGCCCATTACATATGATAAAATAATATGAAGCTGCCCTGTAACTGAAGCCTGTAAATAAAACATGCTTAGTAACATGTGTTGTCAGGATTGTGTACATCGAAGAGATGTAATGATATACTGTCCTGTATATACAAGATATATGCAGTTTTTTGTAGGAAAAAATGCCCAAAATTGACTTCAAGTGTTGAAGAAATACAATTTTCAGTACACTAATCGTGACAGCAATGTACTTGATAAGCGTAAGAAACATGGCAGCAAAGCTGTCAAATGGACAGACATATTAATGAAAAAAATTGTTCAAACGGTAAAATTATGGACAACCAAATTAAAAGGGAAAGGGCACAAAAAGTGTTAATGATGCAAGACCCATAGGAATGAGAAAAAACGAGAAAGAAAATTTTTTTCATAACTAAAAGAAAAATAATAAATAATCCAATCAGGCTGGCATTCAAATTAAACTGCATTTTAGTCCTATGGATCATTTTTGTAAATTTGAGAACAATTATTCTTTAACTGTGTTATTAAATAAAAAATTCAAGGAAAGAGTGCAAACACAGCAATGTGAGAGATACTGGTGATAATATTATGTACAGACACATTGTGTCTGTCCACAATAAATCCATGCCTAAAGATTTTCAGCACAACCCAGCAGTCTTACTTGGTGAATTCTGGAGCTTTGGACACGAGGTGGTCAAATTCAGGAAATGATAATTTTTTATCTCCATCTATATCTATTGCTCTGAACATCTACAGTAGCAACAGAAGAGAAATGCAAGAGGTGTTACAGAAAAACAACACCTACACAATGAACTAGAAGCACCCTTTGTAAATGCAGATGGTTAAATTATATGCATATACAACTGAATAATATCAACTCCTGCTAACATCAAAGCAAGAACAATGAATGCTCATTCTATATGACAGAATAATAATAAGCTGCCCAGCAAATGAGACTTTGAAATAAATGCTTAGTAATATGTTGTCAGGATTGTGTGCACTGAACCAGTGGGATGACTTGCATATAAACTATAGTGCCAAATAGTATATAGGCAATACATAGCTTTTTTTGCTTGTTTTAAAGAGAAAAAGCTACTTGAAATGTCAGATTCACTTTTCAGTATGCATGACAGCAATGTACTCATACAGCATAAAAAACAAGGCAGCAAGGCTCTCAAATGTACAGACATATAACTGTCAAAAGAAGCAGTGACATATAACAGTCTGAAAGTATGAATCATGCACTACTTTTATTGTGGAGATTCAGACACAGTGTAAGACTCATGGGAATTCAAAGCCACACCTAGAAAGTGTCAATTTGTAAAAAAAAATGAAAAACTTTAAAAGTTTGGGAAAAATAATCCACCCTTTTTTAAAATTTGAGCTGCATTTTGGTCCTATGAATCATTTCTTTTGGTTTGAAACTAACAAGTAACAATTTTCCTTTATTGTGTTGTGAGGAAAATACATTGCTGAGAAATGCACAATTTGGAAAGTGCACAGTGATGAAGGCAAAGGATACAGGTGATGGCTATGTATGTCCAGACACACTGTGTCTGTCCATAAAGAGCAATGATCAAAAGCATTCAAGCAAAACTATTGCAGTAGAGGTGGGGGGAGAGAAGCTATAATCTTGTTATTGGACCATACTCATTCTAGTGCTTACTTGACGAAATCAGGTGCTTTAGATATCACATGCTCAAACTCAGCAAAAGACAAACTGTCATCATCATCCAAATCTGCTTCTTCAAAGATCTGTTAGAAAATAACACAAGAGAAAAGCTGATTGAAATTATAAATCAACCATGCAACCATGTCTGTGAATAGAACCTTTCCCAAAGATACCAGTACAGGGAGTCCAAATGGGGCAAAAATAATGTTAACACAATTTCTATGGGAGTCTAACAACGCCAGAATGCTGTGCATGTGAAGGGGTGGGTGGATAACAAATGCAAATGTGTGTGTGCGTGTGTGTGTGCGTGTGTGATAGTACTTTGCCTCTTTTAAAACAAAATAATTTTTGAAGTGTCTGACAAAGTGAAAACAAGCCTAGCAATAATGATAGGAAGGCAGCATATTGGCAATAATTGAGAGGAGTAGCCGATAAGCCTTGCTCAACTCTGCACTGGGGATAACTGATTGTTACATGTTCTAGCATCTGGAATATGAAAACATTTGCACAGTTATTAGAAGAGCAAAAAATCACAGCAGCAGCCACAGATGCAAGTCAGCAATATGTTTTCCTGTTCACCTTCATTTTAAGCTATTCAATCTTCAAAAAGTACTTTTCATGTACTTTCACACAACTGGGTATGGATCAAATAATCAGGATACATTAAAATACTTTCTGAGAAATATCCAATTTGTCCCCATGTCCCAACAATTTAAGCAGTCATATCTGCAAAATTTTGCAAGCCATCCACCAGTATTCACAATTGTCAAAATGTGTGTGTGTGTGTGTGTGTGTGTGGTGGGGGGGGGGGGGGGGGGGGATATTCTGAAGAAATTGGTAATTCAAATGGCTGCTGTATAGGTCTCTGGCACAGAAAGCCCTGGCAAGAACGTACAGCAACTTGTCATGCTGAAATGCTCCACAATGAAGGAAAAACACTGCCTTTTATTTGACATGCTTTACAATTCATCATGAAACTCTTATTAAGTGATGGTGCAAGTTTGACAAATTCTCTCTTTTGTATTAGTCAAGAATGAGCATCACACTTAATCCTGTCTGAAACTGAATAATAATAAAGATCCACAAAATATTTAATGTTTAAATAACATTATGTTCATCAAAAGTATGAAATGTCACCCCATCAAATTCAGCAAATGTTCACACAGTAAAAAAATTAATATACAATTATCTTATTAATAAGTTATACTAAATGTCTTGCTTCGTTCAGTCTGAATGAACATGTAAAACCAAGAGCACACACAAAACCTTATGTGATATACCATTTATATTCAAATATGTTTAAATTCAACATTTTTCTAACTGTAAGAAAGATGGCACAATACACCACAAGAACTTAATTTAAAAAGATTACAGAATTGAGGGCAATAAATGGCTCCTTTTTTTATATAATTCAAATTTTTACTCTTTCATCCACATCTGACACCTCAAATTACTGCAAGAGTACCCACAGAAGGTCCTACCCCTAACTTACATTATCAATGAGCTGCTGCATGTCCTCTTCACCAAGCCTCTGATCTCCTGTCAGTCTGTCTATCACCTCTTTTAGGTCATTGCTACTGATCATGTCATCTTCATCAAAATCTGAAATACAGTGCTCATGGAAAGCTATTGGTAATAACTTAAACATTAAAAAATACTCATTGGCTGACATTTAATGCTCTCCAGTAAATTTTTGTTCATCTGACAACTAGGACATGGCACGGCATATTATACAGTATCACATAAATTCAAAAATTTAATATGATTTGTCAAGTTGTGAAGAGGATGTACATTCCTCAGTTTTTACACATAAAAACTAACAGTTTAATACATTCTACATTAACCGTACATATGCTGTTATGCTACTTTATTTATTCATTTGTAACACTAAAACCTAAAACTAAAATATGTGAGCTTTTTTCACTTTATCACTCACCATATATCCTGAAAGCATATTCCACTTTGACATTCTTTGGTGCATTATCACTGAACACTGACATCATATCTAAGAAGTCTTCAAATGACATGCTGCCATCACCACTCGAGGAAAATACCTTACATATCCGATCTTTGAAAGGATTTACCTAAAATAAAAAATTCTTTTCCAGGAACATTTGTAGTGTAAAATAAGTTGCAAAATTAACTATAAAAGTGCAAAATTGGCACAGATGTACAGGGCTTGTCCACAAATTGTGCTGCAAAACAAAAATGGGAACAAAAAAAAATGTCTGTTCAACAAGTTCAGCTGGTGTGAATTTATTCATCTGCATCAATTTAACTCTTGTTAATTCTTACCCTTAGTTCTGGTAACATCATGATTTTATCTTGTGGTAGCGTGGCATTTTTGTCCACTTCAACCAAGTCTGGGGCCAGCTGTGTGAACCTCTTGTGTACACTAGATACAAATTTAAATTTATAAATCACCAGAATTTATCACACACCCAATCTGTACAGAAATATTTATTTTGTCATATAGATTTAAATGTCTTAAATCAACCCTGAATGATAATTCCTAATAAAGTATAAAATAAATATTTCGAAGATAATTGGTTAAAAATTTTATTAATGCTGTAATGCATTTAAAGTTTATTTATTTGGATAGATTCTTTACAAGTTTGAAAAATTAACTGAATATCTATCATGTATGAACTTTACATCTTCTTTTAAATGTTGATAAAAAGCATAAAAATAATTATAGAGAAAAACCAATGAGTAATCATCATTTTTAAAAGATAGAGGAAAGAGCTGACCAGTTCAATATCTTGTCATGTCCTCCAAAAATACTCATATAATGTAACCCAATAAAAATGTTTTCAATGTATATCATATATACAAAGATTTGCAATCAAATGTCTTAAAGACATTGATATAAATTAACTTACTGTAAAATTTCCTTTTTTGTGAAGTATGTCAGCTCCTGAAAAACAAAAAGACACAATAAGGTCTAAGATTTTCACAAATGTGATCAGATTAACCATTTATGAAACTGTGGCTCATGGATATTACATGGACCTTGAGCACTCAGCTGGCTTATTCTGACATAAAGATAGCAGGAAAGCAAAAACATTCTGAGGGTAATATTATGTGCAAGATGAGGCAAACTACAAAAGCAAAAACTAAATATAAATTGCATATAAATACTTGTTTCCTTAAAAAGCATATATTCTCCATTTTTTAAAAAGAATCATTGACTGAGTAAACCACTTTCAATCTGGAAAGCAGGGGCTGGTGTACGTGATGGTGAATACAAAAGTGGCAGAAAAGTTTACTAATGACTATATTTTCAGTAATGTTTCAGAGCTTATTCCAATTGAAACTATCCCTCTACATAGATCAATCCAACTCGACAAGGACTCTCGCTTAATGCAATCAGTTTAACCAACTGTTGCAACTCCTTGGTTTAACAGATTAACACGCCTTCTCCTGGTGATGAGTAAAATACAGAAAAGTTAATGACTATACCAGTACCTTAATTGGAATCTAGCACTCCTATTGAAGATTCTGATATGTACTGGTTAGCACAGCCAGAACGTATCAGAATCGTCAATAGGAGTGCTAACACATGAATTTTCGTGCTACTTGGAAACAAGAGGCATGTTAATCTCTCAATTTGATTGCATTCAGCTAGAGTCCCCAAGGAGTTGGATCGATCTACGCAGACTGATAGTTTCAAATCGATGGGAATGAGCCCTTATAGATTCATCACTAACCGATCAAAGTGGTGACCAAGCAATTTCTTATTCTACCTAAACACACTTATGATAATATGAATATAACAGGATAAATTAAATGTCTTGGATTATTTTCATTTGTTTTGGTTACTTGCCAATTGCATTGTAATTTATCTTTTGTAATTGTCAACAAGCAGCCATTACACCTGTCACCTGTGGAATCCAAACCCGTTTTGAAGCGGTTTCAACGCCTTTTTTGCTATATATATTAGGAACGCAAAGAAAAAAGTTTATCTTATTGAATAAAAGCAGTTATAATACATTACACTACCTGATAGTCTTCAAGTTCTTGTTCATCGAACTTGCTGTCGGAGCCTCCCATTTTGAGAGTGTGTCCGTGGCCTACTTCTTGCCTTAGTTTACCTTGTCGACTGACGTCATTACTCCCAAAACATGCCAGATGGCGGATTTTACAAGATAAGAAAAGTTCAATTGTGAACGTTCCTGGATACTGTATTCGTAGGGTGCAGAGTAAAATGACAATACATTAGTTGATCTACTTGAAACTTTTTCAAACAGTCGGACCGATAATATTTTAGAATAATAGGGATTTCTAAGATATTTTGTGCAATAAACACTCGGTTTACCTTGTATTGCTATTAAAGCGCCACCTAGAGCTATCATCTGATTCCTCTGGAGAGTGAGTAAGTCTCCCTAAATAAAAATAGGATGTGTCAAAGTTAGGGACACATCATTTTATACTAAAACGTTTATAGCAAGTTTAGGGAAAGGGGAATAAGAAGACACCATGTTTACATCAGTAACGACTGGTTCTATGAGCCAACGTAAGTCTCTCTCTCTCTCTCTCTCTCTCTCTCTCTCTCTCTCTCTCTCTCTCTCTCTCTCTCTCTCTCTCTCTCTCTCTCTCTCTCTCTCTCTCTCTCTCTCTCTCACACACACACACACACACACACCCAGCATGGATTCAGTAATTTTTATATGCGTATTGGAATTGCCTTATTGATCTTTTTATACGTCATAGAAAGTTTAGATAGAATCTTGCGTTATGATAGCCCTCAACCTACTGAGTAGAGCTAGGTCTATAATTGCATAATTGTATAATATATCATACTTAAAAAGTCACATAGTTTTAATGCCATCTTATGGTTATTTGAATCTTCCAGCTGCACCAGCCAATAGAACAGAATTATATGAGGTGAGTGAAGAACTTACTGTACACAGAAATGTGATAATAAGAAGTCAACAGGGTCTTGTTATAACTCTAAACAAGGATGTTTTTTATTTTTGTTTATTTTTCATCATTGTCATAATGTTTTACAGTTTATTTTTGTTTTGAAACTGGAATTTAAGATATAGCCCAGTCTAAACCCTCAAAGAAAAATAGATAATTTTCTGCTCATTTCAGGAGGTAAAGCTGTACAGATCATCTAGAGATAGAGAAAAGTAAGTTAACTGTAAAGTTGTACTATTTATAATTGAGTTAAAGTCCATAAATAATAGTTGGAAGAAGAATACTAATATATTAGAAATGATAAATATTGGGAAATGTCTACAGATAACCTAAGATTTTTATTCTAATCAAATGGTACTGACAAATAACTCACATCAGTTTTTACATGAAGGAAACTTAAGATTTGCTAACCATTAGGATTTACAAAGCTTACTGTGGGTCTGTGACCAAAGTTCTGAAAAAATTAAGTCTTCTTGTAATTGTTTATATAGTTAAGGTTGTACCTCAGTCTTAACTGAAAGGAAATTCTTAAATTTACTTTTTCAGATATGACAACATGGCAGACCTGTTTGCAGTAATCAATACACTACAGTGCCTAGAGAAAGCTTATATCAAAGATTGTGTCACACCAAAGGAGTAAGTAGAGATTCTGAATGTTTTGATTTAAAAAAAAAAAACAAAAAAAAACTGATAGTAAATTTATATTTGAAGGAAAAAAATAAGTATGTTGCATTTTATTTTCTTTTTCTTATAATAGGTGTTACATAGGTCATGTTAAAATGCAGAATTGAGGAAAAATGGTAAATGGGCTTGCACCAGAGCTTGGGAATGTTTTGGTTCAGCTAATGCTGATGAAAACTGCTTGATGGTTTACAATGAGTGATCTAGTTTAATTCAGTGTTTTCTTCTAGGTATACTGCAGCATGCTCCAAGTTACTAGTACAAATCAAAGCAGCTTTTAAGCAGGTTCAGGGAGATGACCATGCTACTATAGAGGTGTTTATGAAGAAACATAGGGTATGTACCAGAAGAAAAAAAGTGATCTATCCAGTTTGATTTTGAGTTTTCATAAAAATATTGTTAGTTTTAAATAAGTACCCAAATTGAGTTGGTTAATTGTTTATCTACTTGTTATTCACATTGAAAAACAAATGGAATTCATAACTATAAAAAAGGAATGTGTTTTAATGGGTTTGCAACTCTACAATGGGAAGACAGCTTGAGGCATTGTCTCAAATACCATTTTTATGTTGATGCAGAAAAATATACTAAGATAAAATACAAATAATGATTTTTTTTTGTTATGGTTCAAACATATTGTTTTTCCAAAATGATATACCTAGAGTATGCAACATATGGCCTTGTCAATTTGTTTTCCTTTAATGTTTAAAAACTGTAGTAATAATGGTGATATTTATGTTAATTGTTTACACTGGATGCAGTTTAATGTATTTTTATATTTTCACTGAATTCCTATATCTTTCATTTTTTAAAATCTATTTTAGATGGATTGCCCTGCAGCCTTGGAGAGAATAAAGGAAGGCAGACCAATAACCATTAAAGATGACAAAGGCAACACCAGCAAATGCATAGCAGATATAGTTTCAGTAAGTTGTCTAGTAATGCCAGTTTAATATGTTACCTAGCTTAACCTTAATTTTATGTTTTGGTAAATGTACAAAATTCAGTAACTCATAGGCCCATGAGGCCAGGTGATTTATATATTTACCGGTAATGTTAATGAATAAATACTTAACTATAGTATATACTTTTCCCTTGGAGTGCACAGCAATTTTCAAGTTCTTGCACAATTATATGCTTTGCTTATGGTTTAAACTAGGTTAAGGTACCAGCAAAGATAAATAAATTAATATAAAAAGCACCCAACATGATGTAATTATCCTTATAATCTATCTATCTATAAAGGAAAATATGAAAAAAATGAAAAGGCTTAAATTTTTTCAGCATGGCTTGTTCCATAAAGTAATTGGGATGAAAATGTGCTTTCTATATAAAATGTTTTTCTCAAAGACATGTACAACAGATAAAGAGGGGCTTTAAGTCCAATGGATTAGTATGTCTTATTGAAAAAAGTCAGTTCTATATTAACCATAATCCCTGTATAGAAAGAACTATTCGATTACTAAAACAGCTTTTCTTTCCTTGCAGCTTTTTATCACAGTAATGGACAAACTCCGCTTAGAGATAAAAGCAATGGATGAGGTAAGTTTGCATGTCATTTTACCATACATTTGAGAAAGATATTTCCAAGTTTGTTAAAGAAATTGAAAAAGAATAAGATATGATTCAATAAAATCTAAATTATCTCAGATTGTTTGTAAATCTGAAAAAAGAATACCATTTAGTCATTTATAAAGAATAGTATATGTTATTTGTACAGAAGTGTTTGTTCTACATGGCTATCTTCTTTTTCTCCATGCTACAGATTCATCCAGATTTAAGAGAGTTAATGGAAACCATGACCAGACTAAGTATCTTACCTGCAGACTTTGAGGGAAAAGTCAAGGTGGATGAATGGTAATGTAATGGACAGAGACTGCCCTGAAACTCATTTGATTAAAAAAATGCTCTGTTTGTCCTTGCTTCTTGACAAAGTATCCCAGTAGCTAGAGTTACTAACACTTTAATAAGAACCTTCACCAGGTAATGAAGCTGCAGTTGTTATAAGAGCCTCTATGTGAGAAGCACAGTAAGGCCCACAATCCTAATAAAAATGCTTCTATACATTTCCCAAAGACTAAAGTTCAAATATAAATAAGACTCTCATGTACCCGCTAATCATCATCAATGAAAAAATAGAAGACTTGCATTATTTGGAAAAATCAGACAGCTGCCATGACAACAGTTCACAATCAGTATGCTCTGGTAACATTGGTTTGGTTAAAGATATTAGTAGAGCAAGCATGTTTAATGAAGATTGGAAGCTGTCCATTGTGCTTTAGTCAGATGGTTGTGATCATTGTGTTACAACTGTACTGCAACTGGGTTGAATGTGGTTGTGGAGATTTTTGTCTCAACAGTTGTGTTTTAGACAAATATCCAAAGATTGTTTTCTGAATTGCCTTTTCATATAATTTCTGATGGCTGATATATGAGTAGTTGTTGCAGTTAATGATTTTTATAGTAAAGGTATTTTAGTTTATATCCAAAAATTTGTGGTATAGTGGACAAAAAAAAAAAACTACGTAATAGAAAAGTAAGAATGAATTGCATTGTAAATTTGCCCAAAATGCCAATCCCAATGTCAGTCTGTGCCAAAGCTTTTTTTTTAGCCTACTGGCACTTCAGGCCACCAGGTTCTAGGAATCTAATGCCCCAAAGCAATAACAATGGCCCAAGACTGAACAAATTTACAAAAGTTTGCTGGCCTGCCTTCAATTTCAGTGACATTTGGCGCGGAGCCAGTGTTTAAGTCGCAGACAGACTGCTATGGTTCCATTGCTATATGCTAAGGAAAAACTCTTAAGATATGTCTTCAGACAGTTCTTGAGGTTCTGATAGTTGGCATCAGATGTTATTCCTGAAGTGTTTGACTAGCTTGAGTCTACAATATTCTTAACAGGTGGTGACTTTCTTCATGTAGATTTAATGAGGGAGTTATTCAAAATTATTTATGCACATTTTTTATTTATGTATTTAACAATATCATGCAGCATCATCAAGTTGTTTTAATGAACACTTTAAGCAGTATCCGTAGCTTGACCTGAGGGGGTTAATAACCTGGATAACTGCCATCAACACTTAATTTTCAACTCAGTCAGAACATCCATCTTCTAATTTTCACCTGTGGTTTTCTCAGTCTTCCGCTTCATTTGCATTCCTCCTGCACTCTGCAGCAGATATGTACTTGTTCTGTAACTACTGTCAAATGTTCTTATACAAAGATGGAAAAGAGACTGCTTTTGTGTTTTCTGTTTTTTAAAAGAGTCGGACATGATGGTGATGGTAGCCTAGAATTATATTGATGTAGATATATTTACTTTAGACTTGGTCCCAATATTTGTAAGATGAGTCTTTGGATTGAGTGGCTTACTTCCCTGAGTTTATTGATGTCTGGACAACAAACTTACTATTTATTTTTTGTCAAATGATTAGAAACTATTTTATATGATTCAGTGATGCACTATGTTCTAGTAAAAATGTTTGTTTTGACCTAAGTTTTTTGTTTTTTAGTTAATGGAAAGTTATGTTGTTGTTAGTCTACTAATAAGTATTGTTTGATTTCATTGATATCTGGATTTTAGTGTATCATTGCGTCAAAAACTGCAAATACATTGAACACCTTTAAAGGTATCATCTGAAAGAAATGCACTGAACTGACACACCTAAGGAAAATATTTGCATATTTCCAAGCGATCACTGCACATTTTATGTGGAGCTAAATAAAACAAGTACATGATGACTACATAAAGAGGAACGCGGTCCTGAGACTTCCACTGCCTCTTTGTTTAAGAATTTCAATTAACACTTAATTTTCATTTAACTTGAGCAGCTCATCCTCATTGAAAATGTACCTGTCACATGGCACATGTCATTGTTAGGTGGAACGTCTCCAGTGCGTGCGTCAGCAGTCAGTGTCCTATTAACCTCACTTGATCCTACCAAGACCTGAGGATTAGATGTTCTTGGTAGAAAGTCTTCAGGGAGGATCAGATATGCTGTCAACAGCTTTGGCCTTAACCTGTCACTGCTGCCGGCAGTATATGTGGTTTATTTGTTTGCATATGTTACAATTTTTTTATTTCCTTTTTATGTATGTTTCTTATATCTTGTGCTTAGAGATTAATTTATTGGATGCAAGTAAAGTTGATCAAGATGTGTTATTATTAAAATCTGGTACTGTGTGCAGATAAAAGATAAATTCAGGAAGTGATACAGTTTATGTTTTTAAGAACCATATGTTGTTTAGAATGAAAAATAAAATTAACCTAGAGATATGGGAAATGATAAAGATAGGGCCCAACTATATTTCTGTTTTTATTGAATTTGACCATGATGTTTTGTGTAGTTTAGCTAAGAGTGCATTGGTAAGAAATTGAGACAGAATTTCCACCAATTTTCTCTACAATTAGCAAGTTAAAATGCAATTTTATATATTATCAAACATTTTGCACATTAAAAAATACATCAAAGGATATTTACAAGTAATTAAGTAATCTTATTTTCCCATCCAACTACCACTGGTACTATGCTTTTGCATATGTAAACATTTCTTTAGTAATACAGTATTGGCAACTTTCACAATGCAACTTCACTAAAAGGCATTTGAGTTTATTGAGCTAGTCTTTGCTTTTCATCTAAAACTGACTTCAATACTTAATATATTTGATAACACACAAATTGTTGTCCTACACAGTCATAAGTACAAAACAGCAATTTAATAACAATACAAACAATCCACCTCTCTTATTTTGTGGTCATCAGTATCTCTAGGAAAAACAGAGAAACATGCATTTGGGTTTACTTGACACCTGGTATGGTGGATTTTACTTTATATGAGTGGAGAATTAGCTGAGTGGTAGAGCACTAGATCACTTGGAATATGTGGTAAAAATAGGAAAAAAACTGCTTTTCCTAAAACATGTTGCCATAGTAGCAATTACCTGGGTTCCTATCACATGTTCTGTATTCCTTTCCTATAAACTGAATACCTAGTGTGGGGAGTGCAATTTCAAAAAGGGTTCTAGTGTAATTTTTGAAACCACATTTCAAATCACCATGGCAACAAATCCTTAATAGTTACCTATGTTTTTTTTTTAAATCTCAGCATAGAGATAATATTGTAAACTATATTTGCAAAGATTCTGTCATTTCTGGTCATGAGTTTTACATCTTCTAAAAATGAAACTCACTTGATACTCCTATGGAGATAAAATCATTTTCACAAATTAACTAATATACAATATGACTTAATGTCAATATTAATGGGACTGGGAATTTGAAGATGTCACACAGGCCTGTCTTACCCCAGAGAGGGCAATTCAAAGAAAAGGAACAAATAATTGACTTAAATGAACATCTGTCTTACTTAATTTTGATAATGATGAGATAAAGGAGGTGCAGAGAAGGTCAGTAGCCCTCAGAACCAGTAGTTAACATAATGAGGGACTTCCTCAGAGCTGTCCCTTGTTTGTCCATTCTAGATTACATCTTTCTGACCAGGAGATTAACCAGGATTAAGCATGATTAGATTAATGACAAGAAAAGTTCAAAAGACATTAGCCACGGAAAAGTAACACCATTGCTTTAATGACTATCTTGTGATATACTGATTAGCAGATCATTATACATCAAGGGGAATATTTTACATACTTGGGTGAAGAAAGAAATAATTGATTTGAACTATACTTGGGTGAGGAAAGAAATAATTGATTTGAACTTAGGTACTACACCATGGGTGAAAGTCTTCAGGATTATGCTTGATTTCAAAATTTTCAGTCTTCGAGATCTAAATTGCGATGAGAAATTGCAAGCTACATTTCAGGATTTTCAGTTTTTACAACTTTCACCCATGCTGTAAGAATTGCAAGCAATTTAAAACATTTTGATTTCATTTGCATGAAATGGTAATTACTATAGTTATCAATTTATATGGAAAGAACCACTTTGTGTTAGGGGTAAAGAAAAGTGAGAAAAAAATAATAATTTGGTTCATGTGTTTGTATAAGTTTTAGAATGGGAACAATATGGTTTATGAAAGTGAAAGGAAAAAATAGAATAAATCAGTAAAACAGAATTATGTGTCTACATGGCATTCTATTTATTTGAGGAGCCTCCATGGTTTTTATGCAAGGTTTTCATGCCAAATCTAATTTTCCTTGAAAAGAAGAGAAATTTTAACCTGCCCAAGAATCACTGCTCAGCCTGTCCGTGCACTTGGATTCAGAATATTGGATTATATCTAGTAAGATAACTTAGGATAGAAGTTATTGTACTAGCAGGATCGTTCTATCTTAGCAGAATTCTTGCAGAGGTGCAGTCATTGTAATCAACTAAATTGTCTGGCATGTCTCCTCCCAAAGCAACATGAACAACGTCATGGACCACAAAGTTTTTTCGACTGTACCCAAATACTTAAAGTTACGAGGGGGGAACATTTCACATGACATTGTTTCAGTATCTAGCCAGGATGTAATAAGGTTGAATAGCCACTTTGTACATGTATATAACCACTGTCATGCATAAGACTCATCACCAGTGTTGGTTTTAATTGACACATTATGATGAGGAGGAGGAAAATGAAGTAAGGGTGTTAAAACACTCATTCCTTTGAAGATCTGAGAGGGACTTTTGGATGACTTTATTTAACATGTAATAGAAACATATAAAACATGCACTTGTTTTGTGGTACATTTGAGATGGCTTACATAAAGGTGCATATGTATTGCATGCCTTCATGGAAACTTACATAATGGAGTGGTTATGGTAGGGTGCCAATAGGAATCATTTGAGACAGGTGACTTGGCATAAAATAAAGGGAGATTTTTATGGATTTGGAAGAGAGATTTTCAGAAATAATGGCAGACTAGCAGTTTGGCAAAGAATATAAACTGAAATTTATTGTCTAAAGGTTTGTTATGAGCGTTTTCTCTAAAATTCTATCAAATTCTAGTCTATTGCATAGCATTACAAAGTCAACAGGTTTTGGGTGTCACATTTGTATCCTACATATAAGAGTTTCTGTTTACTCTTATCAATATAAACTTAACTCCACTTCATGTGGGTTTTTGCAAAATTTTTAGTCTCATTTGATGTCACGCAGTGCCAGGGGCCTTGTTTTAGGCGATATCAGACTAATCCCATTTAACAGTTGTCAGCTGGCCAATGCTAATTAGCATTTGACAGACTCACCTGCAAAGTATGTCCTTTTCTTTCTTTTGACATATTTTCATGTTAACATATTGCATTCCTGTAGAGAAAAAAAATGTGCATCACCTTGTAATAATCATGCAGCTTTAGTTTTACAAATGTCCTATTTTTGATCACCTTTAATAAAATGCCAATTGACTGAATAAGAAATCATACTTATTGAACTTAATGTTGATTTAATTTTTATTTCTACTTTTTTCTTACATAGAGAGACAGTTATTTTCAATAAGAAATTTAGCTAAATCGGCCATTTTTTTATGTGAACATGCACGTCTATTTATTTATTGAATTGTGTGCCTGCTAGTCCATTCCTGTAATAGACTGACACCTGAAGCTCTGTTTCATACAATTATAGTAATGATGTATATGTACATGTAGAACAAGGTGTGTAGTAATGTTGATAATCAATAACACAGAATATAATTGAAGTCAAGTTATGTATACTAAGGCCAAAAGGTTACAATGTTGTCTGATGACCAAGGTTTTCTGTCCTACTTAGCATTAACAAATGTAAAAGAATTAACATATATTTTGACAATTGCCTTTAATGACTGCTGTGTAAATAATGTTATTTCCTAGGGCAACATGTAACATGGAAATTTGCATTCATTTGTAAGTTGCAGAATTAAAAAAAGATACAAAGGAGGAGAGCCTTGAACTCAGTTTCAGTTATTTTCTTCAATGACTTTTTCTTCTCAGTACAACTCTAAAAAAGGAATATAATCTGCTTTTTTTAGATTTTTTAATTTTCATTTTGTATTAGGCATTGATGTCAAGTGGTTAAGAGTATAAGCGATTTCTGTAAGGGCTATCCTTTGAATGACGAATGAGAGGTCATACTTTATATAGAAATTGTATAGAAATAATCAGCTGAGCATGGATATACCTGGAATGTGGGCATATATGCACTTTTCAAAAGTTTGGATACATATCAACCAGGGTTAAATAAGAAAGAAAAATGAATATATGGTGCTTGTATGCTCAAACAATGGAGATTGCCTAGCTAACCAAATTATTTGATGTAAAAAATTCAAGTAATTTAGTGTTGAATATGTAAAAATAAAATGAAAGAAATCTCATTTTTGATAGTCATCATATTTGCTAAAGGTTTCTGTACAAAATGAGGCTCAGTCTGATATGAAAGTTTGCTTTATGCCAGTAACATGTGAAAACCTTATTCTATACAGGAAGATAAATAATGGATAAGATGAATAAATTGATTAAGATGATTCAAGTATATTCACCATATTTCTTACTTCCAATGATGGGCAGTTGTGCCAAACAGTGACCTATGTCATAACTATGACATGACATGCAAGTTTTTTCTGATTCTGTGGTCTAGTGCATTATGGGATGTGGTGGCACCTGGATAGCTAATGGTAGCATGATGCCAGAGTTTGCATGGTTCAGATGTCACGAGTGTGAATACTGCCGATTTTGTCTGAGATTTGAATATCTGATTTCATATCGTTTGATGTGGTGAAAAGGTCATACATAAGCGTCTGTCTGTTCTGCAAATAAGGCACTAGTCCATTGAGAAAAAGATTGTAATGTTATGTCATTGTATTTATGCATTTTGCCTTTTTGTGCATGACAGGATTGAAATAGACTAAAGTGTATTAATTTTTTTAAAAAAGAGCAATCATTTTGTGGGTATGGAGTAATTGACCACAAAGGAGGAACTATGTCTGTCATATAACAATAAGAATTTTAATTTTCTGACATAATTTTCAGGTAAAAATGCTATTGATTTTTTCCCTAAGCATAAAATCAACTTAACAATTCTTGGATATGTGAAAATAAAATCTACCAAGTTCACTGAATTACTTATTTCAAATGTTATCAAAACTACAATTTAGCATTGTGATTGCTGAACATTTTTAACTTTAATATTATTTCAATTGGTGCACTTTTAACTTTTAATACCTAAAGTTACTATCATAGCACAAACTGTGTGTTGCTTAAAGGATTATTATTGTTTGAGTTTCTAAGACTTTTCATCAGTAAGTTCACTTTCAAGTTAAATGTAACTCAGACATTTTTTGTTTGCAATGTTGTACTTGAAGTTGATTATACAAATATTCACTAAATGTGTTAAAAGTCAAAATTCACATAAAACATATGATCAAACTGAAGGCTGTTTGGTACAGTTTTTGTTCTTTTTCTTATTTTTTTCCAGGCTGAAGACTCTGGGACAGATGCAGGCATCAGATGAACTATCAGAGCAGCAAGTGAGACAAATGCTATTTGACTTGGAGTCCTCATACAATGCCTTCAACAGGATTCTCCATTCAGAGTAAACTGGAAATGTGGAGGACACAGGGACAGTAGACTAAACAGTTACTGGAGGAATTTTTCCAGAGGACATCACATGGTGGGATAACTAGGCTCACTCTAGCATTCAGAGTGTTCATCAAAAGCTTAAGATGATGAGAGAAAATTTTTTCTTCTAACTTTGGTGTTTTTTACTTACTTTTAAATTATTTGTTACAAGTTTTTATTTTTTGTTTTTTATTTTATTTTATTATTATTTTTTTTTTTTTTGGTATTTGAACTGAAATGAAAAAATACGCTAGAGTGAGCCCTGGAAATAGCATGATATCTTGAAGCATGATATTTAAATATTTTCATTTCATCATTATTTTGAATCAGCAGTGCTATTAACATTTCATGGACATCCAAGACAAAGGACACTTGTATCATGATTATACATACTTTTTATTTAAATATTACATCCGATGTATCAGCTGCAATAAGATTATGATAATGATGTGGTGTAATATATATTTTAAGATCACTGATGGATCTAATTATGAAATGTGCCACATACCCTCGTGTTGTATAAAACATAACTGTGTGGAATGACTAGGCGTCTAGACATGAAGGAAATACCATTGAATTCTTTATTGCTTGTGATGGTAAAGCTGCAGGCAGAATATAGTGCACACATTAACCCCTTCCTGCAGTTAGAACATCATTGTAGAATCATTAAAACATTTTTTTGAAATTTTAACTAAAAATTTTTTTGATACAATATGAGGTATCTGAAATTATGAAGAAATGCCATTGAACATTTCAGTTGGTGACATTTTAATTGCAGTTGTCATTTATTTATTTACTTTTTATTTATCCTGTCTTTAACATGGAATTAATCATTTAGAACAATAGTTGAAATGCTTGGAATTACTACAAACCATTTTAACCACATTGGTTATATATATCAATTGAGTTCAATTGTCTCCTGTCCATAATATGTACATATGTTGAAATTATTTTAATATATTATGTGCTATATATGATGACACGAGTACTTATTGTTGTATTTTATTAATAATGAAATGGCATCCAACCCAGAAGAAGGCTGAATCCTCTTTTTTCTCTCTTAGTTATGTTGTTCCAGTTGATGCTGGTAACTAGTCTACTAGATAACTTGGTAATACATTTAAATGCTTTAGAACTGAAATTCCTATATATCACCCTGAGCTTGTATATTCAAGTAATTTATAAATATGCAGAACCTGTATAAAAATGGGTTGTAGTACCAGTACAAGTGTAATCCAGTGCATCATTGTCGTATAATGAAATCTGTGAATGTTTATTAATTCCCCCTTTAAATGTTAATTGTAAAATGAAATAAACATTGGATTTTGTGTTCAAATGAATATGAGACTTTTTGTTCTCAAAATTTGTCTAATGAGGAGGGGAATATCAAAAAAAAAAAAATTCTATTCAGATAGGAGATAAAAAATGATCATTATGTATAAAGCAGTTGCAGAATTTGGACATACTCATATACGTCCTCATATGATCACCAGTTTTCTATATTCTACTCAACACCAGGAGGAAGCATATTAGTCAGTTTATCTGATTGCATTCAGCAGGAGTCCTTTTGGAGTTGGTGCACATAAGAGAGTAAACCCCCCTCTCTACTTAAAAGTAAGGACCTCACAAAGTGCACCACTTGAAATAAAAAGGACCTAATGCACTATTCCATCTTCATCGGCCAAGTCTCTGTGCACTTCTGGGATGCCCATTAGCACCTCCATTATGAGTCTCTAGACGGTCTCCCTTGATGACCCCCTTGAGCTTTGGGGGGGGGGGGGGAGAGAGATCAGGTGAAGAAGGTTGTTTCAATCTGCTGTTTTTTTTTAGCAAGGAACTGCTAGATGCTGAGCACAATGAGAGCAGGTGCATTGTTGTGCATTATGGCAAATGTAAACTAAAGCATGTGAAAAAAATATTTCCAGAAAGATTAAAGTACTGTTATTTGTTCCCAAGATAATCATGTTCGATGATAATTTGATTGGCTGCATTTGACTCCTGCTAGAGTCCTTCTATTTTTCAGACATACTTCCTATGATATATAGCGCAAAATTTTATAAGTTTATTATGGATATTGTTACTGTTCTCCATCTTCTCTTACAAGTTATGCAGAATTATTGAAAAATGCAGATTAATTATGAAACACTAATGTTGTGCTGTCTATGCCAAGAAAAGATTTGCATGGATTTTTTAAAAATATTTTTCTTTGTGAAAAAATGAGTTTCATCAGTTTCAGACTGTTTTATTGGCAGTTGAATTTTAGCATTTATTATTAATAAGGTCAACTAATTTCCACCAAATAAGGCAACAGCTGTATTTAAACATATTAAGCCAAGTCCATTGGATGTCACATTACACACAAAAAAAATGCACTAACATTCCATTTAAGTTGTGGTTAAACATTCCGTTGTTGATTTTTTTAATGTTGACTAACGTAAGTCAGTATGTTCCAAGTGGTTTTTAAACAGCACCATCATGTCTAGAAATTTAGATTTTGGTGAAATATATCTTTGTGTTGAAAAGGTCTATATGTCAGCAAGTGCTGGGGGACAGATGGCAAGGGCCTCAGAGATTACCTGTTTGAAATTCGTGTCAGGCAAGAGGAAGAAAAATTGTCTGCTAATGTCTTTGTAGCAGACAGAATTTATCATCTGTGTTTAAGGGCTAAGCTGAGAGCACTGATAGAGGTTGGGGAGGTGAACCGGAGTTCTTGATGTGAAAACCCATTGTGAATGATGCATATCTTTTGTTGCAGGGGAGATCAATTAGTGGTGATTTTAGAGTGCGTATGTGGTATGTGTCTACGTAAGTTTTATTGGCTTGCAAATGAAAAATTGTCACATGAATGCTCTGACATTTGTAAATCTAAATTATGCATCATTCCACTCTTTGGGATTTTTAACAGAGAACTTAATGGGCTGACATGGAGAAAATCACAGTAACTGTGAAGCTCACTGTAGTTTGCAAGGGGATGACAATGCTGTACACTGTACTGTTTCTACACATGTATCATCATCAATGAGATCAGGAAGGCGAGGGGGTCTAGCTCTGAACCTTGAACCGTTTGCATGTTCAGCAAGGTCCAGGATTTCTAGTTCTCCATCATCTGTCTATGACTGCATATTTACATACGCGATAAAATCGCAGTTACCTTCTTTAGAAGTGTGATGTTCCCCTTATGGTATCCTCTGCAACATTAAGTCCCTGAGTGCCGATGTTAACAAAAGATATGGTGGTAATGCGGTGAAAGGTCCGCACCCATTGAATAACAGACACAATGACTACTTATACTTTAACTATGCATGCAATATTTCAATATAAAATTTTCAAAATTCAGTCTGGCAAGTGATATTTTGCTGAATTTCACTTCTAGTTTGGAAGCACCCATTAGATGATACAAGTGATTTTTTAGGTGCATGCAGTATTAATTGGGACAAAAAAGGAGAATTAACGTACCCTTTTAGACCCCCCTCCCCACCTCTTTAAATCTTTACAAAATATATGCACAATCAACTTAACAAGTTTAATATTATTGTACATAACCAACAGAGCTGCACCATGCAAGCATGTTAACTTTTTTTTAAAAATTGCAGTTTGTTATTATATGTTGACAAATATTAATGTTTAGTATCTAAAGAAATAGTGTTTAAAAGAAAAGGTTAAATTTTAACATTCGAATTGTGCAGGAGAAGTAGCTTTTTACCCTTTGCAATCAATTGTTGCAGTGCAGCAGAGAACAAACTCAAAAGCAGATGGTCCATTATTTAATCCACTGTGGTTGTCCCCGAAAATCTGCATACATTTTTCATGACTGCACTGAGACACTGACACCCACCGTGCCAATCTAAGATGCCATTTGTTTTCCTTGCTGTCCATCATAGCTCCACTGATGAGTTTTTGATACCAGAAGTCCTCATTGTTGTGGTGAAAAGAGCACATTGGGGGCTCTTGTGAACATTTTGATTTTTAGCCCTTCCTAAAAACTTGTTTTGAAAAGATTTGGTTAGAAACAAACAGTTGCATAGCATTGAGACAGCATGTCAAGTTGATATATTTCTGTTGTAATATTTGGTCCATTTTTATATTATTTTTATTTTAGTAAACTTAATTGTTAGTAAAATTCATCTGGCAAGTCACTAATGGTGTTGTTATTTGTTGTAGTGAATATAAGGGAGAAATGGGCACCAAGTAAGTGAAATTTAATTGTCTCCTTGCATGACCGACAAGTTAGAATAGCTAAGAATGAGAGGCATCTGGGACATTCAACCCAAGGCACAGAAGTTTCAAAGCTTTTTAGCATCTTAATGGATGATAATAATAAAGTAATAATTTTTAAAAAATTTTATTAGACTTATCAGTTTTGTTTTATTTTATTTCATCTGCAGTGGGGTCCATCTTCAGTAAGTTTTTATTGATAAAGCTTACGTCTTCTATAATGTCTCCTTTAAGAATCAAAATGCTACATATGTACTAAAATTGCCCTGATCTAGTCTTTTATCCAAAAATTCATTGTAGTTCCCCCACCCCACCTATTTTCGATTGCAACTTTTTTCTAGTTCTTATGATTGAACACTCGAATTGATGTAAATGTAAAAAATGGTTCAGATGGGATTATTTTTAGGCAATGCTGTTTTATGTTATTTATGCCTTGTTTTGTCCTGAAACTGCAGACAAACTTTTTTAAACAGGTTAATTTTTTCACCTTTTGAGAGACTGAAATGCATGAGTAGGTCATAACCCTTTCGGACTTGATACAGATGCTGTATTTTAATGATACTAAATGATATGAATTGTCTTATTTTATCATTTTAGTCTGAATTGCCATTAAATTGAAATACAGTTAATTCTTGAATGTAATACTATTAAGTATAATGCATTGTAATAAATCAATGGTAAACCTGTGAACCCCTAAACCAGACACTCAAGCCACTAGTATGTGGCAAGGGCCCTATTTAACAGCGGTTTTCTAAGTGCTTGGCATGCCTACAAAATTTTACCAAGGTTATTAAGTGGTTCAAAGTCATAAAACATAATTATTTTCTACCTTGGTTTTTAGTGTTCTTTTTACTTACATTTTTTTTTTTTTTGGTGTTTGAGTACGTCTAAATTATTCACTTTGTGGTCAGAATTGTTCTGACATTTAAGATTATTAAAAAGGTATCTTGGATTAGTGTTAGGGGTGGCATTTTGGAATTTTGGGGCCTGTCAGGTATACAGAGTGCTACCTCATCCTATCTGCATTAAATTCCCATCAGACATTGACTTCTGCTACTGTCCACTTGCGCTCACTACAAAAATACATGCGGAAAGAGATCAAATAAGCGATATGGCGAATGGTGCGCACACTGTATGGGCCGTGTTTGTGGTAGGCCGAGGTAAAACAAAACAAATAGATTGAGGAAAGGGATAGGTGACTGGACCAGTAAACAGGTGATTTGTGGTTGGAACGGAAGCCGGATTGTGAAATTCTTAAAACAGTTACAGTACAGCGTCACTGTGCCACTGTTCAACATTGGAAACATTGATTCCTATCATCTTGATGGTTACTGTCAGAGCATCATCAACATACTAAAGGTGTGGGGACATAGTCACCACAGTTAATTACATTTCCTATTTCTATGTTTTCTTTTTTGCATATGCTCTCCTCCCCCACAGATCATCATTACACAAGTTTTCCTGTTAAAAAAATTTTTTTTGACAATGTTTTTTTTTTCTTGTTATGATGATTCACAAATAAATAGAAGTGGTTGGACAAACTAAATGTAAATAATTTTAAAGACTTTTTGAGATCAGTATTGATTTTAAGGACTGGTTATAGTGTTATAATAGAACATAATTATATGTAAGAAAGTATTGTGATTCTGTGTTAAAGGTAAAAGTAAAAAAAAAAAAATAGTTAAAAGAAGAGAAATGCAAGCAGTTTCTTTTTAACTCAAATTAAACCATTTGTTGTTTTTTGTACAATAGTAACCCAGCAAAAGTTACTGAAGTAGTTTTGTTGAATGTGAATGTAACTCTTCACGTGTTTGTTATTTTTGGACACAGAAAAACAAAAGATGACCACAAACATTCATAAAGATGATGACATTTGCCATGATCCAAAGATAAGATATTGGCGTCTACAGTGCGTTTGTCTCCCTGGACATGCCCATATATGGAAGATACATTGCTTAAAACTGTCAACAAGTAAACAGATGTTTATAGAGATACCAGCTGAGTAATCTAACAGTAGTCCGATCATCAGAAAGATAGGTCATAAGTTAACGGTAAAATGGTTTTGGTCGCGTCATATCTCTGGTGTGCACTAGGTGGTACTGGCTTGGGAGATGGAGTCACTGATTACCCGGGGTATGGGGCGGTGTGGAAAGTGAACCTGTCCTGAGAGGTCACTCCTTGGTCACACCTGGTCACTCCTATTAAATTGATCTTTGTAAGTGTGACTGTTTCTTTGAATCATACAATCATTGTCTTTATGACTTTGAATTCCTAGAGGAACTTAAGTTTTCTCTTCCTTTTAGAAGTTTGAATAGACCTGGAAAAGATTTTCATGAAAAAAATCCAGATAAATTCATTTTAGGAAAGTTCTTTGAAATAGACAAATCAGTGCTTTTTAAGAAAACTGGAAAATTTGTGTTGTAATTAAAAGTAATGAAGAAAAAATATATAAATGGAGCATAACACTTATTTTTGTATATAAGGTCAACTGAAGTAAATGAAAATAAATGATTGCTATTGCTGAAGAAAACCCATTTGCGGGCAATGATGGTACCACTTCTGACACAATATCCTATAGATTCAAAGAAACAGCAAAGGAAGGGTATTGTTGAATTGGATTTTTTGCAATAAAAAGCTCAGTATATTAAGCCATAATTTGACACAAATATCAAAATTAAGGACACATACTCTAATGAATGGATCTAGGAAAAATTTAGATTCATTGAAAAAGGAAAAAGAGCACCATCTTTTTTATGATCAGACAGTATTTCAATGTTTACTTGAAATTTACAAGGAGAGGTTTCATGATAGAAATGCAGGTCAAATTAAAAAATTAACATTATTGGATTGACCCAATAACACACACAAACTGTATTTGTGTTTGAGTTTTGAACATGAATTTCTGTCAAATTTTATGCCTTCTTACGTTTGAAATATTGTTTAGAAGGTTATCTGTACTTGGCAAGTAACAAACTTGACTGATAAAAATGTACTTATTCCTTTTTAGTATTCAAAGGTTAAAAATGTACTTGCTAAGCAAGAAATCCAGCAATTCTCAAGCTTCAAAAATAAATATTATATTATCATGTTCATTAGTTGGCCGAGGAGTGTTCAGTGACATATAGTATGCTTTCTGTTTATGATAATAGCCTTTATTTTCTGTTGAATCACTCTCCTTAAAAATTGTTTTGCAATACATTACTTGGTACATACAGTCACACAGTGTTATCATTGTAGGTGAAACCAAAAGCACACATTTGAATAGTGTATTTTAATTTGACCATTTGATATTTTAATATATTTTAATTAAAATACTACTGCTACTATTATAACAGTTACTGTTGATACCAGACTATTAAATATGTTTCATTGAACAGATTTCAGCTCACTTGTCATTGAGTTTTGACTGTCATGTTAAGTACTAGTACTTGAAAGAACTTTGTATCACTGCAAGTATACAATATTATAAGTTAAAGGAGAATTCTAGGGCTTCTGGGATCTGAAAAGGACTCAAATTTATTTTTAAATGATTTGCAGTCTTTTTCTGTGCATTTTGGTGGCTTCAGGGGAAGTTGAAGTTAGCGGCTTCTGCCAGCTTTAAGTTATTGCCGCATAACACTCACTTATCTGCCATTATCTTTGACCCCACTCTCCTCCAAACTCATGAAATCTTGCTCATTTTGGAGACTTCAGCTATGATTTCCATTATCCTCTTTTATGATGTTGTGCTTTCTTTCTTATCATATTGTAGGTTATTTTATCAATATAATCATTTTTAACTCAAAAGTACCAAGGCTTTCATTTTTATGTCATTATCCTTACATAATTATAAAACGGAGCAAATAATTTTACTCTCTAGACAGTTGATCTTTTAAAATCATGAACATTCGAAAAAGCACCAAGTCTCCTTTCAACAATATATAACTGACAAATAACAAAATGTCTAACCTAACAACATCTTATCTGTATCAGACTCTAGGAATCAAATGTACCATATCATGCTTTAAGCCTCAGGGTAGGCTGGAGAAGTGGGTTCATAAGTTCAGCTGGCCCAATGGCTTTAGGGAGGATTTGCATCTCTCTAGATCAGACTGTCCTGTGGACCCATACCTTACTAGAAGTTGTGAACCCAAATCACTGAACACATGATGGTATGAAAGGCACCTATGGTAAAAGCACATGTCTAACAACACGTGATGTCAAGGCTATGGTCAGAATGATCAATGACAAAGGTGACCA
Source organism: Lingula anatina (assembly GCF_051362555.1). Lineage (NCBI taxonomy): Eukaryota > Metazoa > Brachiopoda > Lingulata > Lingulida > Lingulidae > Lingula > Lingula anatina. Next base: position 23,224,150 of record NC_141767.1, read on the forward strand.
ATGGCCAGGGTGGGTCTGCTGACCTATTTGATGCACATGTTGTACCGGTGATATTCAAATGTTAGTAAGAATCTCTTTCTGATCTGCTAAGATTGGTCAAAGTTAGGGTTCAAAGCCCATCCCAACAATAAATAAATCATAGTCTGTCTTTTTCCTTTCATTATAAATATTTAGTTTTGTTCTTTAGATTAAAGAAATATTCTTGCATGTGTCACATTTTACTAGTATGTGAATAATATGTTTAATTCCCTCTGTCATTATACATAAATGACTTAGGACAATTATTTACAAAAACTTATGACATAATTATAAGAAGATATGTCTGTTTGAAGTCAGATATGTGAATTGAATATTATTTAAAATGCATGTTTCTGTAATCGGAAAAATTATCCATTATGATTTTATACAGTTGTAACACTTCTCAAAATACTGTCATTTAGTCATTTATGACACCCTTTCATTCAGATGCGCTCATTTGTACCAACAGACACTGGTAAAATGTCAAAAATGACATTCAATTAAGCAAAAAATTAGAAGATGACATTGGTTTCTTGATTTGTCAGATTGTTTATAATGCTGTAGAGAACACTTGTACATTGTTCATATCAGTATTTAAATGGGGTTTTAATGGACACATTTGACAGGGTATGCCTTACTTATATTTTTATTAAAAATATAACCCTCCTTTCTATTTCATTATTGTGTGCACAGGCGCATCAGCTGCTGTTTGAAATCACCATTATGGTAAATAGATGTGATTTGGATTGCATGATTTGAGGTTTTCACAGTTGCTTAATGCTGCTTTGTGGGCTATTTATAAAGCATTGGACAGGCCCCCTTCAAGGCTGCTACCCTACCCTGGATTCTCTTTCTGACCCAATACATTTTGTCCAAATTTTATTACAGATTCACCATATCATGTCATGTTTGGATGGGTTATTTCATATATGATATGACCAGGGTTGATGTTATCATCTAAGATAAAGTTGACATTTCACCAGTGCTGTCATTTATTTCCGACCACAAAATTATTTGTTTTTAAAAGTTTGAAGGACAATAGGTTTGCACTTGTTTTACTCGTTTTACAGAATTCATATGACACATATGATATGTGAGCAACTACAAATCTGATGATAAAAGAAAAAGCAGGAGAAATGACACCTCAGATGACACCTTTAGGATTGATTGACATGGATTATTCAGACATTAACTATACCTCATTAAATGGTTATTTTGAGGGTTGATTGTGAAACAATAGATAAAAGAGGGGTTTGCACTTGGTTAACATTGCTTGCACTCATGTACCAGACAGTGCAGGTGATAGCTTAGAGCAGCATTTTTATGTAAAACTTGTTACCAAGACAATTCATTTGAAAATGTCCTTAGTATTTTTAAGTTTAATCTATGATGAAACAATAAATAGGGTCCAATTGAAGGATATTGTCAAAAAAAAAAAAAAAATGAACAGTGTATATGACTTCAAAAATTTTCTAGCCAACCATCAGCCATTCTGTCAAATGCCAAACTTAAAAATACCTGAATGATATATGTTTAAAAACATATTTTCAAACCACCCACTATAATTTTAAAGACAAGGTTCCAAATGAACTTATATTTTAAGCTATCATCTAAGTTTAAGTTGTCATTTACAATTTCACTGGAATATAGCTTTTACTCGAAATGGCAGGTTCAAAACTAAAAGAACATCATACACTCCATCCATCTTTTGACCTGTTTATGAAAATTCTGTATGCAGATATGACAATTAAATAAATTGACATATGAACATGCATCCCCCTCAATTCTTCCTTGAGCTACCAGCCTTTGAAATGATCAGTAAGTCCTGCAGGCTATTAGAGTCACTTAAAAGTTCATGTACCACTGCTACGGGACTTGCATAAACTGTGATAATTGTGTAACTAACATCAGTCTTACACAATGATGTATGGTCCTCTTGTGGGAGAGTTAAATGATGTCACCACAAGGGCAATATCCTTACCTTCCGATGCCGTTTTGTGATAAAAGTACATTATTGTGTCTGTAAACTTTGAATAGCATGTGAACCTGACTCAAATAAGAAAAAGACAACATATGTAATGCTGTGTTATTAGATGGTTGCCATCCCAGCAGAAGGTCATTTGAGTGAGTGGAGCCTGTCTGTATTAAGTGGAGCTGCTGCTGCTGCCTTTGTAATAATCTGATCACTACATTATGTCATGTAAACAAAATACATTGAATAAGATTGTGGTAGAAATGATATGCTGCATAGGAAATTGTATTGTAAAATATATGCATAGGTTGAAAATTATGTTATATGAGGACCAGCATAGAAAAAGGTAAATGGAAAATTATGATTAGTTTTTGCAGCAACTGTGTTCTATAACCAAGAGCATCATAAAGTACAATTCAGGAATTATCAATTTTTGATGCTGAGAATGAATTATAGAGCAATCCTTGTTCAGTATGTAAAGGACATATAAGTTCCTGACCCATGACGGATTGTCTGAGGACAAATGAATTAAGTCAAGTTCATCTCATCACTGACTTATTAAGATCTCTATGTTCAATACTCATTGCTGAGAGCAATATAGACATTAACAGCAGAGTGGTGGTCACCTCTCCATTGACCTCACCTTGACCAGTGTATGCCATCATTGGCTACCCATGAATATTGTAATGAAAAATGTTATAGGTATGGAGTTTATAATTACCCCAGTGTTCATATCACTTATGCTCACCATTGGCTTGTGACCACCTTAGCTCTTCTAATTACTTTTCTTGTAATTATGGGGTCTGTATTTTTGAGACTTTAATATATGATTAACCTGCAACATACCTGCTTGTTTAATTCACCTTGAACTTGAAGGAATCAGTGACTCTAGTTAAGTGTGCTTGAAGTACAATTTGGATATTTGTATTTCATGCTTGATTCTTAGCATCAGGTTTAATTATTGATATGATGATATGATACATTTTGTATGTTTTAGATTTAACATTTTATTTAACTTGGCTTATGTAAAGCATTATTTACCAGAATTTAAGCAAGATGGATGTTTTTCTTGATTCCCACCCACAATGTATTTGGAAAGCAAGAATAAAAATCATCTGGAATAGTGTTTGCATTTTGGTTTCTTGAAGTTTATAACACTATTTAGGTTGGCAAAACTATAATTTATCTCCCTCTCACTCCATTGGTACAATGAAATAGTCTCAAAAAGTTGCCCAGATGGAGAAGGTTGGACAAAGTGGGTCACAGTAGCTTAATTACTTTCATTACTTGCAAGAATTGACAAAATGAGCTGCAGCACACAAAATTTGACACAATTGTCTTTTGCATGAAAGAGTTCATAATGTAAATTAAGATGATCTGAGTCATTTTATTCAATCAACAGCTAGTATTGGAAATTGTTCTTTACATCCAATGATTATGTCTATCATTGCACCTTCAGGACTTGATTATATATAATATTGGAGGTAATTAAGATTTTTAATACCAGCTATTGATGTATGAAAAAAAATTGCTTAGACTTTAGTGCATACACTGTAACACAGCTGATGAAATCCTATTCTGAAGTAAATTAAGACATAAATAAATTGATTGGGCATCAATTGTGGCATACACTGAAAATGTTTGCTCAGATATTGTTGTGGAGACTCTTTCAGTCTTCTAACACCATGCTCATTTTTCCATGAAAACTTTTTTCATTCGGGTTTTGCTCACTGCATTTGTAGATAACAGTGCATCATAAAAGACCAGTCATATGCTTTTTGCATCAAACATTATTGCTAGAGTCATTTCCAGATATGACATTAACTCAGTGTTACCATTTAGAATGTAAATACATAAATCATTTTTTTCAAAGGTTTTCATTTTCTGTTTATTACATAGGGTCAGGACATTCTAAAAAGCATCATGGCACCAAGACTGACCCATTGTCTACAAATTCAACACATATATCTCTCTTTATCAAAGGAAATGTCATTTCAAATACTTTGTCAATTTAATGAACAGCTAAATTTATTGTTAAATTAAGTAATCAATTTTTATCACTCCCTTTATAACAGGGAAAATGACCATTTTAGGATGCACAGACAGTAGAAGCCACCCTTGTGGCTCAGTATCTGTTGCTTTTATGTTGGATCTAACAAGACCAAAACACTCAATGACTTAATACCTGTACCTTAAATAAATCAGTAGTTGACAGAAAGAGTAGGAAATGTCATTTTGACTGTTTGGAGTGTTTAGGGGGATAAAGCCAACCCATGCAGTACAAATATGATTTATTTTTATCTGAAAGTCTGATGGCTTAAATGTGAAAAAAGGGAAAATCGTCATACTGTCCCTCTGCTGGCTTAAACATTATAGCAATCAGGAATAATCTGAAATTTAACAAAGTACATCTGTTCATTTTTTTAGAATAAAAAGATACTTTTATTACTATTTAAGATGTTTGAGTAAGCTAATGTCTGTATTTTCCACATTTCATATTTTATTTTATTAAATAAAGGGAGATGTCAAAATGATACCAAACAAGCATATTGCAGGTTTTTAACAATACATCTAAGGTAGTGAGTCTTGATTGCATTCACAAAAATATGTCACAGCAGCAGATCGATGCAAAAATGGTCAAGAGGATGGAAACTTTAGCATTTGGCAAATTAAACAAATTTTTTTCTGCTAATCTGCAGCTTTATCTCAACACCTGATGATTTTTACAGTCTGTTGACTTGAAATGCTTTATTTGAGGGCTGCACGTTTCTGCATTGGGTACCTGGATATGTCCCCAACATTCCCATTTGGGTGACTCAAACTGCAGTGCTTCAGCTAATAAATGACTAGAAACGTTTATCAGGTCAGGTGATGCTGCTGGCAAATGATGAGGCCAGCCTTTGAATTCCAGTGACAGTCGGGGGAAAAAAATTGTACAAACCCAGCAGAGTATATTGACCAGTGCGTTTTTTTCAACCTTAAACAGATCAAATCTGGCTAGATTAGACTCAAAGATTTAGCATGGCATCCGATGTACCTGCGGTTGCTTAAACCAAAAATAAATACATTAACGTGTAAGATGTGATATTTCAAAAACCTCAGCTGGTGATTCGGATAGATATAAATGTTGTTTTGATATGGTGAAAGTACCATTATGTAATTAATGAAAAAAAATAGAAAAAACAGTGACCTGTAACATATTGACGCACATGCCCATAAAAGTATATCTCTCTATTTTGGAAATTGTTTTTGCTATGATTTTTTAAAAGTGATGAATTTTTTTATTTCAATTTTAATTGGGAAATTCTGGTATGGAATTTTTTTATTTCAATTTTAATCGGGAAATTCTGGTATGGTTTTTGTACATCAAGCCTTTTCAATATAATTTTATTTTCAAAAGCAAGTGTATAGTATTACATTCTAAAATTTGTAAAATATTACGGTTTTAAATCTAATATGTTGAAGAATTTCATCATAGAATCTTAAATTATTTGTGCAGCATCAATATGAAAGAAAAAAAACATTCAAAACATACAATAAGAATATATCTAAATGTACATATATTGTTACTGTCTTAAGATTTCAAGTAGAGGGCTAGCATTTGTCCTTATCTCTGATGTTGGCTCTAAGCCTGGTTGCTTCTACCGGTACAAATTTAGCAGAAATGAGTGTGATAAGTATCACAGTCTTTGATGAATAGAGCGTGTGGGTGCATTTGCATTTAATAATTGTAACAGACAATAGAGAACATGACAAGACTTTACAGGGTCACTTGTCATATAATAAGTAAAATAATAAGTTCACCAGTGGTGAATGATGTTTATTTACAGCAAGGAGCTGTTAAAAAAAAACTTCCAGATACTCAGTTTTCTGAAAGTTTGTACCTAAATTTAATTAGATGCTTCATCAACTCACAGTCCTATATAAATCTTGAAGGTTTTTATTTATTTAATTTAAATTTGAACAAATGCACATGCAGAAAAAAAGGAAAATTTGCCCAAGCTTCCTGTATGCTTTAACCTCACATAAATGGAGCTTTTTAAACATATAATCAGTATGGCTGCATGTGCTTGCTGTCCTAGACACGGCAGATGTAGAAGGGCAGATATATCTTCAGATTTGCAGTCATCCTTCTGTGCACTGATTGTATTGTTTTAGTCAGGGTCATGCCCTGTCTGGAATACAAATTGCATATTGTGCAGCAACATCAAACAAGAAATGGATTCTGTGTGACATAGAATGACTTTGTACCTTTTACCCGAACTTTTATCTTTTAAATAATGATATAATACAGGTGATTTGTTTGAAAGGAGGTGCAAGCATATATTGAGTTCTTCTCTGCTATATAGGAAACCCATATAAGATCTACGGTAATGTGCCATGAATTTCGAACAGTAGAAAATAATTAAATTTGGGAAAAGATCGTTCTGGCCGAAATTCATGAAATGGAGGTGCTCAGAACTTCTGAAAGTTCGAATTTCATGGAATTCTGTCAATTTTGACCGGAAGTTGTCTGTTCGTCGCTAGGCCTTCTGTTATCTTCTCCCGACGATCTATTTAGAGTTACCATAATGTATGATGTGTGAGTGTCGGTAATTGCGACCAAAGGCATACACGTACTTTCACCCGATCACTGTGTATGGCCCATAGCAGGCCCGTAGCCAGCAATTTCAAAAGGGGGGTTCTTTTTCTGAAAAAGTGGACCTTTTTTCATAAAAACTTCATGAACCTAGATCAAATTTTATCCAGAGTGGACCTTTTCCCACCAAAAGGGGTGGTTCTTTCGAACCCCCCGAACCCCCCCTGGCTACGGGCCTGCATAGATAGAGCGGTACTGTTGTCTAGGGCCGCAAAACAGCATCGTTATCAGTAGTGTCGTTTTTCAAAAGCGATTCTGGCAGCCAGAAACTAGTGTCGTTTTTCAAAAACGATCCTGGCGCTCAGAACGGGAGTGGACGGAGGGAGAGATGGTCGACGATTAGCGTCTGCCACGCCCAGATAACCTTTACTATGGAAGCTTAGTGTTACCGTTGCTCCTTTCCGTGCACTGAAACCGAGACGACAGCCGATCAGTGTCTATGGCGCACGTGCAGGTAGCCTTCATCTGCGATAAATGTCTTCCGCGACCAGGTTCGTTGCCTTTACCGTTAAAGTCGGGCGGAGCTTTACGCGCAAATGCGTCCTCATCTCGCCGTTCGCGGGTCGGTGTCTCCGACGCATACGTAGCCTTCCCTGCAGAAGCCGGCCTCGGCACTACGGCCTCTCCTCCGTGCGGGGAGGCCACTACGACCGCAGATCGGTATGTGCGGCGCACAGGTAGCCTTCGCCACGGCAGCCGAACTGTGTATTACGGTCTCTCTCCGTCGTGCGCTGCGACCAAGATGACCGCTGATTGTTGTCTGCGACCAAATATACTAGGTTTGGGGGGTGGGGGGTGGGGGGTGCAGGGCCGTTTTTTTTTTTTTTTGTTTTTTTTTTCGCTCAGGCAACTTAATCTTAACCAGCAGCAGCAACTGATTTCCTGGCGCATAGTTGCGTCAATGTACGCATTTGAAAAGCGTGTACGTTTTGTCATTGAAACCATCTTCAAACAAACGCGAGAGATAGGTAATCTAGAGTAAACCGAAAAGGCAGTTTTTATATTCGTTCAAGGGACTGGAAGATCGTCAATGGGAGATAGTGAGCGATCTGAGCGCGACAATAAGCCAATTTTCACACTAGTTCAAGGGACTTCGTTACCATATTCGTCAGCAAGAGATCGTCAGCGATCCGAGCAAGCATAGAAGCTTGGACTTTTTGTCCATGCCAGAAGGCAATTTTCATGTAGTCAGCAGGATATAGTTTGCTGGTTTGCGACAGGGGCGTAACCAGGCATACGCACGGATACACTGTGCGTATATAATTTTTTGGCCAACCATGATATTATTCTCTATAAATCTAGTGTACTTTTCAAGGAATATTATCGAAAATCCCCTTCGATTATAAGTTAACGTCACCTGAATGTACAAATTCTCTTTATAATTTTTTTTTTTTACTCATCTTTTAAGGTGGTTTTAGTGGTTTTAGTGGTTTTAGTAATAAATAAATAATATGCACCATTGTTCTGACACCCTTCTCGTTTGCTTTCACAGAACTGAGGTAAACAATACTCCTTACCATCTGAAGACCGATCTTAATCTTCCATCTAGCTGGAACTTGCTTTACCTCTTAATTAGAGGGTAAAGTGCCCTTCAGCTCACAGGTAGCTTTTGTCTTGAGTGTATCGAACGCGATATTTATCTCAGATAAAAATCTACCTGTGTGTTATTTTCAAAGAGCTGCTCCAGCAGACCTGGGGGCACTAGATAAATCTGATCATCGGGCTAAACAAGGATCCAGAGAAACAAAGGAAGATAGACGGCTTGCGACTTTTTTTAATGACGTCTTGGCTTGTCGGGACAGCCGTGGACGTTGTAAGAAATTTTCTTAGAGTAATTTGACGTACCTAGCTTTTATGATGCGTCACAGATGAATGGTACTACTTTGTAGTGTACGCTGATATTCAGTCACGACGAAACTACTTCCTAAAGCTTACAAAACACAATAAAATGTTTCTATGAACTTTAAGATACACATTCCACGCCGTATGCAGCAGTGACAAGAGTGATCTTCATCCGGGACAAAACACTAAGCAAACGACAGGCCAATTTGTGAAAGGGGACACCTTCCGGACCTTCATACGCACGGCAACTGACAAAGCTGATTGACAAAAAGGAAAATTTCAAATTTTCAGCGAGAGATCGTTCGCAATCCGAGAGAGACCAGGAGGCAATTTTCATATTTGTTAAAGAGACTTTGTAAGCCAAAGGGCGAGACGAGAACGCAATTTTCGTATCGTCAGCGTCGCACTTCAGCGCCGAGTGAAACGAGAAAGCTCATACTCGTTCAGTGGCTTTCGTTTGCAGAAGATCGTCAGCCGGAGATCGTTCCTCGTTTGTTTTTAACCCTCCATCCCGCCCCATTGGAATTTATAATTTTTAAAAATATTTTTCATTTCATTTGTACATTTCAAGTGACTTCATTAGCGGAAGATCGTCAGCGGGAGATCGTGAACGATCTGAGCGAGACAAGAAAGCAATAATGGTAATCTTTATTGCAGCTCTTAATATTGCTCTTTTGTTCTGTTACTGAAGTCTCTACTGTTCACAATGCTTATGTGCGCCTCAGCAAAACTACCGATCGCTATCTCACACCGAATACTGCGGTAAAGAAACAACAGCCCGACAGTACAACTCTTAATAGATTCCACTGTTATCTGAATGAATGGATATGACGAAGTTGTTTAGCGTCCTAAACTAACTGTACCGATCGTTATCTTGCACCTTGGGCCGCACACGTAGTACTCAGGTAAAGGTACGCTAGGGCAACATTGCCGACTGTGAGATCTTTGTAAGCGCGAGAATAGCCCGGTGGCCGATTTTAAGGTGTACGAAATTCACGAAATCAAGATTGCGCAAAATTGCTTACTTGCCGAAATTCATGGTCCAGAAAAAACTCCAGACGGCCGATTTTAAGATCGTTCGAAATTCAAGAGCCGTTCGAAACTCATGGCACTTTACCGTATCTAGACTGCAGAAAAAGGGGGATAATTTGTATTTGTGCTAGATCTTCAATGGCATGCTATTCTACAACCTTCTTTTTCTGATTGAGAAAGACAGAGAGAGAAAATAGTCATTTAAGAAAGAGTTATGTTTCACGTCTTGTGAAATGGAAGCTGTCTCCATAACTTCATTTCCTACATTAAGAAAAGAGGGCCAGAAAATCACCAAATAAATAAAATATTTGTATAAACCATGACAAATAAAATATTTGTATAAACCATGACAAAGTCCAGGGATTTATGCTATGTGGCATGAAACAATGTAAACTTTGCTAAAATTCTCACTCATAAAAAACAAAAAATATTTATGGTTGAAAAGGTTCCAGGAATACTGATGTCATCATGGTACCATGACTAGTATTTTTCCCCCTGGAAGCAAGTTGTAGTATAGTATACTCTCACTTGATGAAGATGCAAATTCAAAATTTTTTCAGGGTATTTTTATGCCCCTCTTAATACTTGTGGTTAGTGAGTAAACCTCTTGAGGTTTATTGGTATTGTTTAAAGAAATAATAATTGTTTACTGTGTCAGGCTCTGGGGTTCCCCAGTAGATTGCACATGAATCATTTCTTAAAGCTGGAGGATAATGGGATACCTTTATCATCCCCCTGGCATCAATAAAAAAAAGCCGTTGAAAATTAAATTGATTGTTAAGTCTTTCATTTCTCCCCAGGCCAGTGTTTGGTTATGTATGAAGAAAAGGAATAAAGAGAGGCCGATGGTTCATAATGTTTATTATTAAGTATTACAAGCAGTGCATTAGGCAGTTTAACATAAACTTGCCTTAAGTGATTAAACATAAACTGAATACATTATCTTCAAAGAAATAAAAGAAGATATTTTAACATGAATTAACATAAATGTGACAGATTTTGCACAAAAAGCACAAGTCATGTAGAGAAAGACAGAACAGAGATATGTAGTGTGAAATATAAATATATATTTATGTAGATGTCCCCTATATTTCTGAATGCAGTTTGATGTTTAATCAATGCAGGTGAATGCCCCTGGCTGGTCTCCCAATGCTATCCCCAAATGCTATCTACACTGACTGAAGTTTAAATAATTAGTTCATCAAGATCTGGCTTAGGTGGAGGTGCAGTGTTCCCAATGTTCTCAGAGTATTGCACCTCCCAATGTTCTTCCAATGTTCTCAGAAAACCAACCAAATTTTGATGCTATCCATAAAAACTTTAAGATTACCTCAAAGCAAATTATTTAACTAATTATCAGGTAATTAGATCAAGTTATTGAAAATAATGCATATGGAAATGACTGTGTGAAATCTAAAATCTAAAGAGAAAAGTTGCAATAAATGAACAGAATTGTGCATGAATCTACCAATTACAGATGTTAGTTTTGTCAGTAGGGGTAAGCTTGCAGTTTATAGAATATTCTGGGGAAATGAAGTGTAGCTGTAATATAAACATTGGATTCTTTACATTCCCAACAGAATATAAAGTTCTTTAATTTAATTCTGATATAAATAACAAAAAATATATTGTGCAATTTTTTAACTTTGTACTGAAGAAAATTGTAGGCTCCACAAGATTTTTGAAACCACAAGATTGTCCAGTATAGATCTAAATTTAAATGTTGTTTTGTTCATTACAACATCTTTTATTTGCATGATTGCCATTTGATCTTGCTGTAAGATCAAATGTTAATTTTTGTTATCCACAGGGCATAAATTCACTTCAGTTAACATCCATTTGACATTGTATATGTGGTCTTTTTATTACTATGAGCAGACATTTGTTGTTTTTATCTTGTAATTGCAGAGTACCGTGTTGTCATTGGTGTGCACTGGTCCTTTTCCGGAGTTTTGGAACTGGAAATTCATTGTAGGGATTACCACTTTTAAGGATTGCTGCCATTCCCACAAAATCTCTTATCATTGCTGAATATCCCTTGCTATTTTTTTAAGTTTTCAGTAAGTGGGTGTGGAATAATGGAGTTTGATGGGTTCAAAAGAAGAAAATATTTTATATTTGAAAGCTCAGTATATGTCTGGAATATTGTCTCAAAAAGCAGTACACAAATAACACAAATTAAATTGGTGAATATATACAGTTGTGCAAAAGATTTCAGAACTTGAAGATAAAACAAACAGAAGAATATCCATGGATAAATTATTTCAGCTTTCGTTCATTGCTCCACCTCACTCCTCTGCCATTATTTTTACACAAAGGCATAAGATATTAGACTTGAATGATCTCAGATGATTTCCATTGTAAATAAAATTTGATTTTGCTTTATTCAAAGTTCCCACCCTGAAAATATGTTTTGAGTTTCACACTTTTCAAAAGCTGAATTTTTGCATGAAACCCGAAAATCAGTCAGCTGTTGCCACATTACCTGGCCAGAAACCTCCTTAAAATGTATGTTGGTAAATAAATGTGTCTGCTGTAACTGTGCTGGATTTGCGTCAAAGTTTCCTGACTTATAGTCTAATGACATGTACAATGTACTTAACATGACAGGGGACTGATAACACTGCAGAGACAATGAATGCTGCATGGATAAGTGCACTCCAGCAGCACGTAAGACAATATTTCACACGCACCATTACAACAGTGGAATAAATGTTGAGTGTTATTGTCTAGGGCTTATGACCAATACTGCTGCACCATCTCTTCCTTATATATGTAGTGTTGATTGGAGAGAGTATTGAAGTCAGTCATGTAAAGATGCAAGGGTAATTTTGATTAAGGATAGCTTAAAGGCAAGATGCTTAAAGCTGTATAAGTGTATCATGTACACATATCCAATTGTTGCAGTTAATATTTCCCAAAAAATTTTTAACCCTAATTTCTTCAGTGAATTTGTAATTTTGTATTACTAATAAGTGACATTTTAGAATCCTGATAATTCCAAAATTTAAGATGTCTAAAGTGATGGTTGAGGAAGCATTACTCATCCAATTTTGGTATGTTTTGAAAGGAACTTAACAGCGAGCATTACTGTTTTGAAATAAAAAAAGCTTGCTCAACTGTATCTGTAGTATTTGAAATTGGAATTGCAGGTATTGCTACTTATACAAGTTGTTATGTGATTTTGATGCATTTTATACTCCTTTATTGCGGAGTTGGCATCCGTGAATGGCTCAAAAGAATATTAATGGAACGGTAATGTCTGTATCCGTCTTAGCTTCTGTGGGAAGAAGGAGAAATCCGCGACGCATCATTTCTGAGTGTTATTACTTCCTATTTAGTCATCTAAATGACAAGATATTTTTTAGCAAATTTTCTTGCTGGTGCTGAAAAAAATTTCAAAGTAAATTTTACTTTTGGAACTCATTTGTTTTTGGTTTTTTAATGATGTTGCAAAAAAATATCAAAACAAGAAAACTGATCATTTTCAGATATATTATTATTCCATTTGATCTAATATTAATAATCATACTTGAACAAGTACAGGAATTATACATGCATTATATATACATATGTATAAAATGTAAAATGTTAAATTTCTTGTACACAACAAAAATATGGATAAATCACATTTTTTCAGCATATATCAGAGAGATATCACAGTTCCACAGATTATATTGACTAGAAGAGAATGCATTTGGAACTTTTGGCTGAAATATGGAACTGCCAGTGTAGCAAATTATACCTACTAGACAAAAACTTTAAACTTCATACAGATATTCTAAACTATGAACAAGAATACATAGTACTTTACTTTGAGTGAAAAGAAAGAAAGTGTTGATTTAAAAAAAAAAAAACATTGACATTGAAGTTTCGATTGGTTCTGCTTGTGACTGTGAATTAAACAATTTTAATTGCTTTCTCATTGTCTGAGATATGATCATCAACACCCATTGTTTCAAGCATATTGAAACTTCAGTTAAGTAAAGTTCTGAGCTGACGAGTCACTATGTTCTATGCCAGCAAGGCCATTCATGTTTTCTACCACAATCCATTTTGCAAAGTATATCCCCATTTGTGATTTTCTCTCTCATGTTCCCACTAATTACTTGCATGATAACCCCTCTTTCTTTCCCTAATTACTGTAGTTGTCAGAACCAGTGCCTTACTCAAGTTTGTACAGATGTTATCAGAAAGATCCCAGCTTCAGTAAAGAAGCAATTTACATACTAATACCAATTATGAATTAGAACTGTATGACCTTATGGTACAGTACATAAGTTGCTCTTATGAGTGTTAGAGGTGGGTGAGATAGTGACTCTATCCTCCCCATTTAATTAAAATATGTAAGATTGTTAACTTATAAGGATTCGATGACTTCTGCACAATTCAGAATTGGTACTATGTGTACATCTGATGAGAAACAGTGTATGATGGTGAAGGATTTGAAATTTCTACAATCTGAAACAATCACATTAAACTGTAACTTTTTTAAAAATAGCCTAGTAAAAATTCAAACTGATGTGAGAAAAGGAAAGCATAAAAGAGATCAGTTGCTTACTGTATCAGCCAACCTTAAACATATACCGCATATCTAAGACATATTGTCTAAACATCCAAAGCACCATAATTTTTACCATAGAAAACATTCCAACATTCACATGAGTGTTGTACAATTGTATTTTATTTTCTTAATTCAGGTTAATCCTTTGGTTACCATATATTTCATACCTGGATCTGAAAAAAACTGGTTAAAACCAAAATAAATACATGGATGTGCGACTGCCCCTCCATATATCTATCTAAGCACTATAACAGTTCATATTTATACTTTGTAATGGTTGTAAGAAAAACATTAGGAATACAAGAGGTACTTATCAGCAACAGGCATCAGACTTTTCTGAATGCAACCTAGACAGTGCAGGCATTGTGTGCACAGAGTCACTGTACGAACAAAACAGTTTTAGTGACTCATGATGAAGGTCGTAATAGCCAAGCGTCAGAGCTATGGACTTTTTTGCTATAAATGGCTTCCAAATTACAATATGAAGCATAAAGTAATTCTGATAAGAATCTGAGATTAGTCTGATACTTTGCCCACGACCTTAATACATGGGGTGCATATTCAGCCCCTATACTTAAAACTACAATTTAATTCAACCAAAAAATATATCCATATCAATTTGTAAAAAACATAACCCCCTTGTCGGAGTGAAAAAAAAAACATTAGAGAGAACTTAGATAACTAGTAATTTGCCAGTCATTTCTGAATTTGAATGGCTGTATCTAGAGATGAATAAAGTATGCTGAAACTGAATGGTCCAGTTTAAACAGATTTGGACAAAGCAACACACTGAGATCATAGAATGAAAGCCCACTGGCCCTTGGATTGCAGGCCTTCAAAAACACAACTCAAAAACACCTTAATTACCATTGTCATTATTCCTCATCATTATGCTTTTATTCTTGCTGTATGATACTGCACTGTACAGTGCTTGAGTCATATCATAAGAACATACTTTTTCGCAAATCACGATCTGGCCTATCCAATCGAAAGATGCCAGTAGGTGGTGGATGATGGTGATGATGTGTTACAAGCCTTGGGATAGGTGGTGGAGGTCGCATCTCAGCAATACTATCATGACTTCTGGTTCTCATGTCTTTGGATAGTTTGCGACTAGCTTGTTTTTTACCTGGTGGCACCAAAATGAATTTTTGTGGCTGTTTTTGGGAAGATGGCGGAGACTGTTTTGTGGATTTCTTCACAAATCTTGAAAAGAAATGTGGAGCACTACTTTTGGATTTCTCAAACTTTTTAGGAGGCAGTGGTGGTGGTTGCTGCTTATCTTTTTGTTTGTCTATTCCAAGGAGCACAATTCCATTTGCTGTCACTTTGGATTCAACAACTGGCTGAGATTCTGAGGAATTCTGCCGAGAGAGATTCTTACTTCCTCCACTTTTGCTTCCAGTGCCTGAACTGTTCGTTTGTGATACTTTGTTCTTGGCATTGTACCTAGCTAATGTTTCATAGTCTGGTTCTTCCCAGTACTGATCATCTGCCTTTACATTTGCAGGTAAAGGTGCAGGTGGACGAACTTTTGGAGGAGGCCCCCCTTCTCGCACATATACATAAATATCATCTATTTCCTCAAATATAAGGTCTTCGGCTGAAGGTTTAGGTTCAGCTTTCTCTTCTTGAATCACGTCTGGACTCTCTGGGGGAACATTGGTGGGAATGACATCTGGATTGGTTAATTCCTTGGGTTTGTAGACTGCAGATCCTGGCTCTATCTGCTGTTGTTGTTGTTGCTGCTGTTGCTGGTTTGACTGGAAATCTGTGATCTCCACAAGAACATGGATGCTGTTCAAGTAACTAGTTATCATGTTTGAGCACCTTTCATATAACTGCTTAAAGGCATCTTGCTGTTTGATTTTCTCAATGTTGGTTGCAGGTCTGAGCTTCAGTGATACTTTTGATAATGAGACAGGCAACATTTTCTGGCTTATATCCAGTGGCATAACAAAAGCAATGCTGTCTGTATCTGATGAGATCAAGCGCAGACATCCAGTAAATTTGAGCTTACTTCCACAGGGAGCCACTCCGTAAACTAGACGCACCATGATTGGTAAGCGGAATTTGGCAACGAGGTCATTGATCATGTGCACCCCAGAAATATTGTCCCTCTCAGCAATGGGGCTGAAGGCACCTTTTGTGTCAAAGTTCAAGTATACACCAGAGCCATTCTGATCAAAACAACGGAGGAGCTTAGCCCTACCTTTTCCTTTAGGCAGACTGATCATCACGTCTCCAGCCACAGTCAAAACCTCCCCTGCGTGCACAGTTCTAGTTTTATCCATGCATAGCTCTCCACGTTCATTGTTTATGTACCCCTTGGTATTGGCTCTTACCAGGGCTTTTTTGGGAAATCGTCTGGCCAAGTCTCTCACTGTGTCAAACGGTGGCACAGATCTCCCCTCTTCTGATAGCACCTCAAACCAGCCTTGATATGTACTAGGAATAGAAAAGTTCTGAGTCAAAACTGATACCTTTCTGTCCTTTACTTTGACTCCCTGGGCAAAAATCTTTGAGCAGGTTTTTGTAGAATGAAAGAGAAGCTCAGTGTGAATGCCTGGGTGGATGTGCTTTGATGCTCCAATGTTCATAAACTGTCCCTGTTCTACTCTGACTATATGTGGAGTCAGGTGCTTGCTGGTGAAGTCTTTGAGGTTAATGATTTCTTGGTCATCCCATTCTATGTTGGACATGGAGTATAATTCCTTGATCATGCACAGTTGTTGCTGGGAGGGACTTAAATTGTAACTCCCAGTGTTAGAGGCCATCATCCTGGTTGTACAGTTCTGATCTTGCTTTGTTTTGGTCTCTGCCGAGAGTCCCATACAACCGGCGGTAATGTCCGTTATACAGTCTTTAAGCTGCCTTTGTGTGAGCCAGAGTATTTATTTCCTTAGAATGGCTGGCATACTGGTTGGACGAGTTTTCACAATGAGGTCCTCGCAGCTTAGTCTTTGAGCGGAGTGTCTGTAAAGAGAAACTGTTTACAAAACAACCAATAACGAAATAAGCAAGATAAACACACTTCAAGTTTAAATCCTTGGGCTGTCTGTTGGCTAGTCTGTGAAAGGTGAAAGTTGTTATGTGCTTCCCCCTGTGCCTGGGTTATTACTGACCATGCAAATGAGTGTGCCCCATTTATATGTGCACACACCTGAATCACTTAGTAATAAATCACCTCAGTCACACGACAAGGGCTCCTACTATATGCTAACAAGTCAGCTTAACTGCTGCACTCTTTTAATGTTATGAATCACTAAAATAACATCAATATACTAGGAGGCCTACCTGTAACAGCTTTGGACTAAAGAGTCTGTTATTGTCCATGTCTGTAGATCTGTGGAAAATTTGAAGGTCTGAAAAAATAAAGTGATTAAATTAAAGCGATGAATGATTATGTCTAGATCGTTTTTGTCTGATCTCAGAACTCTTCAAAGTTAATTTTCAAAAGTCATGATTTTATTTCAGAATCCCCCAGGATACAGACTAATGTAATCAATTTCAATTTATTCCAGGATTTTACTGAAATTATATTATGGATACACCAGAGTTATCTGAAACAGAAACTGCCAGAAAACACCTACAACCAAAAGCATTCAGTTAATAAATAGCTATTTTCAACTCTGTGCTGGCACTTTTTTAGGTCACCCTTGATGTCATAAAAGTGCCATAATCTTTTGTATAAATGTTATTCTAGATCCCATTGAAAAGTCTGGGCGTAGGCTTGAAACTGACGGATTAAAGAGGACTATATGTTCTCTTGTGTTTACATTTCTCATAATGGGATTTGGGGACACAACTACAAAGGAAGGCTGGTCCATAAAATGAAAACATTTATAAACCAAAAGCTGTAATATTATGTGTAATGTTATTGATAATCATTAAGTGGATTGCTTTTATCTCGCCCCCCCCCCCCCTTTTCTTTATCTTTCATCTTCCATCAGTTGTTCATCAAGTTATCACCTTCATTCTTTTAAAATCAAATCTCCTTACTAACAATTTACAGTAATCCCCATGTGTTCTGTATTCAAAACCTGAATTATGTCTAATCAGTGTTTAAAATCAAGAAGCCATTAGGGGGCTTTAATATACAGGTGTTGGTGAGAAACGCAGACCCAAGTCACTTGGTTGATTGTGTTGGAGAAGCCGGAGGTACTCCAGACAGCTTGTGAAATGTGTTACCATTTCCATGCAGTTTTAGTACAATGCTTTTGACAAATGAAGGGACAAAATTATTTCCCATGATAAAACTGTTTGTTTCTGTTTTGTAAATGGCACCTGTCTAATCTTTTCTTTATATTTTGGTGGCTCAACATAAAAGTGCATATGAGTTATGGCATTTATTGATCTATTTTTCAGAGGTTTAGTTGAAAATAGTTTGTCTGACATAAAACCCCAAAAACGTATTATTTCCTTAGTATTTCAAACAGAAAGTTTGAATTCTCTTTGATTATCTGCTTTTCAGATCTTTTCAATGAATGTGTTCCAAGAAGCACCATCATGATTTTCCTTTAAAGCACAATTATAATTAGCCACTAAATCATGAATATTTCATACAAAGCTGTCAAATAACCTAAATAATTCACTATCAGAACCTGCAAGGAATTATCTATTTTTAATCTTATGCTTGTACAGACTTAATGAGGATATTAAGGCCATTGTTATGCAGGTAGAATAGTGCCACGTGTGCTGATAGGGCACAGATGCTATTAAGACCATGCTGGTTTATTGAAAAGGACCACTTGTAAGATTATGTTATCTTTAAATAATTTTTCCATTTCTTTTTTAAAAACAAATGATGTATGTTTATCCTTTTTGAAATATCTCCTCCTCCTGAAAAATTGGTTTTATTCTGTGGGAAAATGCAGGGAATGAATGCTTGTATCCAAAAGCCAAGTGCAGAAAAACTTGAATGAAAATATATTTGATATTTATAAGTCTCCAACATGCTTATGTGATTGAAATGGCTGGAACTGAAAATAGCATGTTGCATAAATGCATTATTTCAGATCTGAATTATGATAACATACAAAAGTCATAATGTGACATATCTTTGCATAATAGATATTTTCTTTACTGTATATCATGTTATAAAATCCTTCTTGATTTTGACTGAAATAATCTAACAGGTTCAGGGGCAGGTCAAGAGATATTTGCTGAGACTCTTCCAAATTATCTTTGTTGATCCATCCTCCATCTTTGACAGAAAAAATTAGATACCCATCAATGTAAACTTGAAAACCTGACTGTCTTCCAGAAGACCCTGAAGATGGCCTCAATCCACCCCTGTAGGTTGATGCATGTTACCATATTTGTGAATGTCAAATTTCAAGTCTGCAGCATATACCAAAGCTAGTGCATGTCGCATCCGTCTATATTCTATTATATAGCTGCTCTATATTATAAATATCAAGTGAATTTTAGTGCACATAATCAGCCTCTGGCACTCTTTTCCATTTCTATTATTCGCTGTTGTGTTAATAGTCAGTAAATCGTAAAAGCACAAATGGGAGTGCTCTGGACAGATAAATCAGACTAGTTAGAAATTGGCTACATACTAGGTAATATCACTGCTTACTGATAATTTGTATACTCTACAGCCAAAATGATACTAAAATATTTGCACTTACTTTTACAGTACCAAATTTCCTTTCAGAAGCACCTCTTACAATATGACAGGCTGTGCATGGACAGAAATGAGCACCGATACTGGGCAATTCTTAAATATATATATGTATATTATTCCAGCGGGAGAACGTGTGGTACACATTGCAGTAATCCTACCACCTGTGGTTTGTTAATCAAAGATAAATAGAACATAGTGTGCTGTAATGATAGCATCTTTCAGGTGACATTTATTAAAGAAAGGATATCCTTAATTACCTTTATCTGATTGCTTTCAGTGCTGACCAACCCTCTAATAACCCCCAACTGAGAGGGTGGACTCTTATCACAATAAGGTTCTCCCCTAGAATTTGTCTTTCTTATGAGCAACTGGCTAATTATAACTGTTGCAAGGACCATGTCTTGCTGTGATGGGAAATCTGTAGAAATCTGTATTAGGGAGATGAAAGCTAATGATTATATGATGGTCCTGCAGTTAGAATACTAAGCTGTTCTACTCATGTGATCATTTCTAAAGCATATAAGTAAGTCAGTAGCCAGAGGCTATGACACTGGGCAGATGTGGTCTCTGACTATTTCTGTACTGTAGGTATTAAGTTCTTTTGTTAAAAATGATTTCTAATCTCCTTTCATCTGCATTTACAGAAATATGCGAAGAAGTTATGTAATTATTCAGCTACTATACTCCTGGATTGGATCATTTTAATATATTCCCCTTCCCAAGGTTCACCATTAGAATTTGCAATGGGTAATAATATTTTGTCTTACAACTATAATTACTTAAATATGAAATATATACACAGCCCACACTAACACATGTTTAAAGTTCAAGTTATTCATGATATTTTCAGAAAAAAGGGTGGTGTCTATATCAAGCACTATAATTTTCAATTTATTTTCATGGCTTTAAAGATTGAAAGAAAAAATGGCTTTGTAGACAGCACAGTACCAGCTGTTATTGTAGAAAAAATATCTTGTTTCCTGTCAACAGTCAAAATGTCAATGGGTTTGCCCTCTTCAGGACACTAAACACACAGACATCATATTTCAGTGTTAATTAAAACATGTAAAATAGGTAAAAGTCAATCTATGAAAAGCAATTACCATTTCTACAAGCTGACATTGATATTTTTTTCAAGATTTGAATTTTTCTTTTTGTCCTGTTTTTTTTTTTTTTTTACCAAAAGAACAATGAAACATATTTAGTCAAATTAGTAACAGGCATCTCTCCCAAAACAATTATTATTTAATGGCATCAGCCTAATATTGGCTATCAAAGGAATGTTAGGATAAATACCTTTGATGTAATGCTTGAGTAACATATAAACAGAATGATTCATTGGACATAAATACTTTTCTCTAGTGAAAAGGCAGTGTATTTAAGAATGGATTTGTCGAAACTGCAATTAAGCTGTTTTCATGCTCATTTCCTACTTGGGGAGCACACAAAAGATATCATAAACACCTTCTTAACATTTGACATTTTTCACAGACATTAACTTCTCTTGGTACGTGAAGGTGTTACAGGTGGTGACGATCATTAACTGTCACATTACCCTAACTCTTTGCTTGCCCATTGTTAAACATGCAGTTTCACAAAGAACACATTAAATGGTTGAGTGCTTTTGAGGGTGGGGGTGCTTTTTCAACTTTCAAGACATAATTTATTAAACAGCATTTAATTAAAATGGCTACTAAGTTTTCATCCAAAATGCTGATAGCTTGAAATGCTTTTGCAAAACATTTATACACCATTTGAGAGAGAGAGAGAGAGAGAGAGAGAGAGAGAGAGAGAGAGAGAGAGAGAGAGAGAGAGAGAATAAAAAAGTAAAATGAATTTGATGCCTATAAATCTGCAGAGTGATAATTCAACTTTTCTTACCTCTTATTTTCTGCATGAAAAAAACTGTTGGTTAGAATTGTCTCTGTCCTGCCATTGAGGTGATATTTCTGTTGTCCACTCAGTGCTTTATCTATGCTGTCCAGCTGTTGAAATGCAGCCTGTTATTTTAGACCCTCAGATACATACCCCTTCATCATAACCGTTCCATAGAAATTTTAGGGGAGGGATGAAGGAAAATGCAACTTTGATGAGATTTACTCATATTTTCATCATTTCTTCAGGGGCACATTCAATTGAACACCTTTGAATAAAAATAACGAAGGATATAATGTAGTTATGTAATGCATAATTTATTTGTTCAGGATAATGGGGTTGAAAACGGAATTTCCATGTTTAAAAAGACAATGCATATATTAAGTAGTTTGTAAAAGCAGGGGTGTACAGGTACATGTATCTACAGAAAAATAACATGGGCAAAGCAGATATGTGAAATTTCATTTTCTAAAGCTTAGTTTACTTAGAATGCCCACCCCCCTCCCTTCAAGTGGCATTCAACTTGCTCTACCTGCCATGATACCCAAAATAGACTATGCATCTGTTGTCATTTGCATTGGGTAACATTTAAAAATAATTAACATGAACTGCATGTAGATGTAATGTTCAGTCTTATGGCAAAAGGGGTTTCTCATGAAGATAAATAAATGAATAGATAAACTTGAATAGCACTCGGAGAGTGTAGTCCTCTGCCAAGGCAGCTCAGTCCTTATTATTATTTTCATGTTTAAAGGTACATACGAACCGAGCATCGGTGGAGCGTGAATTCCCAGTAACACATGTAAACCACTTCTACTAGATTCTTATATGACTCAAATAAATTCGACATGCCAAGGGATTAACTGAATAGATCACTCGATCAGCCATAAAAGACCTTTAGACTGCTCCTTTCTTTAGTTTTTGGTTGTAAATTTAACCTACTTTTGTGACCCACTTTCCTGCCCCATTGACATACAGCTTACATATGTAGAATGCCAGCAGAAAAATCCATTCAAACATCATTTTCGGGTAAAATTAAACAATGCCTTTTGGTAATTCTCTTAGTTATACTACTTTAAACTATATGCTGGCATTTGGTTGGTTTTTGTGACAAAAAATTGACTTTGTATGCATCTTTAAATACCACAGTGCTTAAAATTAAGTAATGGTCAGTTTTAAGTCAGTCTATTTCTGACCTATCCTTAAAATTTATCAAAATTCATCCATAATTTTTGTGTTAGGCTATTTAAGTGGAATTAACAAACTAACAAAGGCAGAATCATGCCCTCCTTGGAGGCCGTAATAAAATGCCTGGGAATTTTCATTGCTAGAGAGGGTTGTACATGAACTTAATGTGGACATTTATACATTTAAAAATGTACCCCACAGTAGACCCAACTTGAGAAATGATACAGACTTTACTGTAGATCAAATATTGAATCAGATCAGACCTTTTATACTCCAAATCTTCCTAACCTCCCTCTGCTTATGTGCCTGTTGCTGCAAGGAATTAGTGCTTACTTATAACCAGTATGTGTCCTTTTTTGGTCACATACTTATTGCACTTGCTAATAACAGAATTGTCTCTAGTGTTAAAATATGTATTTGCTTCAATATGGGATCCACATCTGGTACAATTCTAATGTCAACAAACTGCATTTGCCCAATGAAATATGCATCATATGCTATATGCTGGTTTGAATGATCTCTGTGGTATTTACGACTTCCTTTTTTTTTGACTGAGACTGATGGTGCCACTCTTGACCATAGAGGGTCATGGCGTGACTTATAAAATGTGTGAATAGCATCATGCCTCACAATAATATATACATATATTCATAAATGTCACATCTTTATTTGGGATAAAAGCAAACTCATTTTTCACTTTTAGTTT